>NC_048224.1:47870864-48007129 GCF_002007445.2 Ailuropoda melanoleuca
CCTCCGGCAACTTGTGGGGCCACCTCGGACGGGGAGCACGGCGGGAGGATCTTTCTTTCCCCGCGGGGTGAGGAGGGGGTGCCCGCGGCCCGGGGCGAGGCCGGGCGGGAAGTGCCCTCGCCGAGAAGTCCTGCCTCGCCTTTCCTCGCCTCTCCTCGCCGAGGTGGGCATTGTTTCCCGGGCGGTGCAGTGCCCGGAGCTGGGGACCGAAGTGGCGCCTCCACCCCCAGGACCCATCCCCCTGCCTCTGGAGCGCCCGGGTGTCCGATACAAAAGGCATTTTCTATGGGTTTTGCGGAGACCCAGTGGTGAGGAAAAGGGTGAACATCTGGAGGGGAGGAGCAGGGGGCTGGGCCGCTTAGGGGGCACATCTGCTCTAAGTAGGGCGCGTGCTCCGCTGGGGGCTGGGGTGAGCTGAGGGGGCAGTGCCGGGGTTCTGAGCTCAGGGGCATTGCCTGAGGCCAGGGAAGAAGGGCCTCATCCCCTCCAGACAGGGCAGCTGATTCCCTCCCTCACCTCTCCACTCCCAGGGGTGTCTCCTGTTCCCTGTTTCCTTTTCCTGGGCAAGCCGGGAGCAGGTGTGGAAATTCCGGGGGGAGGTGGCTTGTGGGGCAGAGGAGAGGGAGGAGGTGGTTCAGCCTGCCCCCCGTCACCAGCAACAGAGCAGGCTTCAGCTCGCAAGGGCAAGCCATCCTCTCCGTGTGCGGGGGCACTGGGCGGATACAGTCTCTCGTGCTCGGGTCCCCCCTCCTTGAGCCGTACCAGCCATGGCACCTTTCCATTTGGGCATGGGCACAGTCATAGATTCCAGTGCCAGTTAGAACGTGTCCCTGCTCAGCTAGTGGAGGTGAAAGAACAGGCAGGCACCAAGGAGCCTCTTAAGCATTCAGCCCCGACATCTCAGGCCCCTGGCATCTGCCTTCATAGGGCTGTGCCCTGTGTATGATTGGCAAGTTGGCACTCCCTGTAGGGGAGGCACAGGTAGAATAAAAATGCCTCTCTCCTCCCCGTTGGTTCCAGGAGGCAGAGGAGTACAAGTTATAGCCCAACTCCTGCACAGGATTGAGTGGCTGTTTAACTGACCCCTAGCATCTTCCTGGAGAGCACCCCTCCCATCCCCGGGGAGAATTACTAGACCTTTAATTTCCATCAGCCCAGAACTGCTCTCTCCAGCGCATCCCCACCGCTGCCTGCAGCTGGTTTCCTGCCCCAGCTGACAAGCCCAGCCTGAGGCAGGACCCTCAGCCTTTCTCTGATGGCCGTGGTGCCCCAGGGGACCAGGCGTGCCCTGGCAGGAAGATGCAGCCAGGCCAGAGCTCAGCGCTGGGTGCAGCCACTGCGTCTTTGAAAATCTCGCTTCCCATCTTTGTTATTGTCTGGGCGGCAGGCCACCCGGTTTGCTGCTTTCCTCCCTCCGCCCGGCCCCTGCCTCCGGCTTTCTCCCCCAGGAACATGCCCTTCTCTGCGCTTTCCTTGGCGGGGGTCAGGACCCTCTGCACCCGCATGCGGGGGCTTGTGTACGTACCCCGTTTTGTGTGCATGTGTCGGGTGTCCGGGGAGCAGGAGAGACAGCAGGCGGTCCAGCCTCTGAGTGTGTCTGCCCTCCCGGGAGCAGACAGCATGCATGCCATGTTTACCTCCCTCCAGCGGGAAGCCTGCACCAAGAAGCGGTCAAGTGCTGGCTAGCAACCCGGCCTCCTGGCTGGAGGTCGGAACATGGCCCAGATGACCTCGAGCAGGTCCTGCCCAGCTTGGTCTCAGGTCAGGTCGGCCTTGCCACATGGCTAAGGGGCGAGAGGTGGGGGTGGGGGTTTGGGAGTGAAACTATAAGCCCATTTCTAGAATCGGTGTTAACAGTAGCAGTTGGAGCAGAATGTCACTGGCAGTGGTGTGGAATTGTCTTATTAATTTTCTATAAACAAAATCTGGCTTGGTGGCTTCTCTGGCACAGGAAGGGAGCCCAGATTTTTTCACGGACAGGCAGAGACTGAGTTTGAAATCCCTGGACCCAGCCTTGGAGCTGAAATAGGCTTTGTCAGGAGACTGGGCTCTCCTGCTTTACTGCTTTGCTTAGAAATAATAGATTTATCAGCTGCTTCGGGGATGGATGGGCAGATATTTCTCTTGGGTAGATACTTCTCTGGGGCAGTCCCTGGAGTCGTCCTGTGTGGAGTTGACTGAGTAAAACCAACTGTGGTGGAACCCCCTCCTCCCCAAACGCTCATGGTCAAACCTGGGTGAGTGGAGAGGAGCCTCCCTTTACTCCGACGTGGTGTGGTTGTACTGTTGAAGCCTGGGAGGACAGAATGGGCTGCCTTTGGCTTGGCTTAGCGATGAGGAGGGGACTGCATCTTGCTTCCATGGGACCCCTACTGGGCTGCCATTTTTCTGGCCCGGGAGGGGTTAAGTGCAGCTTCAGTGAGGGGATAGGCATGGGAAGGAGGGCAGAAGCTTTTAGGGTAGCAGGTGTGAGTCCTGGTCCCTGTGGCTTCCCCCTGTCTGTAAAGAGCATGGGGCGCTCTGGGGCAGCCACTTGGGTTCAGACTTTGGATAACACTGTCTGCTTTAGGGCTGCTGAAGCGGCTTTGTTGCATGCTGTCTGCTGTGCTCTGCAGAGTGCTGTGTTGTGGAGATTATTTTTTGCGCTGGAATTCTCTCGTCTGGAGGCTGGAAACCAGTTGGTTCTGTGCTGGGATCTTTGGGCTCCCTGGGGAAGGAGTCTGGCCCAGGTGTGGGGCCGCTGAGCCCTGCTGGTTGGGGGAGAGGGCCGATGTCTGGTTGTGAGGCTGGGGTCAGGCCAGCCAGGGCTTGGTGGGCACAACTGGGCTCTGGGGGTCTTGAGGGCCACAGGACAGCTTTGAGCCTTTGTAGTTATTCTCCTGGAATGGCTTAGGAAAGGTTTCCAGCTGGTGTCCAAAATCCCTGGCCCCCTTAGACACTCATTTCTTCTTTGGAGGTTTTGGAAGTAAGCACCAAGGACAGGTAATCATGTCTCCTGGATAAGGGAAATGAATGCTGCTCAGGGATTTTCCAGGTGAAAGGTGTGCTGGCAGAAGCATTTTTGTTTTGCAGGCTGGAAATGTTGCTGCTTCATTTACAAGGCTGTCTTAATGTAGGTAAAAGCCATCTAGGATGTGGTGGTTCTATCTTCCCAGAAGATAAGTTCCAAGTAACTCATTTATTAATGTTCCTGAGTAGCTAGGAGGGTCAGCTGGCGATTTTACACTTCCTCAGTGCTACTGTTTCTGGGTGATTCTGGCCCCCCGCGGGTGTTGAGAGTGTGCCCCCTCTGGCTCTCAGCCTGTCCCCCAGCCCCTGGAGTTACTCTGAAGTGACTGTACCCCCCCTTCCCATTCTTCCCAGTTGGCCTGGTGCAGAGCTGATCCTGTAAACGTGGGCAAGCCAGGTGCAGGCATGCAGGGCTGCTGTGTGTGGACTTAGAGATTGATGACCCCTTCTCAGGAATATGTGTGTTGCCTGGAGTTCCCACACCTGAAAGTTACTAATGGTGGGATTCCAGGCAGAGTAAAGCTAGGGAGGGAGATACTTAGAAGTGGGGGTGGGGGCCTTCAAGAACCCTCAACTGGCCCTGAGTAGGCAGGAATCAGTTCAGCCCCTTTGGGTGAGGCAGTCCCTGGGGAGGGGAAGCTTAATGGGAATCGGAAAATAGAAGGCGGGATCCATTTTCCTGCTCTAGTTGTTGACAGGAGGTGCAGGAGAAGCTGGGCATCAGGGCTTGGCCTTTCTTGCCTTTCTCCCTCCCCTACCATAGACAGGGAGTGTCTGGGCCTCTGCCTTCCTTGGGTGACGTCGAGATGATTGTGCAATTTAGACAGTCTCTGGGAATAATGGGAAGTGTGTGATCTTTGGCTTTGAAGCCGGGCATTCTTGGGGCAAGTCGCATAACCTTTCTGAGCCTCAGTTTGCACATCTGCAAAATGGGCCTTATGATGATAATGTCATTGGAAACATTAATGTTAATGTATTCAGCATGTGTTTAATAGAAAGTGTCCTGTTCAGTGCTGTTTCCTAGGCAACTAACACTAGGTCTTGCACATTTCTTAAATGTTTCTAAAATGTTATTAAATAAATAATAACATGTGAAAGAGGTTAGATTAGAATGTTGTAGGTTTTCAGTGAGAGTTACCATCGGTGGGGAAAAAGTCACTTCATTTTGATAAGCCTCCGTTTTCTCATCTATAATGTGGGACTAATACCAGGCAATCACACTGTGTTCTTCTGAGGTTCAAGAGAGATACTGGATGTTGCCGTCCCTGGAAAGGTGAAAAGGGTTGTACAGAGAATCGTTATTACCTTGAATACGGGAAATAGCCGGGCAGAGTGACTCTTGTTCCTGTCTACTTTGGGGGGTGGGGGGAAGAGGGACAGACTTCTCCTATGTATATTTTAAAAGTCCATTGTTCCATCTATGTTTGGGCCATACTTGTTTTTAATCATTTAAATGTTTAGGTTATGTCTAGTTTTTTTTTTAATTAAAAATGATGCTGGTATTTAAATACTTGAATATTTATCATTGTTCACGTCTCTGTTTCCATAGGATAGAGTCTTAGAAATGGAATTACTACGTCAAAGAATATAAACAGTTCCAGGTTTTTGATAAAAATGCCCCCCACTAAAAAGCCTGTAGTAATTTATACTCCCCCAATGATTTTTGAGACTGCTCACCTGTTTCCTCACACCTTTAAAAACACTGGGAGTCATTAAAATGATCTTTGTCATTCAAATAGGCGGAAAATTGGCATTTCTTTGTTATTTGCATTTCATTGCTTGTTAGGGATTGAATATTATTTTCTGGAGTTTAATGGCCAGTAGTGCTGCTTCTTTTGAGTCTTGTCTAATCCTGTCCTTTGCCTTCTGAACGTTCTTCGACAGGCCCCTCGCAGGATTCTTAGTTGCTCTGTGTGGCCTCCCTCAGCTCTGGGAGGCCCCATGTAGGTGGATCTTTGTTAAATGGGCCTTTGCCTTCCAAGAGGTATGGCAGGGAATTCATTAATTACCTGCAAGGAAGGCTCATCCAGCTCTCCTCTCCCTTCTCCTCCCCTCCCCTCCACAAGAGAACCAGGTTTAATTCTTAATCCGATAATTATCATAAGGAAGCCTGGCATTTACACAGCACTTTGAGTTCTGCCCTGTGAGGTAGGTAGGCAATGAAAGGGCCTTTAGATTCACGGAAACTGAGGCATGTAGTCAGAGCACAGAGGTGGGACCATCGCAGAAGCCAGGCCTGGTGACCAGGTCCCGACCCATCTGCAACACTGTACTTGGAGTCCAGTGGGCACTTTTGGGGAGCAGGGCTGACCAAGGTCCTGCACATAAGCACATGATTCTGAGCCTCATCTCCAGAGAGGGAGGGGAAAGCCACAGAACACGACCTGGACGTAGGGAAGAACCAATTTATTTTTTGCTTTCTCATTTTTATCGCCCTCCTTTTAGATCTGTGGCTCCCTCGTGTATCTTCCAGAGATCCGAGCTGGGCAGTATTTTTAGGAACAGTGGAAATTAGCTAGTGGGAATGCGATCATCCCCAGGCTGGGGTTTCAAAGCCTGGAACAAGCTCGTAAGCATGTATACATCTTTCTTTGCACAAGCTCATAAGCATGTATACATCTGTGCATGCATGTTTTTGTATGTCTTGCAAGTATGTACCTGCCCTCATGAAAGTGTGTGCATTATATGTAAATGTCCTTGTACACGTCTGTGCGGTTGAAATGACTAATCACATGTAAAGCATTTGGAACAGTGCCTGGCACTTCATATTGGGTTGAGCCATATGAAGTGGCTGCTGTTGTAGGTCGAACATAGACATATGGTTCATCTAATAAGTGCTCACTAAGTGTTGACTGCTATCACTATTGTCTTCTTATGTGTACATGTCTACCGCTGTGTGTGTGTTTGCATACACTGGGTCATGCCGTGTGTATAGTGTGTTCTGTGTTTGAGCTCTCACATGTGCACGTCTGCGTGCAGTTTCAGTCTGGGTGTGTGGCCATTGCGCTGGCCAGTTTTGTGAACAAACTGCCCACCTGCTTGGGGAGAACCTCAGGGCTCCGCATATACCTGGCCATCAGGACAGCTGCCTTCTTAATCCCCTTGTGCCTTTAGGTGCCAGCAGAGCCCACGCCTGGGGTGCCATGGGGCCTATTGCATTGTCCACATGTAACCTGCCTATTTCCAGGCCCTTATGTCTGAGGATATGCAAATTGACTCTTTAATGAAATTCCTTTGCAAAATATTACTTGAACCAGAAAGTTAATTACCAGGCTTTAATTAATGGCTATTTTAGAAGGCCACAGAAGAGAGCTGGAGATCATAGGGGGACCAAAAAGGCAAGAAGGAAAACATTCAGTGCCCCTGGCTGGCTTGGTGACTCTGTCCCAGGTGGCAAGGCGCTTAGCTCTTTCCCTACTCTGACCTGCCAGCACACTGCCCTGTGGTGACCGGCTGTGGGTGAGTGAAAGAGAGCCCCCTTGTATGAAGATACTCTGGTCTTCTGGCCCTCAGTCCATCCATCTGTGAGGAATGGCCTGGGTCTCATTCCCAGCCGGGCGGGGGGTGGGGCGTGCGAGTAGCTCTGGATAGCTGTGAAGGACCACCCCAAGTCCCAGGCCTCTGAAACCCCTGAGCAGCCAGGTAACATTGCCCAGGCCTGAGCTGTGGGAGGGACAGTCACTGTCCACTCTGCCTTGAAGAGTAACCCCTTCCCTACTTCTCCAGAGCCTTTGGGCTGCTTTGTGCAGACCCCCAGCCCCATCCCTTCCAAGAGCCTAAGAACCTGAGGCAGCTTCCTGCAGGGCCAAATCTCCACCAGGGGCCAGCGCCTCATCTCTGTGCTCTCTCTCTGCTCTGGTGGAGTCACCTGTGACCCAGCCTGCCCACCTACCTCAAAGGACCAGCCGAAGACTCAGGGGGGATCATTGTGATGGAAACGATGTGGGGGTCCCCCCTCCTAGCTGGAGTGCCAGGAAGGGTGACCTGTGTTACCATCCCCTCCTAAGTTAGAATCTCTGTTCTTTGTGGGCATGTGTGGGCGGGAGCTTGTGGGTGGACGCACAGTGTCTCGCACATAGCGCGGCTGCCTGCCATGTCGTGTCTGTAGCTCACACCACATGCCACACCTGGGCGTGCACACAGAAGAACCTTCCCTGGCATTTGGAAGGCAAACCTTATGGAAGCCACCACTTGTGTGCCAGAGGTCCCCTCTGAGCCAGGTGGGTGGTGGGATGAGGACTGGGGAAAGAGGGAAATGGGATCCCCAGCTGCAGGGTCCCTGGCAGCTTGCCTGGGAGTATTCTGGGCATTCTTGGGGGAGGGTAGGAAGGAACCCCAAGGCTAGAGGTCAAGCCTGATCTTGGGGGCATGCCAAGAATAGGTCTTCCCCTCCTACCCTCAGTTGCACCCGCTCAGGAAGCCTGAATGCTCACTCTTGGTGTTGTCACCTCGAAGACCTTAGCTGATGGTGGCGGCATGGGGGTGGGCTGGTTGGAAGTTCTAACAGAGCACTTTGTGCCCGGCGCAGAGGAAGTGCTCTGGATTTGCCCAGTGAATAACTGCGTGAGCTTCAGTTTTCTAAGAGGGGCGGGGCTGGAGGATAGCCCCAAAGCCCTACTCCATAAAGGTTCTCCCAAAGGCAGCCTGAGCAGGGCTTTGCCACCTCCAGCCTCCTGCTGCCTGTTATCCCTTGTCTGCCACAGACCAAGCTAGAGCAGTCAGAGTGCACGAGTTATGGGTACTTGGCTCCTGGGCCTGGCTCCACTGCTAACTCCATGTGATCAACCTCAGAAAAGCCACTGGAGCTCTCAGTCTGTCCTCCCATCCCTCCAGTGGGGCTAGCGGGGTAGAAATTGGCCCAGATAGAAGGTGGGCTTCACATTTCTCTGCATCAGATGCTTTGTGGGGTGAGTTACTCCTTGTCAGATGGTTTCCCCCACCTCCCTTTTCTAGTGGGCAGCCCCCTTGGGGGAGCTGAAGAGCCCTTCTCTGGTCCCCTCTTCCAGCTGGCTCTGGCCACCTCCCCGTTAACCCTGCACCTGTCACCTGCCTGTTGGCCTGACCCTTCTCACACCCTCAGGGCCCTTGTTTCGAGGCCCGGCCTACTTGTAAGTGAGTACATTGGGCAAAGATATAGATGCCTTCCCAGCCCTGCAAGCCCTAATTTGATGTGACGTTGTCGTGGGGAGTTTTCATAGTGAGGGCAGTGAATTAGTGCAGTGTCTCTCTGTGCCCACTGACTAAGGGGAAGTTAATTTCATGCCCTGTCTTTTTGACATTTGTAATCAAAGCTTTGTATTGCAGCTGCAGACTGTTAGCACGTGAAGGATGTATGAGCCTCAATTATTGTTTCTGGCTAGGGAAGAGATTGATTAATAGATTGTTCTTAGTCTCACTCCCTACTTCTTACTCCACTTCTTGTCTTCTTCCTCCTTTTCCAACTTCTCCACATTTCATCAGGAAACTGGGCCCCAGAATTGGCTCTGATTGAAGCCCCACTCATGCCTTACAAGCCGAGGGCCTGGCTCCTGAGGAGGACAGATGAGCCCACCCCAGGGAGGACCTGTATGATGAAGAGGAATTGCCTGGGACCCCTGATAAAATGCAGATTCTTGGGCCCTTGCCCAGACCTTCCAGAATTAGATTCTGGTGGAGTGATCATGTTTCCCAGAGTTTGAGAACCACTGCCCAAAGTTTGTTTCTTTTGCACAGGGACAGGAATTGTGCTCCGGCGGTGTGCCAACGAAGGCCTAGGCACTGCCTGTGCTGTATTCTTATTGATTTCTCAGAGTAAGAGGGTTTTTCTGTTTCCCATTTCTTAGATGTAGAAACCGAAACTCGAAGAGTAGAGCATAACTAGCCCAGAGTCACACATCGGGGGACCTTCTGCCCTGACAATCCGTTCCCTGATTGATGCCTAAAATCCCTCCATTATCATGCCATGCCCCCCTTTTTTAAGCTTAATGACATTGAAATGAACCTTCCCCTTCTAGAGAAGTGCCAGTAGCTCCCTCTTGTGCTTGTACAGGTCTCCCCTCTAAAAAGCTCTCACATCAGTGCCCCTGGTCTTCCAGGGATGCCTGGAGCAGTTAGGGCACATAGGACTGTGGTCTGCATTTTATGGGTGGGGCAGGTGAGGCTCAGAGAGGTGAAGGGGCAGAGCTGGAGTTGGAATGTGTCTTCTAACTCCAGGCCTAGTGCTTGGCCTACCCATGCCACCAAGGCCCATTTGTCTTGCCGGCTCTCCAGTTACAGGTGGGGAAACGGAGGTTCACAGAGGTGTACTCACTTACCAGGATCAAGCAGGTGGCAGTCCTGCAATTCAAGCCCAAGACCAGTGAGTCAAAGCACACAGAACAGGACTAGCCAACATTTCGGGGCTGGACCAGGTACCTTTGGTCCCCACCTGGGAGTGGAGGTCTTTGAGCACAGCCTGGAGGGTCTCTGCTCAGAGATACAGTGGCTGTGTATGCAGAGGCCAGGCCTGGTGGGGTGGGCTGCACTCCTCACTGAGGAGGCCTGGGTCCCCCTGGAAGTTGTGGGAGAAGGATGGGGGGGGCAGGAGGAGTCTGGGCCTGGGGGCATGGAGCTGGAATTTGAACCCAGGACTGCCATAAAGCCCCGTGCTCTGAGCCACCGGTAGCTGAGGAGGTCAGTAGTATGTGCGTTTAAGGCAGTCACCCAGAGTAGGTCCAGGGCCCAGCTACCCACTGCTTCTCTCTGAGCCTCACTTTTCCCATCTCAACAACGCAAAACCAAAAACTAATGTCTCGGGGCGCCTGGGTGGCACAGCGGTTAAGCGCCTGCCTTCGGCTCAGGGCGTGATCCCGGCATTGTGGAATCGAGCCCCACATCAGGCTCCTCCGCTATGAGCCTGCTTCTTCCTCTCCCACTCCCCCTGCTTGTGTTCCCTCTCTTGCTGGCTGTGTCTATCTCTGTTAAATAAATAAATAAAATCTTTAAAAAAACAAAAAAACAAAAAAAAAAACTAATGTCTCAGTGCTCAGGATTCTAGGATTCCTGGAAGGAAAGCAGCTAGTACAGGGTGGTGTGTCGTCTTTCCCAGGCTTTGCTGCACTGCCTTAAGGTCCTGAGGCCCCCGGGGGGGTCGTGGAACAGAGCCACGGAAGTCAGGTGGGACGAGGTGCCTTTCTTTTTTGCGTCCTTCATGGCAAGCTCCTCTTGGTGCTGTGCTGCCCTGAGTGGCCACTCAGGAGGGGCCAGTCCTGATATTCTCTCATTCCGTCCTTACAGCAGCTCTGTGAAGGATAGGTGCTATTACTAGCCTCATTTTGCGGAGAAAAAAATTGAGGCTCAGAGAGATTGAGCAGCTTGCCAAGGCCCTATGGCTCCTAAGTGGCAGAACTGGGGTTCAGACCCAGGCCGTCTGGCTTTATGATATGAAGTCCTGCTGTCGGTCACTGTTCTGCATGGTCTCTGTTCATATGCTCGTTTTACAGACTGCATCCCCAGTCGATAATGTCATCAGTCAACTACCTGCCATTTACGAAGTGTCTTGCCTCGTGCCAGGCGTTGCGTGTTGTGTCTGCGTCATCTCTAATCCTCCCGACTACCCTCGTTTTATCCTCCCCCATCTTACGGGTGAAGAAACTGGCCTCCGAGGGGTAAAATCACTTATCGGGGATTACCCTCATGATGGATTTAGAATCTAGGTCTCTTCAGATTCAAAGCCCAGGCCCTTTCTAGTGCAACAGCTGACACAATGGGCACGTCCTGGTCCTGTGGGCACTTCCCTCACACCAGCCCATGTGCTGCACGCTCTTGTCATCCCACGTTTGCAGCCGGGGAACAGAAGTCACACGGCAAGAATGGCAGAGCAGGGATTTGAACCCACATAGTCTGGCTCCCAAGTTTGTGCTCTTAACTGCTGCCCACTGTCGCCCTTCTCCCTATTCTATAGATGAGGAAACGCAGGCTCTGTCAGGTAAAAGCCACTTGCCCTGCGTCAGACAGCATGTGCGAAGCCTCTGCCCAGTGGGATTTGCACCTAGATCTTTCTGGAGTGGTTTACTGTCTTTGTGCTGAGAGAACACGAGAGCTGTCCGTGGGGGCTGCCGGAGGCTGTTATGGGTGCTTAGGTCCTGAGGCCGCGGTGGCATGGAGGCAGGCCTTCCTCCTGGCCTCATTGTTGGGGGGGGCCTGCTCAGTGACTCTTGCCTGCATTTGTACTTAATCAGTGATTATACGCATCTAGTTCCGTGGGCCCCTCAGGGTTCTGGGCTCCCATATTTTTCTCTCTCTTGGCAGAGCCGATGAGCTGTGGCTGCGTTTAGATCTATTGATTTGTAATGCTGGGTAAGATCAGGCGGGTGGAAGAGGTCATGGGCCGGCTAACTGGCCTTGTGCAGCACCTCACTTTCTTCCTAGAGGTGACTTTCATCATTGCCCAGGTGGGCGGAGGGAAAGCAGAGTGGTGATGGCAGGCAGGGACTCCCCAGACCCGCCTTTGTTGTGGACCTCTGGGGAGATGGGGGAGTCTGGCGCCCACGGGGCTGCTGATCTTGGCTGGGGCTGCACTCCTGACTGATGAGGTCTGGGAGGCCGTTGTGGACCCACACCTGCGATGGTGCTGTGCCGGGCCTGGGAGGGAGCTGCAAGTAGGTGTGGGGCAGTGGCAGGACAGGGTCGGGTGTTCTGCCGGTGGCCCCATGCCAGCTGCCTGAGGTGGTCTTATCCAGTTGCCCTGGGATGTGAAGCCCACACTTTTGATGGCTGTTTATAAGAAAGGTGAAAACCCACTCTAAGGGATTTCGGAGTCCAGGGATGATGGAGCTGGCAGGGGACTTAGTGAACAATCTGGCCAGAGTTTCTCAGGCTCGGTTCCTGAGGTTCCTGGAGGTGAGGCTAGGTATTCTCTTCCACAGGGGTTGTGGGCATCCTCGCTCTAGGGGACTCATTCTTGGATCCAGGATATTGAAGGCCCTGGGAGGTCCTGAAGTAAAGAAACCAGTTTCATCTTGATTAATCCAGGGCTTCCTGTCCCCGCCCCCCACTCAAGAACCATCTGTGGAGCAGCAGCGTTCGCCAAACATTCTTTAGTAAACACTAATTTGAGATGTTACCTCTCCTTAGAAGCATGCTTTTAAGAGGGATCTTTGGAAGTATTCCATGCCCTTAGGACCTACAGGAGTAAGCTTTGAATGATGGCATTGCTAGCCCAGCAGGTGGTGTGGGGGTATGTTGCTTTGGAAAAAGGCATTCCCAGGTCTTCAAAATCATTCCTCGGAGCAGCTACCCGCTCTCCTGTGTATGGGATTGGTCTGGTTCTGGTCAGAGTTTTCTGTGGGCCTGGGGCGGGGGGTGGGGATTTATTTTCCCTTTTGCAGGCTAGATGGCTCCCTTCAGCTTGAGCTCTGGGTGTCCCCATCCCCCTCTGGACTCCTGCAGAAGGCAGCAGCCGGGCAGAGGCTGCCCACTGATTTGCATAATTGCACCGTTCCTTGAATAATTAATAAAGCTCTGTCCTTGCTGGGAGCAAAGACTGCACCATTATGGATGGGTTTGCCATGGATGGGTTTGCCGGAGCTCTTCCAGGGAGCCAATGGTTCCCGGACTCCTTGGCTTTTCCTGGCATGGAGTCTCCCCAGAGAGAGGAGAGGGCAGTGGGTTATGTGTGTGTGTGTGGGGGGTGTCTGTGTGATGCCCATAGCATCGTAATGGGCGGGGCTGGTAATACATTTGCTACTTTCTTCCAGGACCCACAAATGGCGTCTGGAGCGCACAAACCATTTGGGATTCTTTATTCTCCGGCTTTCTGTGGTCCCACAAACTAACTCTTCTTTGAAGTATGATCAACTATTGTAGAGACTTAGCTCCCTTTTCCGGTAGCCTGCAGGAACCACTGTTGACTCAGAGGGTAAGGGTAGGGGTGGTGAATTTGCAGGCGGGAGCAGGGGAAGAGGGGACATTTCTGCTCGAGGCTTTTCTTCTTTTTCAATTCCTCCAAGTTTCTGGGTTTCTTGAGGTCAGGAGTGGCTTGAGAGTGACTTGTATCTGAGGTTTCTAAGTCCCTTTTTTATGTTGTTTCATGGAAGTGAATTTTCCCTCTGTAGTTGTGGGCTTGCCTCCCTGCCATGCTAGAAAGGGAGGTTGAGGGCTGGGTCTGCTCCTGACATGTTGACATTAGGGAAGCCCCTGTAGTCTCTCCAGGCCAGGGGTGTCCTTGAAAGGCCTTGGTCTCTTCCCTGCCTCCTCTCATCATTGTCTAAAGCTTCTGTAGGAGTGTTTCTCAAACTGATTTGCACAGAACACCACGTTCTTGTAGCTGTTAATGAGTGCTTGACTGATCATTAAGAGATGAGGGGATTCCATAGTTCAGACAGGTCAGAGAACCATCCAGTGAACCAAAGCAAGGAACTTTCTTCGATGCTTGAGTCCTGGGAGCCTTGAATATGCTAATATGCATCTGGGTGTCCAGGAGGGTGTATAGGATGCTCTGCTTCCCATCCACATGGACTGTTCCAGGCCCTGCTTGCTCATCTCCAGTCATGCGGAGATGTCCGTGCCACTGCCGGGCAGTGCCAGCTCGTGGACACCTTCCCCTCTGTTGAGCTTCCTTAGCCAACGTGTATGTGGCACTTCATCATTATCATTTGGCCCTCATACCAGCTAGGGAGGTGACAGAGATTATCCCATTTTACAGATAAGGAAACTGAGACTCAGAGGGTAATTATCTCACCCCAGGGCACACAGATGGTGGAGGAGTTGGCATTTAAACCTGTGTTTGCTAGCTGGACCTTTAGTTTTTTTCCCTTGGCCATAAAGAAACCATTGGTTCCAAATGAAGGTCAGTATGTTGGCTGGCATTGGTCCTTGGGACGCTGGGGACCTGTTTCTCCCACAGCCCCCATCCCGGCTTGGTTCTGAGTTTCCGGGAGTGGGAAATAGGAGGTAAGCTAAAACCCTGTTTAATAGTATCCCAGTTGCCGGGCCTGCTTTTGGAGCCATATGCAGATATGGGCATAAAACTACTAGATGTCCCACTCATCGAGCCATTCCTGACTCTCTTTTCTTCCTCCCTCTCTTTTTATAGGGTGGGGATGTTCGAAGTGCCCCAGGAGCTAGGTGGGCACTTGTCTCGGGCTGGTGGTGGTGGTCAGGTGGTGGCAGAGGGCAGGTGAGTCCAGGGGCCGTCTCTTTCTCTAGGGTTTCTGAGAGCTACTGCCCAGGCCTGGTGGATGACCAGGGGCAGCCTGGGGTGAACCTGTTTACAGCAACTAGGCTTAGAGGCTGCGCTGAGGCTCAGGTGTGACGCTAGGACCTAGGCCAACTGTTTTATGTCTCAGGAGTCTCCTTGGGTCACACTGCTTAGCCACCGTGTTCCCTCAGAGAGCAAGCCACCACAAGGACACCCTGATGAACTGAATTTTGCTCTACTGACACACGGATCTAGGTGTCGATCTGGCTTTCTAACCTCCTGCGTGATATGGGCCAAGTCGCTTAATCTTTGAACCTTGATCCCCTCATCTTTAAAATGGGTGTGATAATGGTGCCTGCCTCCTAATGTTCTCAGGTCACATGGGATCACATTATCCACATAATTTTATCATCTCTTGTGTGCACACACACACACTTTCACATTTACACACACCATGCTTTTCTTTCTTTTTTTTTTTTGAGATTTATTTATTAGAGAGGGGCAGCACAGGCAGGGGGAGGGGCAGAGGAAGAGGGGGTGAGAGAGAGAGAGAGCAGACTCCCCACGGAGTGCGGAGGCTAATGCGGGGTTCGATCCCGTGACCCTAAGATCACAACCTGAGCTGAAATCAAGAGTCCGATGCTTAACTGACTGAGCCACGCAGGCGCCCCTGAACATGCCATGCTTTTGAGCTTCTGTGTGAGACCCCAGCGCCCTGCCAGCAGATGCGGCCTAGCTTTCCCAGGGTCCACCCATCATGTAGCAGGAGACAGCCCAAGACAGGCATGAAAAGATGTTTGTGTGGACATTTCTCCCACTTAGAAAATCAATATTCTGTGGTCTGCCTAATTGTTCTGTTGCTGCTAAATGAGTCATTATGGAGGGAGAATAGCAAATGCATTGTGAGATTAATGGGAGAAAATAGTTGGCAAATGACTTTGGTTTGCTTCCGAAACTCTGAGAAGGTGTTACTATGAGAAATCTGGAGCGCGTGCGAGGCTGAGTGTCAGGAAGCAGCTGTGAGCACTGTGGGGCTCCAGGGGTAGTGGATGGTCCAAGGGGGTCCTTTCAGGGCAGGGCAGCGATTTGAGTGTCCTAGGGGTTGGAATCAGGAGTTCCTGCGGGATCAAATCTGGAGTCCGTGGTGGGACAGGGAGCTCTGATGGCCTGGCCCCAAGGCAGGGGATACTGTTCAGTTACCCTACATTCTAGGCGGTGCTCCAGGGATGCAGTGGTGAGCACAGCCAGCCCCCCGCCCCTCCCTGGGTGCAGTGAAACTGTCCCACGGATAGAGGTGTCATTACAGTTGAGGAATGTGTCTAGAGGGCTGGGAAAGCCTAGAACTAGTGGGTTTGATTTGGCTGGGGTGGTGGGGACAGTCTCCCCAGGGAAGGGAGTAGTAAGCTGAGCTCTTAGGGAAGAGCCTTCTAGGCAGAGGGAAGAACTTGTGCAGACCCAGTGGTCTGGGAGCAAGGAGCTAAAAGAGGGCTTGCGTGGCCTTAACCCTCACAGCAATCCTAGGAAGTGGATACTTCCTCACGTTACAAGTGAGGAAACTAAGGCTGAAGATGCTTAAGAGACTCGCCATGTAGCCTTCCCTGGCAGAGTCAGATTTGAACCCAGGCCTCTGTAACTGATGGTGTGCCTCACCTGGGAGCTGGGCTTGGCACCTGCTGTCCCGCAGGCGGTTCCACAGCCAGCGCCAGGACTGTACTCCTGTAGGGCAGGGGGCCACAGAGTGGCTGCCTAAGAATTTCCTGCCCTGGGGAGATTCTAGATTCCAGAGAGAGGGAGCCTCTCGGTCCCAAAGCCAAGACTCTGCCTTTGGGGGGCTTTGCTTCCTCCTCATGGCAACATGACTTGGGTAATTTTCTGTGGATCAAAATGCCAAGTCAACTAATGACTCCTTTTTGAAAAAATTCTCTAACGTACTTCTCTCCCCATGAAGTGGGTTGATTTATTCCCTGCTATTAATCCTGGCTGGCCTGTCAGATGGGGCCTATGGGCTGCCTTTAGAAGTAGGATGGAGGTGTGATGGGTTCAGGGTGCTTGGGGACCTACAGACTCCCCAGGATTTTAGGAAGTGACAGCTGCAGATGGAGAGTAACCAAGCGCTTACGTTGAGCACTGGGATGGGGCCCTCAGAGGCCAACCCACCTTTTCTTGGTCCCTGGTGACAGCAGAGCATCATGGTACCAAGGAGCCTGGTATAGATTCCAGAGCCCTACCTGAGAGGGTAAGAATCACAGGTCTAGAGTTGGCCCCAGACTCTGTATTCTTGACAGGCCCCGGCGTGATTCTGAGATCCACTGAAGTATTGAGATCTCTAGCTGCTGGTAGCTGTGGATTCCCCCCTCTCTGGAAGGGTCCCGTGCCTCTGAGGGATGTCGGTCGTGGTGGTGCCAGGTTATCAGACTGCAGAGTAACCTTGGGGCCGCATATACCACTGCCTGCTCCAGCTTGGGGAGCCCGGCCTCACAGCCCCTAGGGACACTGGTAAGACAAAGCAACATGGGCAGCTGAGCCCCAAAGGAGACAGGAACTCAGCCTATGGTGCTTTGCTACTGCTATTGGCTGAAAGCCCGCTTTCAGCCCAAGCTCAGATTGGATTGACTCTTCCCTACCCCTCTCCAAATATAAACCACAGCCCCCCTGGCAGAGGCTGAGTGTTTATTTGGTCTGGTTGAAGAGCCCCAGCTGAGGCCCTTTGTCCTGCTCAGATTCCACTTGCAAAAGAATTCTGCTTAGTTCTCCAGATGAACAGCAGGGCGCCTACTGTGGGTTCAGGGCAGGTCTGTGGCTGACCCTGAGGGTACAGAGGCGATCTAGTCCTGTCCCAGCACCCCAGTGTGCTGCCAGAGGGAGTTGTCATTGACCCCCCCTCCCCCCGCACCGAGTTGGTGCCCTGAGGTCTGCCTTCTGGTCTTGTTCCTTCTTCTCAGGAAGCCAGTCCCTCTCGCAGAAAACCAAGCAGGCCAGACCTACTCATGGTGGTATTTCACAGTCCCTGCAATAGCTCTGTCTCCGGGCATGAAGTCTCGAGGCTGCGCATAGTCTGTCCCTGTTCTTCCGTGGTGGCAGACTCGGGTTAAACCGAGCGCAGGCGGATGTGAAGCGGAAGTAGCGGGATCGAGGCCTGTCCCACACACTTCACCTTCCACCTGGGCCATGGAGGGATTCCAGTCTTACATCCCTCAAATTCTGCTCCAGCTCTCTTCTCCTGCTTGTTTTCATGGTGCTCTGCTGTTTGCAGTAGACAAGGGACTGTCCCCTGAGTTTGGCTCTTTGACCAGCCTGGGGGACCCAGACTGCTCAGCAGCAAGCCTGGTGATTGGTCACCACAGGTTTCCGATTGGTCAGCCCTGCTTCTCTCCCTCCTAAGTCAAGGTGGCCATATAGCTGCTGTCGGGTTCCTTCTGTAAATCTCTGTAGCCTGTAATTGTTAGTGGTCGTGGGACTCTGTCTCCTTTGCCACCAGCTACTACCAGGAAGAGAGTTTCGGTGAAAGCAAGCCTCATACAGCACCTTGCCCATACAGCACATTTTAGCAAACTCAGAAATCAGAAGGACAGCCCCCCAGCATCTGGTAAGCCTGGCAGCCCCCAGCTTTGTCCTTCTGCCCTGGAGAAGCACCTTGCGCCACCGATTCACTCCCGGGTGATGCCACAGTGTTCTCAGGGCCCAGCGTGTTCTCATGCCAGCACCATGGCAGGGACCTCCGTATTGGCTTGGGGCCAGGGTGTTCCATCGAGTGGTGGGGTTCAGGATCAAAAGAGTTCTGGACCTCAAGCGGCCACATGCGAAGGGTTGGCTTGCTAAGCTCGCCTGAATTTTAGGGCAGGTACAGACAGGATGGCGATGCCCTATGCTCTTTTTGTCCCGTCACATTTGAAACCACTCATTACACCAGTGGAAACACATTTCTAAACGAGAGAAAACACTGCATCCTTTCTGGCGCAGTCATACAAAAAACTAGTTAACAGGCTTCCTGTAGCCACCCCTAGCATGCTGGGGTCCCGATGAGGGGTCTGCAGATCTGCCTTTGGGTAGATTCACCTAAGTTTCACACACATATTTATCCACTGTCAGCCGTTTACCTCACTGTGTTTCAGTATGGACCACATTCTACTCAGCAGTACGTGGGCATTCGCAATTGAACATCACATTGCCTTTCCAGGCATGGTCGCCCCTCCCTCCCCGGAGTTTTTCTGGCTGCTGTGTCACATGCTGCTGGATGTATACTGGCCCCAGAGGGAGGCCTGGAGGGGACTTCAGCCTTCCTCATACCGGGCCCCCCTCAGCTCCCCCTCCTCCACCGCCTTTCCTGGTCCTGCCTCCCTCCAGTCCTGTGGGCTGCCTGCTGCTGCCATCCAGGCCTTCAGGGGAAGGGCAGGCACCACCACTTGTCATGCGGGCATCCTACACGATGAACTTGGGTTGTTGGAACTGCTGGCTTAGGACCCTCAAGCCCCCAGCCAGGGTCCCTGTTTGGGTCGTGTTGTGACAAGGGACTTGTTTCCACCGTGTGATGTCTGCCCATTCTCTCTGTCTTGATGGCCTTTCGTGCTGGTAGCCCCCCTACAGGGGGCCCCTGACATTTTGTGTTGAGGTTTCGGAAGGCCAGGCACTCGATGGGGAGCCCCTGGCTGCCCAAGCCAGTGGCCCAGAAGAGACCTACGGGTTCTAAATCACTCTGCCTGCGAAGGCAGAATCTCCAGGCTGCCCTGGCAACAGCTCCGCGCCAGCCTGTCGTGTGGCCGCTGACAGCCCTGGCTCCTGACTGGCTGCACTCGCCCGCGCCCTCCCCTGCTCTGCACGCTCGTGCGCTCCTTAGCAGCAGTGCTCTCTCCCGCATCCTTTAGGCCAACGGTGCAAGGGAAGCACAGGGCTGGGGTCCTTGGACTCTCCCCGTAATGGGTGGGGTCACCCTCGAGAGATTTCATCAACAACCTCGGCCTTGGTTGGGTGCCGTTTGAGACCCGGCTTCAGGGAAACAAAGCCCAACTTCCAGGTCTTAACAAGTCTCTTGGGAGTGCCCAGACTGTCATCCTCGCTGCACCCCCGCTCCCCTGAGCCCCTCTGCCCCGGTCGTCCCTGTTTATTCATGTTACTCAGACAGACTTACTCCGCAGGTGGGTGCCTGGGTTCAAATCCCAGCTCCCCTCTCATCAACTCTGACTTCAGGGAACTTGCTTACCTCTATAAAGTAAGGGCAATTCCTATCTCACAGGGATGTCAAGAGGAGTAAGTGACATTTGTGGCTAAATGCTTAGCAGAGCACCTTGAGATGCCTGAGCCCTGCTGTGCAACAGGGTTCCCTGTCTCGGACTGCCCCCCCGCTCTGGAGTGCCGCCTCCTCTTCCCGTGCTCTTCCTGCTTGGATCCTGCCCATCTGTCTAGTCCTGGCTGCTGCTGCTTGGAGCCTGCCCTCAGCCCATTGCTCCAGTCTCGGGCAGATTTCACTTTGCTCCGCACTTTCCACGCCTGCTTTCTATGCTTTGTTATTATTGGGTCTGCTCAGGAGTGGGGTCTCCTGAGGGAGTACCCTCAGGCTAGGGTCTCTTGAACTGTCCTTGTCCTGCCCTTCTGGGTAGAACAAGGTAGAGTCCAGCTCCTTCACAGTCCCCCAGAACATTCGGGTGAACTTGGAGATCCCCCCCCCCATAGAGCACATGACCAAACTCATTTGTGAGGCTTTAGGATGAGAAGTCAGAGATCCTGTCACAGATAGAGAAGCGAGGCTAAGAGTGGGGAAGGAGCATCCCCAGGCACACGAGGAGCTGGGGGCCTGCCTGCTTTTCCCCACACTTCTCTCCTTGGGGCCCGGTAGGTGCCTGGAAGGAATCAGGGAGGACTTCACAGAAGTGACAGCAGTTGAGGTGTGAAAGAGGAGCCGCTCAGCAGATAACAAAGAGGGGGAGAAGGATGGTTAGGCAGAGGGACCCCATGAGCAAATGCCCAGTGCTGAGAGGTTAGAATCTTCTGTCCTCTTGGGGTGTGAGGCTGCTGTGGGAGGTGAGAAAGGGCTGGGAGCTTAGGGAGTAGGAGGTAAGGAGATGTGGTTACAGAGAGGTGAGCTGGATGCCCCCCCCCCATCCAGTGTGTCAGGTTGAATTAGCTGGAGGGTGGGCACAAGGATGAGCACTTGCTGTGTGCCAGGTGCTTCATCTCTTAGATGCTCGCCGCGACCTGGCAGGTGGGGAAACCAAGTGCCTGGAGGTTTGGTGACTTGACCTAGGCTTCACGGGCCAGTAAGGGGCACAGCCAGTATGGGAACCTGGGCCTCACGACCCTCCAGGCTCTGCCGACCACTGCCTGCTGGGGATGGGGCGGCATCACCTCTCTAGGGGCAGGGCCCTGGAGTCCATTCTTTAAGCTACTCCCCAGCCAGGTGTGGGAGCCACTAGGAGAGTGTACCTGAAAGGTGTGGCACACGGTCTGGTCCACAGAGATGCCGCGACACTGTGAGTCGCCTGGCACACGTGTCCGGGTACAGACGGCACAGTGGGTGCCTTCAGAGAATGGGGTCATGGGAAAGGCCTGTTGGGAAATGAGTTGAGTGAGGCAGCCTACAAGCTGGGCAGTCCCAACTCTGGTGTCTGCTGCCGGGCAGCCGAGAGGCAGGGCTCTTAGAAGACCCGGGTCCCTCACCCCCTCTTTGGGGAGCCCACGACCCCCCTGTAGTTCTCACAGCATTCTGATCTTACTTCCTGGCCATTCTCAGGGTATGACAGTTGTCTGTGGGCCCCACTGAGGGGCAGACCTCCATTCTGGGCTTCTGGCACCGTGCATGCCGCCCGGCCTAGCACAGGGGCCCAATAAATGCTTACACCGTGAACGATACATTGAGCACCTACTGCATGCCAGGTGCTGCAGCAGGCACTGGAATAATGGACTTTGGCGTGGCACTTTGTGATTCACAAAGCTCCTCTGGGTCCTTTTAGGTCGGTTGTCTCGGATCAGTTATTCATGTCCCCATTTTCCAAATGTGGAAACTGAAGCACAGAGAAGAGGCAGGTAGCCTGAGGTCACGTCATCGGCCAGTGAGGGGCAGAGCCAGGCTGAACCCATCCTCCGAGCGGATGCCCACGGCCTGGACTGTGAGTGCATCTTGGGGGCTGTCAGCTGTTTCTCTGCCACCGGCTTCACTGAGCACTTGGCGCTGTGGACCAGAGATAGTGCTCCCAGGCCAGCAGGGAAGCCAGGCCCACAGAGACTCTCTATTCCAGGAGCAGGGCCCCCGGGGGCACAGCCAGCACCTGGCTCCTTCTCATTGCTCCACACCAGCAGGAGCAGGGGCCCCCTCTGCCACTGCTGAGGAACTGGCTGTCTGGGACAGTGACTGTGTTTGGGGTAAGTCAGAGGCAGGAGAACAAAGAGAAACCTTCCTGCCAATGTGACTCTGACCTTGGAAACCCAGAAGAAGGGAAGAGTTGGCTGCAGGCTTCAAAGGGGGGCAGGCCTCCTGCAGGCGGGCATTGAGGAAGCCTTGGCTTTGTCAGTTCTTGCTGCCGAATTTCTCCTTTTCAGGTTAACAAAAGTCCTGGGGATCAGTGTCTGCGGGCTGGCCTGGCATCCTGCCACTTTTACAGAAGGCGGGGACATGCCAGCATCATAGCTCTGTTTTGCCTGGGCTCTGGAAGACACAACTTACTGACGTGGGAATGTGGACACAGCCCCCAAGGCTTACCCCAGTGCCCCATTGCATGTGTTCCTAGCTGTGAGAGGGGGGACCCCAGGAGTGCTTGGGTCTTGCAGGGAAGTGGATAGTGATCAGGAGATCCTAGGCACAATGAGGCACTGCGTCTTTGTTCGTTATTCCACAAACGATAGGCAAGTCCCTACGGTGTGCCAGGTGCTGAGTGTGTTCCTGAGAGATGTGTTGTGGGTCCTGCCCTTGTCCTGCCAGCTGTGACAGGAACCCCTGGCTAAGGCAGTCCACAGATGCGGGGGGCACTGGGGAACCTGGAGAGTGTGTACCCTGCTAAGGAGGGGGGGCAGCCTCTGTACTATGTCACCGGGTCCTTGGATGTATAAGAGAAGCCAGAAATCTAGAACGTTTTGGGTGACATTTTAAAATTTCACATCTTTAAACGTTGGCAATTGATTCAAAACTTAAAAATGTCAAACGCTATGTGGGCTTAACAAAACATGAATGTTGACCAAATACAGCCCATACTCTTTAGTTTAGAAACCTTTATCCAAGTGTTGGATAGAACCCAGGTGGCAGAGGGGGTAGGAGGCAAGGCCTTCTGGAGGAGGGGCCACATGGGCAGATGTATGGCTGGGTAAATCTGCACCAGTGTTTTCAGGACAGTCTGGGGACCAGAGCAAAGGGGACTGGAGTGGCAGGATGGGTGGGGTCACTCCGATTGTGGAAGCCTGCATGCCTTGAGAGGGACTAACCCTATTTGGTGTGAAATGCTGTCCCGGAGGAGCAGAGAAGTGGCAGGCTGACCCAGGCTACCCTGAGCCTGCTAGGGCTTTGTCCCCTGTCCCTCTAGCCGGGTGTTTCTGCCCAGCTTTGTCACAGTCAATGAGAATCTTTGGTCAGGGAAGAGCTCAGGGAGGAAAGGTCAAAGGTAAATTTAAGAGAAAGCCCCGGGACACATGGTATCCAGATCTTTAGCAAAGGCATAACTACACACCCCGGGGCGGGGTTGGGGGGGCTGTCCATCTGTCTGTGTGTCCATGTATGCATAGGACCTCCCCCACCCCTTGGATTTGCTCTCCTGCTGGCCCTGTAGCTCCTTCAGGCACAGGAAGTTCTAAACCCTCAGAAGGGGGCTCACTTCTCCCCACCCCTGCAGGGATCCTGCATTCTTCAAAGGGTTTGAACTGCTCTGGCCAAAGCCTGTCTGGGTGTCTTCCTGTTCAGGCCTGTAGGCATAACTTTTCTTTGTTTCTCCACCCTGTCTGCCACTCCTTCGTTAATCCATATTTTAATTTCTTTCTAAATGATCACCTGCTGCAAGGGTCCTTCAGATTGTCCTGGCAAATTGTCTAGCAAACTTCCCTTGAGAACCTGCCGTGTGCAGGGCCTTGGGCCACAGAAACATAGGTGATTGAAGCCCAGGGACTTGATGTGGCCAGGAACGGACATCTGTTTGTGGCCAGACCCACGGACAGTGGCAGGGTCCAGTCCCAGGGTCTGTGTGAAGGTCAGTGAGGCAGCAGAGCAGGAAGGGGCAGTCAGGGAAGAGGTGAGGTGACTGTGATCCCCAAATGCCTGTGTCTGAGGCCAGGGACTCCTGGCTGCTTTCCCAGCCTTGCCGCCTCCCGTTGGCGCTCTGTGTTGGGCCTGCCGGGCGGCTGGCAGCAGCTGGCCTAGGTGAGGCGCAGGCAGAAGAAACATGTAAGGAGGCGTCGGGCCTTCTGGGCGGGACAGGTGCCAGTGTTGCCAGATTCCCTACCAGATGCCCCCTTGTTGACTTCCTTTTACTTTACTTTTAAGTCTTTTTAGTGTAAGGGTAATTAAAAATACAAGCACAGAGTACCAGATTCCAGCCATACAGGGGAGTGTAAAGCAGTAAATGACATTTTCCTTCTACACCACTGTCACATGGAAGCTCCCCACCCCGCAAAAACCACTACTGGCTGTTGTTCGGGGCTTTTTCTGCAGACTTTTTGTGGCAAATAAAAAAATACTGTGTGTCTATGTGCTTGAGAACGTGTCCGCTAGCATAATCCTTCCTCCTTGGCCTGTAGAGAGGGGAGGAGGGGAAAGCTGGCTGTTCTGGCCCAGAACGCAGACACTGCCCCCCCCCCCACGTTCACGCCCTCCAGCCACACAGCTCTGGGGGTGGGGAGGCTCTCCCGGTGGTGCCGTGGTCCAGACTGCAAACTCAGGCTTCGAGAGAGGGAAGGAGACAGGCTGCATGCAGACAGGACGCCCTAGGGGACCCTTGGAATTGAGTCATTTCTGGTTTTGCTCACCTGTGCCCAGCCCTGGGGACAGAGACAGGAGTCAGCTGCAGTTCCTGCCTGCCCTGGAGGAGCTCCCAGCCCGGGGTGGGAGAGAGATGTGCAGCCTTAGTGAGACTCTAGTGGGGGCTGTCACTTGGCAGCTCCCTCTGAACCCAGCTAGGCCACAAGGCAGAGACCCTGGAGCCTGGCCCTAAGGGACTGTTTGGGGCTGGGGGGCAGCTGAGCCCAGGGAGGAGTGTTTGCCTGGGCTCAGGGAAGCTTCTGGAGGAAGCAGAATAACCTAGGATTTAAGAGCTTTTCTCGACTCTGGCCGTCATCTGATGGGTCTCTAAGTACTTCCCTCTCAACAAGTGAGAAACTGGATAGGAAAGAACTGGAAAATCTGAGAGGTGCAAACGCTGGTGCTCTTGTTTTGTGTGGAGTCTCCTGTTTCCCTCCCCGTGTGGGGTGGGGCCCCTATGTGGATTGAGGCCCAGAGCTGGTTGAGGACTGGGCCCTGGGTGTGGGGAAGGGCAAGGCACATGAAGAAGCTCCATCTGCTTAGGCTGAGAGCCCAGTCTGGGCCAAGTGTTGGTCCTGCCTGTCACTGCTCTGGGGACGTTGAGCAGGGCACTGGGTACTTGGTCATCTGTTAAGATGGGGTGCAGAGGTCTGCCTGATGGCCTTTTGGCTTTGGTGCTGGTGTCGGGGTGATGGGGGTGTTGATGGTGATGAGGATAGGGACAGGAAGGGTGAAGTGAGGTCCCACTTTGTGCCAGGACCCTGCAGCCCACCCCTAGCCTGGTCTCCATCTCCGGCTTTGCTCCCCTTTAGTGCTGCCCCCCACCCCCCGTGTGGCCCCCCCTTCCGACTGGACTCCAGGCTCCCTTGCGTGCCTTGTCGATTTTACTTCCCTGACCCATCCCTATCCCCTGCACCTCAAGTGCCCCAGCCCAGGATCTCTGCCTCTGTTGTTCCCTTGTCCTTGATCACTCCGCCCGGATGTCTGTGAGCTGCTCTCTCACTTCATCCAGCCATGCGTCAAGCAGCCCCCTCGCCCTCTAGCCAGTGTTTCTTCCTAGCGCTTGAGTTCACCTGATGGTATCACGCGGCTGCTTGTGTGCTTCTCTGACTCTAGACTGTAAGCCCCAGGGGAGCAGCCAGTTGGTGTCTTGTTCCCTGATGTGTCTCCAGGCCCTACTATAGGGTCTGCGACAAGGTTGGTGAATGAACAAATACGTACATTTCATTTACTCTTACCCCGTGAGGTAGGCACATTGCCATGTGCTTTTACAGGTGAGGAAGGTAAGCTCGGAGGGGGGACTGCCTAGCTCATGGTCCACGGTTGTAACATGACAAAACCAAGATTTGAGCCGGATGTCTGTAACCCAGAGTCTTGTCTTGGGCAGTAGAAGCTCTCACCTCTCCAGAATCCAGGCAGGCCTGCCCTCCAGGAGAGGACAAGAATGGGAGGGGCTGAGAACTGTGGGTGTTGAACCCTGAGAAGAGATGAGGGGTGGGGCACAGGAGGGAGTGAGGAAAACTGGTGGGAGGAGGCCTGAGAGGGCCAGGGGGCAGGTCAGGAACTTCACTGAGGCTCAGGACCGGGAACCTCTGCACCATAGGAGAGAGCAGCCCTGGGGCACCACGGCTCCCAGAGGCTCCTTGCGCTGGCTCTGGTTCCTGGCACGATTTGTTTCCCAGAGGAGCACAGGCCTGGCCCAGCTTCCCAGGGCAGAGAAACACAGGGCGAGAGAGAGACTCCAGCCTTGCTGTTTGCGGTGTTGTCACGTCTTCTCAATCAGCCTATTTCTGGGAGCAATGACTTCATCTCCTGTGATTCTCGACACAACCATTGTCAGGCAACCATGGAAAGATTGGACCTGGCACCATCCATATTCCCCTGATGAACCAGGTTAGGAGAGCCAGTTGGCAGGCCCTAACCTGACCTAGGTCGGGGGCTTACAATCCGGTCTGCCTCCAGGAGACTCCCCTTCCAGTGGTCACCCTCAGATCTGGCCACATTGACCCTAGGGAGCCCTGTGCAGCAAATTCTAGCCAGCCAGCCAGCACACACCCTGTGTGGTGGGCAGGGGCAGTTACACCCTGTCTCCGCCCTCAAGGGCTCCTACTGGTTGGAGTAGGCAGACCCTGCCTGTGTTAAAGGGGCTGTGTGGGACCGGGAAGGGACTGGGGACCCCACTAGGGCTCAGGGAAGGCGCCATAGAGTTGTTTGGGCCACAGGGGAAAGGTGAAGGCTGGTGGAAGATCTCCCTGTGGAGCGTAAGGGAAGGGCTGGCTGAGGGGGCTGGCGTCTGGGTGTGGCGGACCACCATAGCTGTGTGTTGGGCTGCGCAGTGGCAGGGGATAGAGTGGAAGATGGCGGGAAGACAGGCAGGGTTTGGACTTGATCCTGTAGCTGGAAGGATTTTCAGAGGGGATGGGGCCTGGTCAGATCTGTGATTTTAGAAGCAGCTCCCGGCTGTGTGTGAGGGTGGGTGTGGGAGGCTGTCTGGGAGGAGGAGAAGCCGGCAGTTGTTTTCCCTTCATCCTCAAGGGTAGGGGATCTCCTCCCTGTCCCTCCCCCACATGCCTGGAACTCCAGTCTCCACCCCTGCAATGCTGGTGGACTGGGAACCGGAGATGGTGGGAAGTTGGGATTGAGGGTGATCCCCAAAAAATCTTTTGGCTGGTCTTGGGCAGATCTGGAAGGCCCCCGAACCTCCATCCCAGAAAAGCACATCTTTACGCAGGTTTATTTACAGTTTTGCCGGGAGGCAGGGGAGGACCTGAAGGACCCCTGGCAGGATGTGGTGCCAGAACATTCATGCCCCCACCAGCTCCCTGTCTGGGGGTTTCCTGGGCTGCACCTCGGAGCAGAGCCATTAATAGTGTAGGCCCCTGCTGGAGGTCAGACTGCCTGACATCCAGTCTCATCTGTCTCACTTCCCTGCTCTGTGGCGTTGAGCAGGTTGCTTGCCTTGTCTGAGCTTCTGTGTCCACGTCTGTTAATGGGGACAGTAATTGTACCTGCTTCCCAGGATATTTGGAGGATTATTTGTTTTTAAAGGGAGAGGGCCGCCTGGGTAGCTCAGTTGGTTAAGCGTCTGCCTTCAGCTCAGGTCGTGATCTGAGGGAACTGGGATCAAGCCCCAAGTCGGGTCCCTGCTCAGGGGGTCTGCTTCTCCCTCTCCCTCTGCCCCTTGCCCCCACCCCCACTGATGCTCTCTCTCTCAAGTAAATAAAATCTTTAAAAAAAATAATAAAGGGGGAGGGGCCTAGGAGAGCATCCGCACATAGGAGGGGCCCAGTTTGCCTTAGCTGTGGCTGAAGTGGCCATGGGGGTAGGGGCAAGGGTGGGGGCAGTTATCATCACCATCCCTATCAAGGCTCCCTTAGGTTTCCCAGGGCCAGAAGTGGGGAAGAGTGATGAGAGAGCCTGGTTGAAGGAGCAAAGAAGTCTGGGTTCCAGTTTCTGCCGCTACTGACCTCAGGCAAGTCTCCCCCGGCCTCAATTTCTGGGGCCAAGGAAGGAATGAGGAAAGGATTGATGGTGGTTGGAGCCAGCAGGGGGCAGGAGAGGGGCTGACAGACCTGTTAAGACTTCTACGGAAAGTCGGATAATTTCCTGCCCCTGAGCAGGCATCAGCTGGAAATGCTTTGAAAGGGGCCTTTTCCAAGCTAAGGGTGGCCAGGTTCTCCCGCTTCTGTGTTATTTTCCCACAGAGGATGGTCTGCTCTTTCCCTTGTCCCTGAGCCATCACCCATCTTCCTTTGCTTGCCTTCACTGTTCCAGCTGTTTGGCATTGTCTTTTTTGGTAAGAAAACTGTTCAGCAAACCAGCAAACATTTCCTGAGCATCTTTTGTTTGCTTAGGCCTATGTTGGGCCCAGGGGATACAGGGATGGTGAAGATACTGACCCAGCTTTAAGGGGAGGAAGATTGTTGAATTGTCTTGTGTTTAAAGATCTGAATGCAAGAGCAGCAAGACTGGGGCAAGAGGCCCTGGGCCCTAGGTTCTTCTGCTTTCTGCCTGTGGGACCTTTCGCAAATTACAAGACCTCTCTGAGCCTCAGTATCTTCAGCTCAGAACCCAGGTCAGTCCCTGATGATCCCTCTGAGTTCAAAGGGTCTGGGATCAATTTTGGATTATTAACTTACTCTGTCCTCTCCAGGTAGAAACCGGGGCTAAAGTACCCTTTAAGCGCAAAGCCAGACCAGACTCCAGAGGTAGTCCACCGAACCAAGTTGAATCCAGTTCTACAACTTACTATCTATATGTCTTTGGACAAAATCCTTCCTTGAATTTCTTTGAGACTTGGTTTTTTTGGAATATAAATGGGTATTATGGTATACCTGCTACCATATATCCTGGCCCATAGGAACTCATGGTCATATTAAAGCTGCTGAAAACCTCTCTTCCTCAAATACGGCACCTGCCCCACTCCAAGAACACACCTCCAACAACTGCCCCCGCCCCCGCCCCGTCCTCTTCCCTGCTGGAGCTCTCTGCAGGGAAGAGGATGGGGAGGCATTAAGGGGCAGCCCCCCCCACCTGCAGCTGAGGCCTAAAGCTGACTGAGGAGCCCTAGGATGGGCCCCCACAAACAATTCTCCCTCCAGGGAAAGCCCTGGGTCAGGTGGGCAGCTGTTCAAATGGTTTAGAATCTCCTTGATTTGAATATAATACTGGTTTGGAATTCTGTCTTGCTTTATGAAGAAAATGTTTGCTAATGAAATTAATAGTGTAAACAAGATTTGGGGAATGCGGGCAGCCAGAGGAGAGGGGTTATTTAAACACACTTCAAAGAACACCCTTTTCCAGCATCTAAGCTGCCCCATTTGCATACGTAATGATTGTGCTAATTATAGGTGGCCTCATCTGTTAACAGCAAGTTTGCCTGGTTGTGCTACATTATTGTATTCACTCAGTCAAAATTTCTGACATGCTTTTCACTAAAGATAACAATAGTAATAACTCCTATCATATTTGATCCCTTGCTATGTGCCAGGCGTCTTACTGGCCATTTGACAGTGATCATCTCATCTCATCCTCACAACAGCTTTGTGTTCCAAAGATTTATACTCCCTATGTACACAGGATGAGACTGAGGTACAGAGAGGTTAGATAACTTCCCTGGGATCACACAGCCAAGAGCTGGTAGCTGGGGACGTGACCCAAGGCCTTGCTAACTCACGCTCTTTCCACGCTGTGTGGAGCCCTGCCTCTCTGGGGCGACTTGACACATGTGCTCACTGTTTTTCTTGAAGCTTTCCCTTTCTTGTTTGGTCCTCGCAGAAACTCTGGTTTGGCTGCAGAGGAAACTGAGACCCTAACAGGGAATTGAGGGCAGTGCAGGAGGTGCGACCAGGGCCCCTCATTTCTAGGATGAAACCAGTCCCAGCTCACCCAGCCACCTTCCCACCGGGGAGGGGGAGCCTTCCCTCCGTGTCCTTCCCTGGGGTCTTTGAGTTCCACCTTGAGAGGATGCTGTCTCTTGCCTCTCCCACTCAACCAGTGCTGGGCTTGGCCTCACAGCCCAAAAAAATTATAAGTCAGTAAATGGGTGGGAGGACACCAAGCACATCATGAATTGCCGTACATTTGTTGTCATTAAATCGGAGGTTGCACCCAGGTGGCTTGTGGCCACACGTAGCCCACAGGCAGGTTTCATTGGGTCTGAGAAGGTGTTTCTTGGTGTTTTTTTAAAAATAGGTTACCAACACTTACACACCCATAAAACGTTCGCTTGAAAGATCTGGATTTCTGGCTTTTCCCGAACAAACAGATGGGGTGGCATTGGGGCTGTATTCCTGTAGGGCAGAGAACTGGCCGCTGCAGGTATCCCATCCTTTACTCCCTGGAAGGCCTTCAAGTTTGCTTAGCCTGCCTTACCTCTTCTCAGCGGCCCTGTGTGTGTGGTGGGTGTGTTGGTGGGTCATGTTCCCATTCTGTAGACTATGAGCTTGGGGCCCAGTGGCACTGCTGGGCCCCGCCACAAAGCTGGTGTTGGTGAGGCCGGGACTTAGACTTTATCTTCACTGCCCCCCAGATGTATCTGAGTCCCACCAGCCACCGTGGAAAGAAAGAAACCTTTCACAGGCCTAATGACTCAAAAATAACAAACAGTGAGCCTGGAGAACTGTTCCTGCCACCCCTTCTCCCTTTCTACCCTCCTGAGGCCGGAGGGGACATGGGAAACCTATTCATTTAAACTCAATTATTTTCTCGAAGACAGAAGAACTGAATTGGGTCAACGGCTATATTTGCTGTGCTCAGCTATTTCCCCTGTAACAGCATCGCCCACCGGGCATGTTGCCGGGCTCCGTGCCGCCAGGCTCACCAATTATAACTCTGTATCGGTGGCCATTCCTTAGCATGCTTGGCTCGGGAACAGAGAGACACCCTGTGCTCATTCACCCAGCAGGCTATGGGAGCAGGGTCTGGAGTGTGTGGTCACCAGCTCCTGGACCCAGGCTGCAGGCATGGGGCATTTAATGTCCAACCCCCTTCTCAGTAGAGGTGCTTACAGTCAAGAACCTAAGGTCCAGAGAAATCAGGTGCTTGTTGGAGAGGCAGGCCTCGGACTCAGATGCAGCTGGGACCTTTCTAGGTGTGTGACTTGGAGCAGAGAGTGTGACTGCTGGGCACTCCATCTTCTCATCTGTAAACGAGGCACGAGCACTTGATGTACCTGCGGGGGCCGGGCTGTGGTATTGGAAACGTGACGTGCAATGTGGACAGTTAACCCACTCATCCATACTCACTCCCTTGCACTGTGTGCGAGGCACAGAGCCTGGTCAGGGACCCAGATCTCAGAAGGCGCACGGGCTGGGCTGCCCTCCTCTCTGAAACTGTTCCTGATTCCCTGCGTCTGAACTGAAAATGTTTCTGCAGTCATCACAGGTCCCCTGTTGGGCCAGCCCTGCATTGGATACTCTCTCAGCTTCTCCTGGGCTTGTAGCTAGGCGTGCTTTCGTTTGGCACTGATGTCTAAATGTGTCCCCCCACCCCCACCCCGCACTGACTGCCAGCTTCCCGAGGGCAGAGATTGCGTGTCTTGTTCACTTGCTTGTGCACCAATGTCATACCCTTTCTAGCTGGGTGACCTTGGACTGGCAGGCCTGTTTTGTTGTCTGTAAAATGGGACAATGGTGTCTCCCTGTGACACACGCCCGGGAAAGAGGCTGCCAGCATTTTGTGCATAGACACCTGCGACAGACTCCTGGAAAAACATTTGGAGGAAATTCAGTCAGACTCTTCTGTTGCACCCTCTTGAAGCCGGGAACATCTAAGATCGGGGCTCTGGGCAATCCTGGGGGGGCTGTGAGTGCCATCTTGTTGCAGAGTTGCTCCTTATGCGGAGAAGTGTGGACAGGGTGTGGTCTGTGGGCCTCCCCTCTTCTCCTCCCGTCTGCTCTGCAGCGTCTTTCCCACGCTAGGGCTGCTCGTGCTCTGGCCTCACAGAGCAGTGCCTCCAGTTGTCCAGTGGTGGGGCTGGGATGAATTAGGACCTAGGCAGCCACCGCCAGTCTCCAGGAAGGCGCCCAGGTCCCAGTGCCTGGCATTGGGACTCTCGGCAGTGTTGGGTCCGGAGGTAGAGCAGGGTCCCTCCGGTCCACTCCCACGGTGTTGCTGCTGGTCCCAGGGGTAGGGGGGTGGGCAAGAGGACAGTTCAGGAAAGGTTTGAATTCCTTGACCTTTTAGGGACTTGGTGAAATCAGAGGGTGTGTCTGTGAACTGGGGCATCAGGCCTGGTCTAGACATGCGGTGGTGATGGCTGTGAGAGTAGGGCCCCACTCTTCATGGGGTAGCGATGGCGCTTGGGGACTGGGCAGCCGGTGACCTAGTCAGAGGCACAGAAGCTCGACTCTGGTGGGAACACAGTGAATGGAACTTGAGCCTTTGGGGGCAGGACTTAGGGATGAGGGGGCCTGACCACCAGCCCCCAGTATACTGTGATAGGGGTCTGGCGGCCACAGTCTCATAAACTGTAGCCATCCCTCCCTCCGCCTTGCCCCTTGGTAGCATTCAGTCCCTGGAACACCATGCTGAGTGTTGCCCGGCACTTGGCACTGTGACAACCAAGAAAGAAATGCTGACCAGGTCTCAATGCAAGTTCAAGAGTAAATTTGCTGTTTTTCTGAGGCGGCTTCACGTGGGTGGGAATTTACCTGCTCCCCCCCCCCCATACCCCATACACACACAATGCTTTGATGGAAACATTGCATTTTTTGAGTGAACATGTGTCAACATCGCTGTAGGGGAAAGAGGTTCCATGATTCTCTGCCAGCTGAAGTCATTACCACAAGGCGCTGGTCAGCGGCCTGGCACATGAGGGTGATAGAAACAGGCTGGTCGGTGGGGGAGGAGGTGGCCAAGTGGGGAGCCTGGCTGGCCTAATGGGAGGTCGGAGGGCCTGTGAGCTGGGTGGTGGGGGGGATGTCTGAGCAGGTGGAGAGGAGGGAGGGTGTTGGGAGGTTGTAGGCTGACACTGTACATTAACCGCCCCCCCCCCCACATCACAAAATAAGGTGAGTAGGGAGCACAGAGACAGGGACAGAGAACAGAGTCTCTGGAATGGAGAGCACTGGCAGCTTAGACCGGAAAGACAGGCTGGGGCCAGATTGTTGAGGGGCCTGGAATCCGAGTTCCCACCACTAACAAGCTGTGTGACCTTGGGCAGCTTTTCCAACGTCTCTGTGCTTCAGCTTCATTTTAGTAAAATGTAGCAGTGGATATACACAGCTTATGACTCTCTGGAGGATTCATCGAGATAATGAATGTAGAATGCCTAGCACTGGGCCTGGCACGTAGCAGGTGCCAGGACACATTTGTTGTTTGTTGGTGATTATAAAACCACATAAGCATAGATGTGCTCACATAAATTAACAGCTGGAGTGCATTGAAACTGCTATCCAGAGTTGGCCCTCGTCTAATATCAAGTTTGATTCTCACCCTCCACAAAATACAGCAGTTGTCTCTTCAGAAGCTCTTGTCCATGAACAGCCAGTCCCTGGGGCTGACTCTCCCACAGGGCATCTGTCTCCAGTCCTGTGCCCACCTCTGTCCTCTAGCTGAGACAGCTCTGGACAGGTCAGAAAGGGCCTCCATCCTCTGCACAGCCTCTAGGAAGAAGAGAGCCGTGGGCACAAGCAAGGTCCCCCCCCCTCCCAAGGGGGTGTTCCTTGACAGTCTTGGGGCTGACTCTTGCACACCAGGAAATGGGAAGGTGCTTGAGGGAGGATGGTTCCAGAGTTCTCCAGAGAGCCTAGCCCAGTTGGTGAGACATCTTCAAATCTGAAAGATGATGCCACATCTGGGCTCTGAGCTTTTGGGAGAAGACTGACCTGCAAGTGTACGTGTTCATTGCACATTTGTTTGAGCCCCGGGACCTGAATAAAGAACCTAAGATGAATAGATCCCAAGGAGGGCCTGACAGGGCAGTCAGCAGGACCCCCAGGGGAGGGGGGCAGGAGGCATGCTGGGAATTCTGGAAGAGGGAGGGGGTGATTTTGTGTTTCCTGTGCCTGGGGACACTGGGAAAGGCTTCCCTGAGGTGGGGGCAGTTAGGCTGAGTCTGAGAAGTTGAAAGAGAATTGGAAGTAAGGGGAGGTGGTGGCAGGGAGATCAGTGGGAGCAAAGGTGTGGCCAGGAGGAAGGGCAGGGCAGGCCTGGGGCAGAGTGGGAAAGGAAAGCCTGTGGCTGGTTGCTGGTGTGAAGGTGAGGAGTAGGAGTGTGCAGTGGGTAGGTGGGGCCCTGATGATCTGGGAGGCCTGGGTCAGCAGAGGCGCTGGAACCAGGCAGGAGTAACTGGATCCTGGCAGCCTCCGGAATTCCCCCGGCTATCTGTGGCCAAGTCACTGTGTGCTCTGTACTTTTATTGTTCAAGTTGACCCTGAAAGGAGCTTACAGGAGGTTATGCAGTCCTCTGAGCTAGGGCTGGAAGGGTATGGAGGAGGAAGCTTATTCAAGGTCAAGCAGCTGGTGAGTGTGGGAGCCTGACTTGGGATGGTACATGTTCTGACCCCAAATACAAAAATATTTATTTTTATTTTATTTTTTTTAATTGAAGTATAGTTGATGTACAGTATTGTATTTGTTTTAGGTGTACAACATAGTGATTTGACAGTTATGTATGTTATGAAAAAGCTTGTTTCGTTTTAGCTTCTGACCCCCTCCTGTAGCCACTGTCATAGGGGCTAGGGGCCTATTTTGTTATAACAAAATGTTAGAACTGGGTGGACCCACCAGTGGGGTGGCTTCCTGCCTGGGGGAAATCTGGGAAGGCCTCCAGGAGAAGAGGGGTGTTAGAATTGGAGAGGGAGACTGAGAGGACGGGATGGGTAGTAGGTGCAAACGGTTGCCTGGGGTGAGGCATATCTACTTTCAGATGAAGCTGGTCAGCTTGTGCAAGCGACCAGGCTTCTCTGGACTCGGTTTCCTCATCGGTAAAGTGGTCACAGTAGTGGCCTTGCCTGTATGTTGCCAGACTAACCTCAAGTAGGAGGTCTGTGTGGGGCCTGCACGCTGGTGGAGGGGCTTGGGAAATGTTCTCTGTCCCTCCTTCCTGTAGTCTTGGCTGCCCTGGGAGCCAAAGGGGCTGCTTCTGCCCTAAGGCCTCTCTCTCTACCTCTCCCGTTTTGAAAATTTTACTGACATTGGCTAGAGTCAGATGAAATCTTGGGCTGGGAGCCCCCTGGGCTGTGTGGGTGTGGGCAGATGCTGATGTAGGGGGTATGCCTGTAGGCCTCGTTGGCCTGTCGTCAGATCACCAGTGCCTAAATGGAGCTGAGCCCAACCAAGTGAGGACACAGCAGGGGATGGAGTGAATTACAGACTTCCCAGTTTGGGGATTGCCCTGGGGCCACAGTCAGACCTCTTCGCCAGCCTTCAGTGCTCTAGCCAGAGTCCTGCGTGTCTGCGCACAGTAGGTCCCAGGCAGTGTGGCACTTGGTAGGAGCTCAGTTGTTTGCTGAGGGACTGGAGCAGGGTGCAACCACCGTGAACTGAATTGGGGCTTGTGATGTCTCTGGATATAGAAGCCATGGAATAGGCAGGACCTCCAGGCAAGGTCTCTTTTCTCCCAGCGGCCTCTCTGTGCATGTTTACATGGTGGGATTGGATGCCGTTATCTCATTGTATCAGAAAGCTGTGCAGCAGCCAACCCAGCTTCTGGGTGCTGGGCCTCAGCTTGACTAAAGCTCAGGGTGGTCGCTGTAAGAGAAGGAGGTATTCCCTGTGTGGTAGAGGCTCAATACGGAGCCATCTCAAGGAGAAAGGAAAAGGGATGACTCCAGGCAAAAATGTTGGGTTGATTGGGTGTGCCCTTCCCAGAGGGATTTGCGGTTCAGTGAGTGTGACCTGAAGATGAATCTCTATGCCAGAGGGTGGGGTGGCACCTGGGCCCCATGGGTCAGACTGGGTCTCTCTGCCCCCATAGTCTTCACAAACCTGGGCAGCAGCTGACCTTGCTTATCCAAGCGTCCCCTCCGCCCTGGCAGTTAAATCCTACCCCTGTCCTGCTGGCCCCATCCAGGATGTGGGTCCTTCCCTCCCTACCGGAGAGGAACCGGCTGGGAGAGGGAACTTGAACCCAGGACTGCTGCCCGGGAGCCCTGCTTCCCCACGGCGGCGCAGAGCCCTTATCTGCGGGTGACTTGGGTAAGCAAATCCTTGGCTTTGCCGGTACCTCTGCCTTTGTTCACACTTTAAACATGTTTGAAGGTAAGTGCGGGGTGGCAGGGGACTGGGGACGCTCCAGGCTGCCGCTCGGAGCCGAGGAACCCGGGTGTGACCTCCTCGGCGGCCCGGCGGGGCGGAAAGTGATTGCAGCTGCGGACAGCTGGCCTCGAAGACCGGCCCCCGCGGCGGGGCTTGGGAAGGGCGGGCCGTGCGGCTCCGAGTGGGCGGGCTCCCGGGCCGGCGGCTGGGGGCGGGGCCGGGCGCTTCCGGCCTGGGGGAGTGGGGCGTGGCGCCGCCCGAAGGAATGCGCCGGGAGCGGCCCGCCGAGAGCCGCTGTGGTGCGTCCCCCAAGTTCCCCTGCTCCGCTTACAGAGCTGTGGCTGGCCTGTCACACACCAGCCAGAGAGGTACCGAAGGATACTCATTCAGCACGTGTGCCACTGCCTGCTTTGTGTTAGACACTGGTCCGAGGTGTTCCGGGCTTACCAGCGTGAACACGTCCCTGTTCTCACAGACCTGACTTTCTTAAGGTGGCGTGGGAGGGGGCGAACAAGATGATTGCACATCAGGGCTACGAGGAAAGTGAAGCGGGGGGATAACTTGGGGGTTGGAGTGGAAGTTACTCCTTTAGCCGGAGTGGCCAGGGACGACCTCTCCCAGGACACTTGATACGAGACTTGATATGAGAGCGGAATGAGGCAAAACCAGCCTTGCCTAGAGCCAGGGCCGCTCAGAGGGAATAGCAAGTGCAAAGGCCCAGAGGCGGGACTGGGGCAAGATATGACCCAGGGCGGAGTCAGCACTTTATGGGAGGAGCCTGCAACGGACCTCTCGGGCTGATGTTCCTCCAGCTTCCTGGACCCAGAGCTTGGAGCCAGGTCTGCACCCTGCCAAGGTGCTCTGGGAGAAAGACGTGCCTGTGGCTGGAAGCAACTGTTGGTTTTCAGGAGTCTTTCTAGACTTCTTGTACCTGGAGGTTGTGCCATGTGGTTACCTGTATGGAAGACTGTAATTTTCCACTTGTTCCCTGGAGTACCCGGAAATCTCTAGATGTTGTCATCGCTGTGTTTTTTTAAGTCATTTTTGAAATTTCAACTTGGAAGAGAGATTCAGCATGTGCTTTGCGGGAAGGGGAAGCACGTCTGAGCACACCTCTTAGCTGCTGGCCCGGGCTGAGAGGTACCCTGACTTGGCTGAGAGAGGCACTTGGCTGCACGCCATTCTCAGGAATGAGCCTCTGTGGCCTCGGACTCCTTGGTGACAACCTTGGCAAGTTTCTGGGCCGGGCCAGAGCACCCGCTCTGTGGAGATCCCGCCATCCTCGCAAACCAGATCTGGCTCCCAGGCACCTAGTGCCCAGACCGGGGTCATTTGAGAGGCCTGCGCTTCCACTGCCAAGGTCTGTGGGGGGCTGTGTGGGAGGAAGGGGGCACAGGAAACTTCCTCCCTGGTGGGTGGGCATGGATCCAGCTGGAGGGTGTGGGGCTTTTTCTTGAAGGAGGCCCAGCCCTGGGACATTCCCCTGCCTCAGTCCAGGGCCTCCTTGGTGCTCTGAGGAGGTATGCAACAGCAGCCCTTTCTCTTACTGGCCTATGGGGACTGAATGGGAGGCCCCCTCCGGTGCTTGGGAAGAGTAAAGGTGGGGCTAGGGTTGCTAGGCTGGCTCGTCTCTCCTGGGAATCAGGCGCTCTTCTGAGGGAGCATCAAGTCTGGGTGGCACGGTGGGGAGAGAGGCTCAGTAGCACAGGACCAAGGAGGCCGAAGCAGGCAAGACTGTGGGGTACCTGGAAGGTAATCTAGGCCCAGGGAACTGGCAGGGATGGCAGGGTGGGCTGAGAGAAGTGGGCTTTGACCCCAGGCTGCCCAGTGAGGAGCCACTGAGGGCCCTGGGCTGCTGTTCCCTTAGCCTGGGGCTCCCAGCACAGGTGAGGAAAAGGGCAAAGCACGGCCTCTTGGAGACAGATTTAATAATCCTAGCCTGTCTCTCTGGCGGTTAGTATTGCAGGAGAGAAGCTTTACTCCTAAAACTTTTATTGATCCAGACACTAATAAAAAGTAAAGGGTTTTTTGGAGCAAGGTTTTTTTTCTTTTTTCCTACTGGAGCAAAGAACATCAGAGCCCTAAAACACAAATCTGTTTTCCTTCCTCTCCCTAGATTTGGGGCTGAGGGTGAGGTCTGGCCTTGTTCACATTTCACCTCTTCAAGAAGTCTTCCCTGACTGTGCAGGCCTGTAGTCATCTCTCGGTTTTCCAGCAGTTCACAGAAGCTGCCACTTGCACATCTGGTCTGTTCCCCGGAAGGGTCGGGGGTGGGGGTTACAGAAGAAGCCTGAGACCTCGAGGGCAGTGAAGGGCATCTGCCCTAGAGACAGTGAAGGTTTGCCTCCTGTCTTCTTGGGCTTTCTGGATTTGGTTCTTTTGCTGCCTTGTTCTTCATTTCATAAATACTTCCTGAGCTCAGACACCCTGCCAGCGCCTCCGTTAGGATGCAGAAATAGACTCGGCCGTGGCCTTGAGAGCTTACCTTCTGTCAGGAGAGAGGGTGATCATAAATAGGCGGAAAAACAAAGTAATTCCAGACTGGGTGAAGTTGCCCTGCTGAAGTGTAAGTCAGGGATGTTTGTCTCCTCTGTTCGGCACTCGTTTCCCAGTGCCTAAAATAGTGCCTGGCACAGAGTTTGCACTAAATAAATATTTGCTGGCTCAATGAGCCAACACTATGAAGGAAACCAAGTGTCTCAGTGGGGAGTAATGGGGTGGGGCAGGACCTGTGATAGACGGGGCCATCCATCGGGAATAACTGAGCTCCAGAAGCGGGCCTTTCCCCAAGGCCTTTCTGGACCAGGTGGAAGGAGAACTCCCCCTGAGGGAACAGCAAGTACAAAGTCCCCAAGGTGGAAAAGCAGAGGCTGCAGGTGGAGGGGGTTGGGTTTGGTGGATGAGGTCAGAGGGTAGGCACCTGACTACCTCTTCCATTTGGGGAGGAGTGTGGATTTATTCAGAGTGCTGTAGGGAGTACTTGGAAGAGTTTCTCACCACAACATTAAATAATCCAATTTGCCTCTGCCTCCCTGGTAGGGGCAGGGGTGAGGCTGCTAGCTGGGGTGGGCAAGGGAAACTTTAGAGGTGGGTAGCAGTAGGATTTACTGATGGATTGGATTCTGAAGGCCAGGGAAAGGGGGGAGTGTTCCTGGCTCCCGAGTCTTCACTTTGGACATTTTGTGCTTGAAGTTCTATGAGGCCTCCAGGAGAAGATGTCGGCCCAGCATGTCACGTTAGAGTCTGGAGCTCAGAGGAGGGGAGCGCTGGGAGTAGGAACTCAGAGGGGCCTTGAGCACGCTAGAGGGGATGAAAGCAAAGGGACAGATGAAGTCACCAAAGCAAGGTGTTCTGCTGAAGGGGAGTGCCCCCAAGTAAGAGCCTGAGCAACTCCCCCACTCCCGGCCCAGGGCAGGGGATGAGGTAGCAGGAAAGGAGATGGGAGACCATCGGGTGGTGGCAGGGACGGAGGAGGAACACCAGAGGGTCTGGTGGCCTGGGTTTCGGGGAGGGTGTGGGCTGCCCTCTGTCAGTAAAGGGAGGATGGAAACGGTGGTTGGCCTTGGCCCCATGAAGGCCCTTGGGAACCATGGAGAGAACCACTGGGCTCAAGACAGGTGTGTTGGATAGAAGAGGAGGAGGCAGTGGTGTCAGGGAAGGGCAGGAAGAAACAGCCAATCCGGGAAACAGGAGCATCAGGTGAGGGTTCAGATCCTCTTCGTTGGGTTTACCAGTGGCTTGCCCATTGGTCTCAGCCCTGTGTACCCATCCGTATCCTCTAAGCAGAATCCTTGGAGGCGATGCAGAGGGCTGTAGGAGCCGCCTGACATGCTCTTGAACAGGTCCCTGGGCTCTTCTTTCTCCCTTTCTCAGCAGAGCTCGCTAACCGCCCTGTAGTGGCTCACTGCTTCTGGTTTGCGGGACCATCTGACCCTGTTCTTCCCCATCTCCCTACTTCATCTCTCCCTGGGCCCAAGGTCCCTAGAGAAGAGCATTGTGGAGCTGGGTTTACTTGGAGGATCTTTCCACCTTTCCCAGAGTATGGCTAGGCTTCATTTACACTGATAGCTTTCTCTGGTAGGCTCCTTTGTGTGTGTGGTGTCCAGAGAAGTTTGAGGTCTCTTTCAGGGTATTTTGGTGGCCAGAACCTTGACCTCCCCCAAGGCTTGCCTGGCTGTGTGGGGTGTTTAGAATTATTTGGCTTGGGGAGTGGACAGCATAGGGCTGGGGACAACCTAAGTTCTAATGGTCCTCAGGTGGGTTCTCAGTATCTGTTGAATGAATGACATTCAGATATATGCGTCTTTGGTCTCCTAGGTTGTTTGATTCAATGCTTCCTCTGCAGCTGGTTAGCCAGTGTGTTCACATCTGTTATCTGCACAGGGGAGAGTATTTCCTCATTTTATACCTGAAGAAACTGAGGTCCAGGAAAGTGAAAGGTCTTGCCCAGAGGTTACAGTTGCTAAGTAACACCACCAGAACCACATACAAGGCCTGCAGACCCACCAGTGAGGCCACCCTTACTGACTAACCCTGGGGGTGAGGAGGTGATGGTGGGGTGTAGGGAGCCCGGTCTCCCACCATCCCTTAGGAGCAGTGGCCTTTTGCTCTGCCAGGGCTATAGGGCATTCCTCCTGACCACCTGTTTCTTCTGGTTCTCCACACCCTCCCTTCCCTTAGCGCACACACCAGTGGCTGTAGGCTCTAGGAAGATAGAATGAGGCAGGCCTTGAGCCTGTTCAAGCCTTGGGGGCTCCGAGCTTCTGGGAGGCTGTTCGTGTAGCAGGTATGGGGCGGCTTGTGTGGCTGTTGCAGAACTCCCCACAGGAAAGCCAGCTCAGCTTCACAACACCCCGTGGGAGACACCTGAGCAGGGGTGGGGCCGGGCTGCCCCTGGAGGGGTAACAGTGAGGCCTTGCCCTCCCTCCCTGTAGGCCAGGTGGCTTTGCACTCTTGCTTCCCTCCTCCTACCCAACTGACCCCCATTAGCCTGGGGGCGGGGCGGGGCAGAGGCAGGCTGTTATCAGGTTTTTAAGGATTTGGGCCACAGCCCAGCTCTCCCCCTCTCCCATCTCCATGGCTTTCTGGCCTGGATGCTTCTGGGGGAGGGTAGGCACCTGGGAAGAGCTACAGAGTGGTTTTGCATGGTATTCACGGAGGGTTCCAATTGGATCCCCCCTCTCTACGGGAGGAATCTGACAACCCGAGAAAGAAGTGACTTGTTCAGGGTCACTACCCAGGAAGCTGGTTTCCCACTTTGTGTCTTGCAGCATATCATGGGGGCAGCCTCCTTCAACCTAGCTCATCTGGCCGTTCTTTATTAAGTGCTCACGCTGAGCCAGGCCTTGTTTTGTAACTCATCAATTCCTCTTAGCAACCCTGTTGTGAGCTTAAGTACCGTTATTGCCCATTTTACAGAAAGGTGGCTTGTCCAGGAACACCTAGGTTGCAAGTGACACAGCCCAGATTTGAACTCAGTCAGTTCTTAACCAGCAGCCTGCCCAGCTCAGACTTGGTTGATTGCTGACCTCCCTCGAATCAGAAGCAGAATGGTCAGTCCTTGAAGGACCTGGCCCTTGCAGAGTTAGGCCTGAGGACACTGCCTGGCCTTGGCTGTTCTCATGGAGGATGGCCAGACAGCACCTCCAGTGTGCCCAGCCACTCCAGATGCCAGGAAACGGTCCACCTCTCTTGGATGGCTTGTTAGACCAGGTACCAGGCCATCAAGTCTCTTTTTTCCCCACCCCTGCCCACTCCTGTTCTAGCAGCTAGGCAGGCCCTGCCCACCCTTGGAGCCTGCGGACCTCAGGGGAGCCCCCAGCCCTGCAGCCCTGTGTCCTCCATTCTCGTGAACAGTGGAAGGGCCTCAGCCAGCTTGCCTGAGCCCTGGACTTGGAAGGACTCGCCTCACCTTTTCTTTCCTCTGGCCATAAAGCTCTCCAGAAGGGGATGAGGGCCTGAGTGTCAAGTACCCCACTCCTGCAGGGCTGCAGACCTGTAGACCTGCGTCTTCTCCCTCCTTCACCTCCTCTCTCCTTTTCCTATATCTCACCCTTACCTAGCGTTTGTCTGTCTCCTGCTATGTTGTGTCCGGGCATGATTTCCAGTGTTTTCATCTGTAAGAAAGGGGAAACAATAGAAGGGATCTCACAGGGTTTTGAGGCCCATACTGAAAGCCCAGTGGTTGGGCACCTGCAACAAGTGAGTCCCCATCTACCCTCTACATTTTTCCCATGAAGGAAAGGTGCTAGTGGGTATGGAACAGGTAGGGTCTGAGGGGCAGGGTGGGGAAGGCAGACCTCTGGAGGGAGCCAGTGGGAGCCAGAAGCCTGGCTTGGGCTGGGCTCCCCAGCTTCGCCGTGGCTTCCTCAGCTGTGAGATGGGGTCTGGGGTTCGTGTCCGTGGAGGGTTGTGAGCAGTCTTGGGCAGTGCTAGGAAGTGCTTGCTAGGCGCTGTGTCTGGCACATAGTGAGTGCCAAAACGTGGCTGCGGTTCCTGCTCTTCGTTCTGCAGATAGATCTGCGTTTGGGGGTTTTGGAGGTTCTTCAGGTGAAATTTGGATTTTTAGTATTAGGCATTTTGTTTAGATCTTCCTGAAAAGCCCAAGCCCTCCATTCAGATCATGACTTTGGGGGAGTTTTTTTGGGTTTTGCTGTCTTGTCTCCTGTACTGAAAAAGGGATCTGTGCCTTTAAGTCCCCGGCTGCCCTGAGTGGGACTCTGGCCCTTTAAAAGCACATTACAGAGAGTTGGAACTTAGCCTTTGTTTAACTAGCAGTGATTAGTCCCAGCGGACAGGGCTGGAGTGGTATGTCTAGGACCGGAGCGGTTGGACTGGTTGGGCCCAGTGGAGGACAGTGGGCAGACCAGTGGCTGACCTGGCCCCTCGGTTTCCCTGGCCTGGTGATCCTGGTGACCTGGGGATCCTGGTGTCCGTGCTGAGGGATGGTGAGTGGCGTGATGTTCTGATCTGCCTGAGCAGAGGCTGGAATGTGGGCCAGCCCCAGGGCCCCTGACCAACCTCCTGGGCCCAGGGAGACCCACGTGAGATTGATGGGAGCAGGCTGGTAGAGAGGGGTTGTCACAGGTACTCAGTCTTGGGAGGGACTCCTTTCTCCAGAGATGGTGTCTCTGCAGACATCTACCGCCTGCCCAGAATGTGGAAACAGATTAGTCCCGCCAAAAAGTAAAAAACAGAAATGTTGCTGCTGGTTTTAGTTTTTAAAGAGAGGAAGTTCGGTGTCCAGTGCTCCTTTCCACAGCCAGGCCTCGATGGCCTACCCCTTTGAGAACCGGGAAATGCTAGGAATGGCCGAAAAGTTTTCTGAACTGAGGATCTTGGCCTTTGCTCTGAGTCGCCCAACCCTGGGCTGGACTGGGTGGGGCTGCGCTGGGATTTGGGGGCCATGTCATCTCCACCCTAGCTCCCCAACACTCCAGCAGGGCTCTTTTATATTCTGCCCCCCTCCCCCCAACCCGTGTCTGTCCCCTGATCCATGAGTCTGCAGGCTGGGGGCAGTGGAAGACCAGGAAGGCTGCTCCGGGCCTGGAGTGTGTTCTGCTCCAGCGTACGAATCTGAAACCGTGTTAGGAGCCGGGTCACTGTGATGTGGCAGTCTTTCCTGGGGAAGTAACTCTGTCTCCAGAGAAGGCAGGAACTGGGCTTGTTAGCACATTGTCTGGTGGAGGGCTTGGGAAGAATAAATGAGCCAGTGCTGTGAAGCTCCAAGCACTGTGCCAGGCTTGCTCCACCCTTGGTTCCAACCACCCTCGTTGCCGTTTCCGGGGGCTACTGGTGGATCTGACCCTACCAGCAAGGTGTCGTTCTCACCATTTTCCAGACAGGGGAAACGATCTACCCAGGGTCACACCGGAGGTGACGGAGGCAGGGCTCAGTGTATGGTTCTGGCCCCCCAGAATTTCTGTAAGTTCTTTTATAGTTGGTGCATGTGACCACATGATTTCTGTAGTTTTGGGGAAAGCCTGAGGCTTTGACAAGCAGTGACGATAGGTTGGAGCTGGAGCCCAAATGCCAGGCCTCCAGCCCTGCCCTGGTACCTGGGAACAGGGACCTTGGGCAAGCTGCTAGACCTCTCCTTGCCTCCACTTCCCAGTGCCTCGGGGGGGTGGGGTGCACGGGTCAAGCCTTGGAGGGAGTTGTCAGTTTTGCTGGGGCACAGGTCATGGAGATGGGGGTCTTCGAGCCAGGATTCATGGATAAAGTGGACTTAGCTGCTGGGAGCTTTCCAAGCTTTGGTGGGCAGTCCGTGCTGCTGGGTGGGGACACACCTTGGATACTAAAGTGTATGGCATTATTGGTTGGAATCCCGTGGGCCGGGTGGCAAATGACAGATTGGACTAGCTTATGCTAGAGTTGGCCAGTGTGGGGATGGGGGGGGGGGGGAGATGGTGAGCTCTCGGAGTCGGGCACACTCTCTGGCCTTGGGAAGCCCCTTGAAGTCTCAAGGCTCAGTTTCCTTAACTGTAGTCAGGTGGCTGGGTTTTATACGCGTCAGAAGCCCACATTTAGTGGACCCATTGCTTGCCTCCTGCACCTCCCAGGTGCGAGGTGTCACGGGTGAGGCAGGCACTGTGGAGCCATAGACGCTCTGCTACATGGTTGCTGGGAGCAGGAGAAACTCAGCAGCTACACCCCACTTTTCTTTGACATCTGGAATTCCTGCCTTTGTTGGTGGCCTGGAAACCTGTGGCTCACTGGTGGCCACCCTCTCCTGCTTTTTGCTGCTGTTGAATGATCCAGGCTGTCTCCCGCTAGTTACAGCCTGGGAAACAGAGCTCTGATGTCCCACTGAGACACCCAGATGCTAGGCTTGGGGAGAAATAGGGAGGCCGGGTTCCAAGGCCCCCAGGCTCAGTGTTGGCATATAGGGAGGTTCTTAGTAGTTCTCTTCTGGGGCACTGGATTAACTCAAACCAGGAGTTGGGGGCGCATAATGAGGTTCATAAGCATAAGGAACCTCTAGTAGGCTCTGGCGGGAGGTAAGGGCAGCCCGTTTGTCAGGTGAAGCAGCCGAGGTTTAGGAGAGGCCAACTTGAGATCTCTGCTCTCTTGGCCCAGTGCCTAGTCCCATCTTTGACTCTTTGTCTCCCTAAGACCACAGAGCCCCTCTGTCCCAAATAGTGGCTGGAATTAAAAAGACAGCAGAGCTAGAGGTGAGCCCTGGGGCTGGAACCTAGAGTGCCTGTGTTTGTTCCCAGAGGTGTCTGTCCATCTCTCTTCAAATGGGGGCTTGAGGTGCCTACTTAAAATGGCAGTACTCTCGATCCTGCTGTTGGGGGTGGTAGGTGGAGTGGCTAAGGTTCTTTGGGGTCAGATGGCAGAGAGGCTCTTCGAGAGCCCACGTACAGGGAGGGCCGGGCAGGCCCTGCATGCTGGGCAGAATGAGAGGCATCTTGGAAATACCTGTGTGCCCAGGGAGAAGCCAGGGACATCCGGAAAAGTGCTGCTGGGGCAGAAAGGGGTAGAGTGTCTCGGCAAAGGCAGAACCAGGGCTGATCGCAGGGCTCACTGCGTGTCAGAGGTGGTGTCATCCCCATTTTACAGATGAAAGAAACGGAGACATATGGGTTAATGTGATCAAAGTCCCAGAGCTTTCTTTTCATGTGTGTTTGTTTTTAAGGAAGGAGATCTCTCCACGTTGACCAGTCATCAACCAGCATGATGCCAGGAGCTAGGGCTGTGTTGACAAGTGGCTGGTCCTCGGTTAAGGCAGGAAGCTTGGGGCCCAGGGATGGGGAAGGACACATCACTTTGTCACCCTAACGTGAACAACCTGCACAGAACAGGTGGCCATATGGCATAGCCCTTGGGTATTAGGAGGGGAGAGGTGCTGCCTCCACCCCCACCCTCACATTTCTTGGAGGGGCCAGCTGAGCCTAGGAGGGCTTCCTGAAGGTGGAGAGCTGGGAGGAATTAGATAAGCCAGAGGGGTAAGTGACTTCCTTGGGGAATGGAAGGCCTTGGTTTTCAGTTCTTTTTTTTTTTTTTTTTCTTTTTTTTAATTTCATCATCCCTCCCCCTTGGGTCATGAGTCCCCAGGGCCTGAGGCAGCTGTTGGAGGTATTTATGGTTGCTGCCCTGACGGGGGGGGGTGGGGGTGGCAGGGTTGCTGGGGAACAAGTCAGAAACCAGTCCCAACTTAGTGGTGTGATCTGTGGGACCAAGGGGATGGACGGGTGCCTTCACATATATGAGAAGGAGAGGGGCACAGACTGAGCTTGCAGGGAGGGAACACCTCGGTCAGGGTCTTGAACCATTCTCGAGAGTTCTCCAAGTGGAGAAGGTGGGAAGGGCATTCGGCAGAGGACCAGCATGTGTGCAGTGGGGTGCCGTCTGGGTCCCGGGGGACCTGTAGTGTCAGGGTTGCAGTACATGAGGCTGGGGGCAATGCTTCTGGGGCTGGGAGTGGGCGGCTTCACTGGGGGAGATTGAGGGGGGCTTCAGGTTTGGGGGTGTCACCCTCCGTAATCTTTCTGAGTGCCCTGGGCAGGCTCTTGGCCATTTCTCTTGGGGACCAGGGAGGGGGCCAGAGAGCTGTCCCCACTCAGAAGCAGGAGGGGCACTTGGCCCTCAGCTCACTTTGGATTTGCCCAGCCCTCATCCGATTCAATGAGTGTTCCTCAGATTCTCTTCTTTTAAAATTCAGGGCACTTCACTGTTCTACTGAGGTTTATGAATGTTTAAAAACTGCTTTGCGGTCCCCAAAGTAATTTGACAAGTCTGACAGCTATTGATTAAAAACCCGAAATTATTCAGGCTGCAGGATGACTTGGGGGATTAGACGGAAAGTTTTTTTGTTTCTTCTCACTCTGTGTGCCCCTTGCCTCCCCACCCCCCAAAAAGAAATAAGAGGTGGGGAGGTAAATGTGTTCCCGAGTGTTTTTTGAAAATTCCATTAGGCTGCGGAATCACACTGGAAAGCGTGGGGATGGGGCTGGTCAGGATGCTGAGGGGACCAAAACCAGCACCCCTCACATCCCTGGTCTCGGCCCAAGCTCCGTGGCCCAGGTCACCAACAGGCACCAATGAGATGTCACTCCAAAGGCACTGTAGGTGGTGGCGGCGGCGGGAGGCATTGTGGTATTTCGTACCTGGTCCGTTATGTTCTTGGGTCGTTGATGTGTTGGGGCTTCTGTGGTTCTCTTGGAAGTCGCCCCTCAGGTGAGGCGCTGTATCCTAGAGAGAGGAGGGAGCTTGTTCAGGCTGCTCAGCAGCAGGTCTGTGCGTCCGAGGGAAAGGGGGAGACCAGCGTCACAGGCAGGTTAAGGGCTGCCCAGAACAGGAGCCCTCCTGGGTAGGTTTCTCGTCTCCCTCTCACTTAGGGCCTCCAGGCCTGGCCCATTGTGAGCTGAGTACCGGGACCGGCCGGCTGAGGGTGATGAGACTGTTAGGTTCTCAACTCTCACTTCTGGACTGTTTGACCCAGCCAAGCCACTCCGTTCTCCCAGTCTGTTTCCTCTGGTGTCTTGAAGCTTCCTTCATCAAATCCTTTGGATTAACTGGCTTTGTAGGGGAGATGTTGCCCCATGAGGTGGGGCTCTCCAGACCTATTTGAGTTCATGCTCCCCCTTTCTGGTAGGGTGATGCTGCCTTTTGTGAGGGGCCATTGGGAGAAGGCCGTACTTTGATGTGTGCACCTTGGTAGGAATATCTTTCACACAGCTGGGTACACAGTAGGTACTTAGTAAGTGGCTATTAAGTCCAGGCGGCCACAGTGTCGATCATTCAGGCAGCATATGGGGCACTTCCTAGGAGCCAGGCCTCGGGCTGCACTCTAGCCATGACATGGACAAGCCATCCCGTTCTCCTGTTATGGTTGCCAGGGTGTGGGCCCTCCTTTGCCAGCTCGGGCTGCAGTGTGGAGGGGAAGCCCAGACTCCCAGGGGTAGGGTGAAGGCTAGAGACCCTGGCACCACCCAGCCCAGGGCTCAGTTTGTGTATGGAGATGGGGTCACATTGGTTCCAGTGACTGCTAGGACCTGCCCCCTTGCCTTGGACTGAAAGAACCCTGGGCCGAGAGGGACCATGCTTCCAGGCCCTGTCATCCCAGGAAGCCTTCCCAGGCAGAGCAGTCAGCCTCCCTGCCTTTTAAGGACAGGCTCTGTCTCCCCTGGGCCATGGGAGCCACTAGGCAGCTGCATTCTTTTCCCCTCCCCTGGGACCGCAGCTGGGCCAGGAGTGAGCACTGGCCTTCTCGGCAGCGGGTTCCCAGGCCGGCAGGGCACAGCTGGGCCTGGGGAGAGATGGCTCTGCTGGATGTTCTGGGTGGGGCGCTGCCCTGTTTGTGTCCTGCCCCTCGATTCCCAGGACGTTGGCGCCCTCACGCTAACTGTGCTCCAGTTCCGGAAGGCAGAGGTTTCCAGCACAGCTGTGTGGACCGCCTGGCTCTGACAGGCAGAAGTGAGCTTGGCATGTTCTGACCTGACTCCAGAGTCCTCAGGTCATGCCAGCCCTCAGGTCGGCACCTGCTCCATTGAGACCAACCTTGTCTGGGATTTCTACCCCTCCCAGGCCTGGTTGTGGCCGCGGGCAGTGGCAGTGGACCACACAAGCATGAGTGGGAGGTTGGTTCAGGGGATGCTGTGCTCGGGAGTCATGGGCAGAGGGGCTAAAATGGCCCCCTCAAGGGTTCTACTGACCACCCCTTCCTTTCATTCAGGAAATTAAGGGCCTTTTTTGAGGCATCCCAGAGCATTTGGGTAGATGTAGTTTGTCTTCATTTTATAGATGGGGAAAACTGAGGCCTGGAGAAAGTGAGAGACTAGAGTGGTCAGAGGAAAGGAACAGAAAATGGCCTGGAATGTCCTTATCTCATCACCCACTATGGAAACAACAGCCTTCAAATCCGTAGTTCCTGCATTGGCCTTGCTCCCAGCTGCACCCCTGCTCCTACAGTGGTGTCTGGCGCTCTTCTGTACCATCTCACTTGATCTTTCTAACAGCCCTGCAAGGGAGGTGGGTCGTTCTCCCCATATATGGATATGGAAACTAAGGCCTGGAGAGTTAAATGACTTAAATACAAATGGTCACTGTTGAGTGGTTTTTAAGGATGGGGACTAGCTTTGCCCCTATAGCTGGGCACTGTTGACACTAGGCCCTTCTGCCCTCTGCCCTGTTCCCAGCTGCCTTTGCTCCCAGGGCTTACTCCACCGCCTGCCTGCGTGCGCAGCCTGTTACCCAGCCATCCTCCCGCAGGGCAGGCATCCCTTCCACAGCGTACCTAGAAGGGCTCCAGCTCCTGCTTGCACACTCCCACAGACAGGGTGCGCACTCCTCTAAAACCAAACCAGCCTGGCCTATATGGGGACAGCTGTGCCTGAGTAGTGATTGGCCTTTCCTGGTCCCGGCTCTGCCCTCTGGGGACATGCAGGGCAGCTCCCTCTGCCCCTTTAAGACTTCGAAGGAGATTTTGAACCTCTCATTTTCCAGGCTATACAACCCCTCAACACACCCCACCCATAGCTGGGAATATCCTCCCCATGTCAGGTGGGGCTTCTTATTTATCGCAAGTTTTGTTTTTGGGTCTCCTCCCTCCTTGAAATAATGGGGAATTTGCTAAACTTCTGTGTTAGTAACCTTTGGAGAGAAAAAAGGCTGGAGTTGAAAAACAGCTCGTGGGTTGTCTGGAAGGCTATCAGATAAGGCTGTGGCTGGGGAGCCGGGACAATGTCCTCTTGTTCCTGCTCCCTGGCCTTCACAATGAGCTGCTATTGGGGCCTGCCTGTATCTCCAGTGGCGGCTCTACCCGTGCCTGTGCCGTGTCCACGTTTCCTGGGCAGGGGCTTTCCCACCCTCACCAGCCCCCCTGGCTTCTTCTGGACCTGGAGTGAGTGGGTCATGGTGAGCAGGTCAGCTGGCCGTGGCCTTTGGCTGCTCAGCTGCCTGTGGGCTGATGGGAAGTTGACGGAGGCACGGATGGAGCAGGCCTTAGACTCTGCTGAACAGGGTTCAGATCTCATTTGGCTGCCCGCCACCCATGCGATCTCAGGTGAGCCACCCAGCCCTTCTGGGGTGCAGCACCTCAGTCCTGGTGGGTTGTCCTGAGGATCCAGTGAGGAGACAGGTGGGAGAGCGGTGTGGCGTGGGGCTCAGCCGTATGGCCTGGATGTGAGCTCTTGTCTGCCCGGGAGCCCAGGGCAGCATGTTGGTGGGGGCAGCATTTGGGCTGGTTCGTTAGGCAGAGAGGTGCAGGGAGAGGTGGTAGGGCTTCAGGGAACAGCATGGGCAAAGGGCCCCCAGAGGGAAGGAGTTCATGGCTGGTCAGGGACCAGCTGGGGAGGACAGTCTAGGTCACTTGTCAGGGTTTGGTGTGAGGGGAGGTAGAGAAGGGGGCATTTCAGGGAGGGCTTCAGCACCAGGTCGAAGCACAGTGACTTGCTTCTCTTTAGCCTGTGAGGGGATGGCAGAGGGGTGGGGGTAACACAACGCTGGGGAGAGGGGCCCATCTGGCAGGATGGTGCTGCTGTGGTCCAGATGGAGAAGGCTGGTGGGGAGGCCCTCCCGCACTGCCCTCCAAGCCCTGGCCGACACAGTTTTCTGGAGCAGAGGCGTCCAGGGCAGGTCTCCCTGTCCTGTGGCCTTGGTACTCCCATCTGTGACCTGGGAACCATGGCACAGTCCCCTTCCCAGGAAGTAGGAGGCTTCTGTGCTATGGCAGTAAAGGCCTGAGCAGGTGGCCTCAGTTGGGGAGGGGACACAGGGCTTCTGGCTCTTAGAGTCTGTTGAGGGTCTAGAGAAACAGTTGTGTCTAGGACTCAGGGATGTCTCAAAGGGATGGGGCAGTGGTGGGGGAGTGAAGTCATGGAGGGTACAATGAGCCTTCTGGCCTTGGGAGACATGGAGGGAGCTCCCCATAACTGGACAAAGCCAGAACAGGGGCATTTCTCAGATTCTGGGTGTGCACTGGGGTGCTGCTCTTGGGACCTGACCTTGAGCAGACAGCTGCTGTGATGACCGATGCTTGAGTTGTCTTTGATCCCTTTTCCCAGTCACCAGGGTTGAGGGCTCAGGGAAGAGTGCCCTCATCCCAGCTAAATTCCTTCCCCTTCCCAGAGCTTAGCTGACCTTGGCTGCTGGGATATTGAGACTTTGGTCTAGGAACTCGGGGGGCCTGAATCTTGGTTCTGAGCCAGACCCAGCCCTACCCACCAGGAGCCCCTACCAGGCAGGAAGGTGGTCTGTAACAGACCTTCCCAGCATAGCCTGATGACTGCCAGGCTGTTGGGACCACTCGCAATGTTGCTGTCTCCGAGGAATCTTGGCAGGCTTCATGGCGGAGGGGGTGCTGATGCTGAGTGTTGAAGTTGGATAGGATGAGGGGATGGCATATGCCTGGAGGCCTGCCTGAGGGAGCTGTGAGCCCTGGGGAATGGACCCCCAGCTAATGGGGCTGGTACTGAGTCCTGTGCATTCCTGACCAGAAACCCCTCTTCTGGACTCCAAGGCCAGAGAAATGCCTCTCTCTGAAAATCCTTTGTACAACACTTCTTCAGCGTATGCTCATGACTGTTGAATTTTGTTTGAAATAAGACCCTTCTTTTTCAGGTAAGGAAGTGGCCCCCAGTGGGTTGAGGTATGGAGGTGACACTAGGGGAGGACCAGCCCCTGGGCCTGCCCTCTCGGAGCAGGCTTGTCTTTCCCCCCTGTAAAGTGGGGGTTAGCTCAGTGTCTGTCTCTCAGCCTTGTGAGGATGCAGCGAAGAGATACATGTGACATTTCCTGTGGGCACGGCCCAGGGCTGCCAACTCTGCTTTCATGCACGGAGCACACAGTCCCGACTGAGATGTGTTCTAGCCAGCCTCTCTGAGCCCAGTGCAGTCCCCTGGCGCCCCTGGTAGGGTTGTTGTGAGAATGAGCTTGGACCTGGGCTGTAGCAGTGTGAAGGCCTTTGCTCCCCTTGGTGTGGTGGCTCTGTTCTCCAGGGACCACAGGAGGTCATCGGGGTAAGCCATCATGAGACAGATCTGGGCACTGGAGGAGGCCACGCGGTGGGAGTGTTGGGTCACCTCTCTTACCCCAGCCATGGAGTGGCAGGGAGGGACCTGATGCAGGGGTTGGGGGTCACAGAGACCCTGTGTACAATGGCATCAGGCCCCCGACCCCCGCGCCGTGCAAGGCGGCCATGGGCAGGGCTCCCAGACCAACCGAGGCTCGCCCCATGGCAGCAGGGGTCTTGGGCAGATCACGTTAACTGCTGCTGCTGAGCCTCTGACCTTTCTGTAAAATGGGTGGATGACTATTCCTGGTGAAGGGGAGTGAAAGTGAGCAGCTGGGTGTCCTGTGCCGAATGGAGGCAGGCGCTTACGGGCAGAGCCCTCCTGGGAGTGGAGTGGGAGTGAGGCAGCAGCCGGCACCTGGTCACCTCCTTTAACTGAGCTTCCTGGGTAGGGAGACAGAGCCTACTCGCTGCCCCCTTGGAGCCTGGGCAGTCTGCGATGACCTCCGCCCGCCCTCCCTGCCTTGTTGGGCTTTTTGCCCAGCCTGTATGTGAGCTATAGGTGAGCAAAATGCTGCCCCAAAATGCTGTCCTGAGGCAAAGTCAGGGCTGGGTGAAGGCCTGCTTTGACTAATTGATGGGGTGGGCTGTTGTGGAGTATTAGGGGGTCCTGCAGGCCCGGGACAGGGCTGGCTTCCTGGAAGAGGTGGTTCTTAGGCCATTTGGTAATCCTTCTGGGTTTAGGAAGTGACCAAATGACCATTTTTCCTTCCCGAGCCCTCATCATTTTATCAGCCACCACCAGGGGCACACTCACCCTCTGCCAGCAGCTTTCACCCTGGCAGGGTCACAGCAGAACAGCTCCCTCTGGGGCTCTTGTGCCCCTTTTCTCTCCTGTCAGGAGCCTTTTGGGGAGGAGGGAAACAGGTGGACTCCAGGCTGAGCGGGAAAGGTATGTGTCTGCATGTGAATCCGGGATCCCAGGCCCGCTGGTCTGGCCCCCACCCAACGGGGCGGCGCTTCAAGCCTGGCCCTCTACTGTGCAGAAACAGCCCGGCAGACCTTGGAGTAGCTAATGGCTGGCCCTGGTGCCGCCTCCCCCCATTCCTCCTCCCAGTGAGTCTAGGCACATGGGGTGCAGCCTCTGCTCCAGGTCCCCAGCCTGGAGAAGCCCACGGGAGATTGGGATGGTCATGGCTGCCCAACTGGAGCTGGGATGCCTTAACCGTGAGTTTCCCCATGGTCCTCTGTTCAGCCAGGAGCCTTCCCAGGGAGGCCCGGGCCAGCTGGGGCATGTTTATGGAGCAGGATGGTGAGGAAGGAAGAGGAGGGTTCTGCAGCTGTAGGTTCCAGGCTCTTGCTGCTTTCTGGTCTGACCTCGACCTGCGGGGCTCCCAGGCTGTAACACCAGAGCCCCCCTAGCTCTCCCTGGGCAGGATCAGTCGGCTGAACCATGCCTCCCTCTCCTCTCCCCAGCCACCTCATCCAGGCCTTCCGAGCAGGAGGCGGCCCTAGCACGTCGTCACCTCCTCCCTTTGCACTTCCGGGGTCCCTACTCCGCCCTCCCAGCATGCTTACCTGGCAGGGGTTTCCAGGCTGGGCCAGAAAGCAGCCTGATCCTGGCCTGTGGGCTGGGTTTTCAGTCCTGGACAGCAAGCATAGGGAGCTGTGGGTCCCAGCCCTTCCTAGGTGGGGTGACTTTTCCAGCACCTGGGGCAGGGCGTCTCTTGCACTGAGGTACGATGCCCCATTCTGGGAGGGAGGCCTGGAGTTTGCCCCATGTGGTGGGCAGCCCGGGGTGGCATATCGCAGCCGAGGGGACTGCAGACCTACCCACAGCCTGGGCCAGTGCTATGAAGGGGGCGGAGAATGGGCTGCTGGAGCAGGGCCTGGGGAGCTGGTTAAGGGAAGGGGCCCGTTAGCACCGAAGTGGGGTGGCAGGGTAGGCCACAGCACGTTTGTCAAAGCTGCTTCCCGGGGAGAGGGTGCTGGAGCATCAGACTCAGTGTTGCTGAGTGTGCCCGTGGGCTTGAGCCTCACTAAGCTCCACATGTGAGTTTGGGGGTTCGGCTTGCCTGTAACCTGACCTCAGCCTGCCTCACAGCTTCCCTCTGTCTGTGCATTCCCCTCAAGCTCTCGGGAGTCCTACCTAAACACTTCCGTTCAGCCTGAGTGATCTGAGCCTTACCCTGTGCCAGCTTCACGCTGGGCATGGGGAACAGTTGTGGGGAGGCCGACTGGGTCTTTTGGGTCAGGCTATGCGGTTCCGAAGGGCTGGGGTCCCACTTCCAGCTCTGACTCCCATGGAGTGCCTAGCACAGGACTCCATGTTAGAGCTGTTGCCATGGACATGTAGAGACGGGGGTGTGGAGGGTGGCCTCTTGCAGCCTGTGAGGGCCTCTGCGCAGGGCCTGTTGGCTCAGCTCTGGATTCCGGAGCCCCCACATAGTGGGCCTCAGCTCCCCCTTACCTCCAGTGGTCATGGAGATATGGGCTACAGGGCTGTGCCTGCGGGAAGTGTTTGGTGACCCTGCCAGATCTTCCTGCCTGAGGTGGGGTCTTTGCTGAGACAGGGAGAGAATGACTGTGTGAGCCTTGGGCCATTAGAGGGCAGGAGCTGAATGGCAGAGGGTATTGGGGGAAGGAAGTCTGGGTGAGCTCAGCCCCGGGTAGGTTCTATGCCAGCTGCAGGGGTTTGGGCTGTGGACAAGAGTAGGGGCAAGGCCTGCCCAGCTTCCATGCTAGGGGAGGGCTTGCTTAGCAGGCCTGCTAGTCCTCAGGTCCCGGTTGTGGGAGGGGGCTTTGGTGGGGCAGTGCTGTGTGCCATTGGCTCTGGAAGGGACAGTCACCTCTCTTGAGAAGGACTCCCCCAAGCTCTGGTGCAGGTGTCATCTGAGGTGCTTTCCATGTGATGCTGAGGAGACCAAGGCTCAGAGAGGGGAAGTGACTTGCTCAGGGCCACACAGCAAGTGAGCGATGGGCCCAGGTCCAAGGCCAGGTCTGTCAGAGCCCATCCTGGTCTGGGCTCCATTTGGGCACCAGGTGGCCAACTACCTCTGCTCTTTGTACCTGCATTGGGCCCACTGACCCTGGCCTTGGCCCCCAAGTTCCAGCACATGGGCCCTGTCTGAGTCTCGGTGTCTCAGGTACTGTGCAGTGACTGCTGCGACCTTTCTGGTTTGAGCCTCAGGTCCTCATGTGTAAGAGGGGAGCAACAGAAGTGCCTGTGGCTCTCCTGCCCTGAGTAGGGCTGGTGGGTGGACTGGGATGCTCTGTGGGAAAGGGATCTGTTGACAGTGATGTTCTGGACAAATGGGTGACTGTTATGGTTTTGGAGGAAGACAAGGGCCAAGGAGAGGAGGTGGGGAAGGTTGCTTGGGTCCTGTGGGTCTCGAGGGCCAGGATCCTACCCCAAATTCAGTGCTGATGTTCAGCTCCTGAGTGGTGGCCTCATCCTCAGCCATTTGCTCCCTTAGAGGCTGAGCCACTTCGCCAGAGTCCCTCAGTGGGGAAGAGGGCCTGGCGGGTCCCTGTAACGCCAGTACTGTCATGCTCCCTTCTTGGGAAGAGTGATTTTCTCTCGCTGGGAGGTCTAGGCAGGCCTCCTAGAGAAGGGGGAAGGGAGGGGAGTGGCAGGCTGGGCCTGACACAAGAACCACTCACCCCCAGGTCCCATCTGATGCCCAGGCTGAAGGAGTCTCGCTCACACGAGTCCCTGCTCAGCCCCAGCAGCGCGGTGGAAGCGCTGGACCTCAGCATGGAAGAGGAGGTGGTCATCAAGCCCGTGCACAGCAGCATCCTGGGCCAGGACTACTGCTTCGAGGTGGGTCCGCCTGCAGGGGTGGGGGGCGGCACCGGTGTCGTCACGGTGAGGCCAGGTCGCATCCAGACACCCCTCTGGAGTGCTCCGGCCTCAGTGGGGGTTGGGTTCTTTGGGGCAAGGCTGGAATCTGCTCATACCTTTTGGTTCTTAAGAGACCAGGTGGAGCTGGGAGATGGGGGGCTTTGTTCCTGCTCCGTGGGCTCCTTGCAAATGGGCCAGCACTGTCTTCCGTGTGCAGGGGCACAAGGTCCCAGTGGGTGAAAGGAGTGAAAGCCTGTATAGAATTGCTTAAGCCCCAGAGCTTACTCACTCCTCCTTAGAAACCTCTCAAATGAAATGTGGGATAGTAGAGAGTATCCCCCTTTTTGGGCTTATCTCTCCTTCTGCATAAGGAGAGCTAGAACCTTTCCTACCCTAGCTTTCTGTGACCTGAGGTTTGAGAGCAAAGGGACGGCCACCCAACCTCTGCAGGGTGTGCAAGGCTCTGACCTGCCCAGTCCCTCACTGTAGATAGGGAAGCCGAGGCCCAGAGTGGTCAAGAAGATGTCAGCAGCCACACAGCAAGCCTGAGGCCAAACCAGGACCAGGGTAGTTAATGTTGCAGGTGTTCCTGGGAGTTCCTAATCGCTTCTCCAATTCATATTTTCTTCCCACCTCTGTTTCTGGGAAGCTTCCTACCACCAATCTTGGCATGATTAGGGGAGCTCTCTGATAGAGGAATGAGCCTGGTAATGAAAATCAGCTACCCAGGGACAACCTCCAGACACGCCTGGCCATGGGGAGAGAATGGAGTGGGGCCTGGCACCTGCCCCATACCCTGTGCCCACTGGCTGCCTTTTCTGGTTCAAGACTCCTGGTCCAGCTGGGCTCTGACTTCTTTCCTGGGATGGGCTGAAGATGATGCCTGTCTGCTTGTCCACAACAGGGGGTGCTGTTTTGTGCAGACCCTTTAGTGGCTGGATCATAAGGAGTCGGCTTTCCCCCTGTAGAGTCCTTGGCCTGGTGCTGGGGACAGCAGGAACAGAACAGACCTGCTTGGGTCAGGTTCCCTCACCTGGAGGAGACCAAAGGATAAGAGACAGCGGGGGTAAGGGATCCAGGCAGGAGGACCCCAGGGCCCAGCAGGCCGAGATAGCCCAATTTTCATTTCTCCAATGTGGCCCCCAAAATGTTAAGTTTCTGTGACCATCACTTTTGTCGCTGTCAGTTGGCAAAAGAACCACGAGAGGGTGTCAGCTGAGGACTGAGGTGATCCTTTGTGCTTACCTGTCGTTATCTCCTTGGTACCTGTAGTTTTACCTATAGAGGGAGGTTCGGGTTAAGCATTGCCCTCTGACCTGGGCAGGGGGTCCCCTCACCTTCTCTCCTCCTGTCTCTGGGAGAGTGAGATTGGAGCCAGAAAGATGCTTTCCTGTGGACAGGGGTGCTGAGGCAAGGGTGGGGAGCCAGGCCTGGGCTGTCCTACTGTTGTGGACCTGTTCCAGGACCTTGGGTCTCAGTGCGTCACCTGCAAACGTGATCATTGTGAGCCTTGTTCTGCCCCCTCCCTGTGGCTGTGGTGCAGACCTGGCAGCTGAAGTCCCACAAGGCCCAGAGGTCTTCCCTCACACTAGCCTTGCTGTGTTCCCCTCCTCTGTGACATTGCCCTGCCCATCCCCCACAGGTGACAACGTCGTCCGGAAGCAAGTGCTTCTCGTGCCGATCGGCAGCCGAGCGGGATAAGTGGATGGAGAACCTCCGGCGAGCGGTACACCCCAACAAGGTAGGCCGGGACCCAGAGCGGATGCAGACTCTGGCAAGAGGGGCGGAGGTAGGGATCTCTGGTGTCAGCTGCGATGGGGGATGGAGGCAGCGCCGAGCGGGCAGTGGTGCTGGGCCCTGAAGGAGAGCTCCAGTTGGCCAGGGTGACGCGGGCCATGGGTCTTCGTCCTTGAAGCTGCACATTGATGAGGCTGGGCCAGAGAACGGAGTATGGGGCTGCTGAGGACTTGGGTGCTAGTGTCCTGCTGCCTGGAATTCATGTTCCTTATGCATCCAGTTCCAGCTTGGACTCCAGTCTCCTTCAGAGAAGCACCACTGGCCTAGGCTGCTGGGCCCCCAGGCTTCTCCCATCAGGTTCATGGATACCCGCTGTAACTGGCTGCTTCCGTGTCTGCCTCCATGGCTGCCTTCAGGGCTCAGGCTGAGTCCTGGTCACTGTGACCTCAGTAAGGAAGGGGCTTTAGCAGCGGTCACCTCCTAAGTGACTTTACAGACTGGCAAAGTGCAGAAAAGCTGGTCAATGGCACAGTCACCTGCTAGGTGCCAGGCATCGTGCCAACCTCTTACTTGATCTGTCACTCTGTTTCATTCCCATTTCACAGAAAAGTGACCTGAGGCTTAGGTTAAACACGGGTTTAAGGTCAGTGGGCTAGTACAAGGCAGAACAGAGACCCAGCCCCTTGTCCGCCAAGCTCCAGAACTGTCCCCGCCTCCTCCGGATCCCATGTCGGGGCCGGGCCCCTCCTGGGCCTAAGAGCTCTCCGCGGGCCCCACGGTGAGCATGGCCTCCTTGTGCATTGCGCAGGACAACAGCCGGCGTGTGGAGCACATCCTGAAGCTGTGGGTGATCGAGGCTAAGGACCTGCCGGCCAAGAAGAAGTACCTGTGTGAGCTATGCCTGGACGACGTGCTCTATGCCCGCACCACGGGCAAGCTCAAGACCGACAATGTCTTCTGGGGGGAGCATTTTGAGTTCCACAACCTGCCACCCCTGCGCACTGTCACCGTCCATCTGTACCGGGAGACTGACAAGAAGAAGAAGAAGGAGCGCAATAGTTACCTGGGCCTGGTGAGCCTGCCGGCTGCCTCTGTGGCCGGGCGACAGTTCGTGGAGAAGTGGTACCCAGTGGTGACGCCTAACCCCAAGGGTGGCAAGGGCCCCGGGCCCATGATCCGCATCAAGGCGCGCTACCAGACCATCACCATCTTGCCCATGGAAATGTACAAGGAGTTTGCCGAGCACATCACCAACCACTACCTAGGGCTCTGTGCAGCGCTCGAGCCCATCCTTAGTGCCAAGACCAAGGAGGAGATGGCATCGGCCCTGGTGCACATTCTGCAGAGCACGGGCAAGGTGAAGGTGCGTGTGTGGGCACAGGCAGGTCCTCCATGTTGTGTGGCCCCACGTGGAGGCCTGGGGATGTGCACTGGGCTACCCGCTGTTCCCGTGTCCGAGTCTCGGATTTCAGCTCTCCTGGAGACTCCCATCACAGCCAGGTGGGCTCCCTAAACCCAAGAGTTGTGTCACAGAGTGGGGGGCTTTGTGTCCCTCCTCCGTGGTTGGAGCTGATCGCTGACACACACATGCAGCCAGTGGATGGGGGGCTGTGGCTTAGAGCGAAGGAGTGGGTCTGAGGAGCCTCCCCGCTGCACCCAGGGGCCGGCCGCTCCCAGACACACGTCCAGTGAGGCAGGATTCAGGGGACATCCCTGACATGTGACGGCCTGTCCTAGCCCCCAGCCTCACTGTCGCACATCAGACGCACAGGCTTTCACGTGGTGCTCACAGTGCCTGTGCTATTCAGCAGTCAGCCAGCTCTGGCGACAGCTATCCCCAGCCCCACAGCCCATGGAACGGGGATTGTCCCAGAGCCATCCGCAGCCCTCCTCTAGGGTTGGAGGGCCCCACCTCCTTTCATCTTCCAGACTACGCTTCAGCTCCTCCCGGCTGGTTCTGGAGAAAAGTAGGCTCCTTCAGGAAGGCTCCCCACCGCTCACTTGCCCAGCATGGTGGAGCGTGGTTCTGTAGGCTTCCAAGGTGGCCCCCCCCTTCACCCTGCCCCTTCCATTGGTGGGGAGCTACCTGAAGGGGGTGCAGTGGAGAAGGACTGGGCATTGGAGAGGGCTTTGGGTGCTGGCCTGTGTCATAGGAGAATAAAACACAAATGTCTTACCTATGTTTAAGAGAAAAAAAGAAGGAGTTGGGCCTCTGGCCTCTGGACATGGTGTGGTTTGAGAGCCAAGTGGCCTGTGATGGAGGTGAGGGACTGCCATGTGTCAGGGTCCTGAGCCCTCACAGTCTGGGGCGGGGGGAGATGCAGGTTGGGGGCCCAGGTGCATGACTCCCATCAGGGCCCCTTATTCCCTTACCTGTTCCCAGAAGTCTTTTGGCCCCCTTTGGGCCCTCCAGAGCCCCCCTGCCTATTGGGCTGGTGGCCCCCCTCAAGGAGAGGGACTTTCTCAGCAAAGTCCATGTGGGGAGGGAGTGCTGAGTTTCCTTCTCCCTCCCCCAGCCTTTGGACCTGACTAGGTAGGACAGGCTCTGGCTACACGGTCCCTAGTATCCTGGTCAGTGTTGGCAGGCAGCCGGGAAACTGAATGAACTAAGGGAGCCCCTGGCCCGCAGAGAGGGAGGGAGGGAGGCCTCTTCTGCGGCTGTGTCTGTTCTCTCAATTGCTGACCCCCAAGGGCTGGCCTGGCCTGGAAAGCCAACTCCCATCTGCAGTGACCTTTGTTCTTAGGTGCTCACCGTGGAGGGAGTTGGAAGCCAGGCTCCAGCCGCCCTCAGTGGGCCTGGGGGATCATTAGGCAAAAGGATAGAAAGTAACTCATGCTGGGGTGATGTGCATATGAGCTCCCCCTCTCTGAGCTCTTGGGAACTAGTGGGGCATTCTGGGTGAGAGGCAGCGTGTCTGATAAGGACCCTGCAATCCCAAGGTAAAGGTTGTATGAGTGGGCATCTCAGCACCTTCCTGCCCTCTCACCAGGCTCTGCCCTTCTGGGCCGTGGCTTTGCAGAACTCCTGTCCTTGGACTCCAAGGCTTCTCCCTGCCATCCCCACGCCAGATCTGGCCCAGGTAGCTGTGTGGACTTGGACGGGTCACTTTACTATTCTGTGCCTGTTCCCCTTCGTTGGGTTTTAGCTCTAAAGAAAGCTCCTCCTCATTGCATCCTGGGCCTAGCACCCACCCCAGGAGTTGTGGAAGACCTGTGACCGTGAGCAGGAGCCCAGTAGAGCTGCAGGGCCCCATGCAGTACTTGCCTCCACTTCTGTTTGTTCAGAGAAGGGGGCTCTACAGGTCATGGGCAGGGCAGGAAGGGGTCCTCAGGTTGTGTGGTACCCAGAGAGGCATTGGCTGCTCCCCTCACTCCCTGTGGCCCCTACCGTTCCTCCTTTGGCCAGTAGGTTTTCTGCATCTAGAACTCAGTTCTGTATTTCAAGGGCCACTTGTGATTTCAAATGGCCTAAAGTTGTACATATTGGAGTGAGGGATTTCCAGAGCACCTGCAACCCTGGCCCATGCTGGCCACCTTGCCACCTCCATCACCCTCCCCGGGGTCTCCGATTCCCTGTCTTCCCCTCCCCCAGGTCACAGGGTTGGCTGAGGGCATGAGGAGGTAGGGGCTCCTGAGGGAGGCAGGTTCCCCGTACCGTATCTTTGCAGTCAGGAGGGAGGACGTGGGCTCAGGCTGATCCCAGGGTCTTCCCATGACCCTGTGTAGGGGACCCATAGACTCATCAGCTTCACAGCTGCCTTCCAGAAGTCTGGGACCCACAGCAGTGAGGGACTGCCTTACCACCCAAGCCGAGGACTGTGTTCTCGCCATCGGAGCCCTGGCCCACTGCCTTCCAGGGCATCTGGACAGCTTCCCTCTGTGGGGCGGTGCAGAACAAAGCTGTCTGGTATGGGAGACCCTGTCAGAGTCACAGGCGGGTGGATGGTGGCAGCTGCTCATGATGGAGGGAGGGTGGCCTATCTGTCCTCTTTAGTGCTGTTGGCGATGGGAAAGTTCTACTCTGGTCTCTTGGCCAGGGCTGAACAGGGTTTGAGTCTGGCAGGTCTGACCGCGGTGCAGCTGGCTCATGGCTCCACGCGGCATGCTCTTGCCCAGGCCTGCCTCCCCAATCCCGGGACCCAGCTCTCACGTCACCGCCTCTGGGTGTCTACCTCCATGGGCTGCCCGTGCTCCCCGCCAGCAGCCCCCAAGGGTGGGCTCCAGCAGCGTGGCAGCAGAGCAGCCTCAAAAAGCGGGCGCTTCTGGCTGAGATCCTTGGGTCCTGCCTTCCGGGCCTGCTCACATCCGCTCTTCTCATCTCTCGCCTTCCCAGGACTTCCTGACGGACCTGATGATGTCAGAGGTGGACCGCTGCGGGGACAACGAGCACCTTATCTTCCGGGAGAACACGCTGGCCACTAAGGCCATCGAGGAGTACCTCAAGCTGGTGGGCCAGAAGTACCTGCAGGATGCACTAGGTAGGGAGGGTTCAGGTTAGCGGGCAGGCAGGGGGTGGCCCGCGCCCACCAGGCCTTACACCCACTCCGCGCCCTCCTGGCCCCAGGTGAGTTCATCAAAGCGCTGTATGAGTCGGACGAGAACTGCGAAGTAGACCCAAGCAAGTGCTCGGCCGCCGACCTCCCTGAGCACCAGGGCAACCTCAAGATGTGCTGCGAGCTGGCTTTCTGCAAGATCATCAACTCCTACTGGTCAGTGCCGCCCGCACCCTGCCCCGTCTCGCCCCTCTGTGTCAGGGCGCCTGCAGGGTGCAGGGCGCGGCCCCTGGGCTCCGTTGTCCCTGACTGCTACACGGCGCGGCGCAGCTTTAACGAGGGTGCGGGTGGCCCAGCTGCAGCCTCACATCGCTTCCAAAGGGTGGCTCTGGGATCGGAACCCCCCACCCCGCGTGGCCCCCGTCCTGGTCCTCTATGGGCTCTCCGATGTAAAGGGGTGTCGGGATCTGCGGGGCGCGATGTGACGATCCGGACGTGGCCGCGCATCTGCAGGTTTCTTAGCGGCCCCATCCGTGTGCCGGCCGCTGTCGTCGGTGCTGGAGCTGCAGCACGAGGGAGCGAGGCGGACAAGGCCCTGTAGGCACCCTCCTGGGGCCGGTGGATGGCTTCACGCGAGACCTCTCAGCTGCCCACAGGGGTGCTGCCCCACCCCCCACCTGTCCCCCACACCATACCTGACTCCTTTCTTTGGCAGGGCCTGCCTCACCCCACGACCCCACCTCACCCCACGACCCCACCTCCACACACTGCCTCCCTCCCTGCTTTAAGGCCTTATGCCTGCCTCCCCTCAGTGGCCCCCCTTTCATGGTATCGGACGTGGTGGTCTCACCCCTCCTGGGCACCCCTGTCACACCCCTGATCCCGTCAGGGTGGGATTATGCCTGTGTCCAAATCTGTTTCCTGCATATACTTGGAACACCCTGGGGACAGATGAACTCAGCAGCTCAGGGCTGGACCTAGGAGGGCCCGGGAGTGGCTTGCTGCTCCCGAAAGACAGGCTGAGATAGGCCTGCTAGGTGAGAGATAGCCTTGGGTAGGGAGCAGAGGGAATAGCCAGAGCCAGTAGAATGGATGTCCTCCCTACCACATCCCCCTGCCCCTGGGCTGAGCCGGGTACTCAACTAGGGTCAGCCTGGCCCCCCGGGCTGGGCCAGAAATGACCCCTGGGCCTGGGGCTGGAGGCATAGCCTTGAACTCTTCGGGAACTTACCTCCCACCCTTGGGCTGGGCTGTGCTTTCACCCTCTGTCCCCCATTCCCAGGGCAGACTGGGTGTGGGACACAGGAAAACATATCCGTGAACAATTTTCCACTTCCTCTTTCTGGTATTTGTCAGAGGCCCAGAAGCACCTTTCTGTTCTGGACAGGGCCGTCCACAGCTGCCGCCTGCCTGGTCTTGGGTCAGGCGTTTCAAGGGCCAGGGCTAAAGGTCCTTCCCCCACGCCCCCGTCACTGTCTCTCTAGCATGCTCTTGTTGGTCCAGCCATATTTGCTGCAGAGGGCCTGCGGGGCAGGTGCTGGGTTTGTTGGGCAAAAGCCTTGTGAGGTGATCAAGATGGCCGTGTGAACTTGGCAGGGCAGGCCCTGTTATCACTGTAAGGGTGAGGGAACTGAAGGTCAGAGAGGGCCAGGCACCTGCTCAGAGCACCCTGAGCTAGTGATAGAGCCAGGCATAGAGTCCATGGAGTGCGGGGGCCTGATCTGCCCCAGGGTGGGGGGGCATGTCTTTTCAGGGTGAAAACTTAGGGAAAGCACTTCAAGATTAGCCAGTGGGGCCTGACTGTGGCAGGCTGCGGATGCCCAGCAGAGAGAGCACCCAGCTGGGTGCTGGGAACCCTGCCCATCCCCACTGGACCCCGCTGGGGGGGGGGTCACTCCCTCCATTTCCTTTCCCGCCGAGCAAGTGGAGAGCTATGTTCTCATCCTGTGATTAGGCTCTTCCCGACTTGATCATTCTGAGCTCTGCTGAAGATGTCTAATTCCTGAACGTGATTCAAGCGGAGGGAGTGAGTCTCAGCAGCCAGTGATGGTGTCCAGGGAGCAGGGATCGTTGTGTTCTCTTCATTCTCCCCTAGAGCCTCGTGCCTGGTGTTGGGAGGCAGAGGGTGAAGCCCGGGCGCAGGCTGGCCGTTGCCATTGGTTCTGGTCGGGACAGAGACCTGGCCTCTCTGTACCTGTGCCCCTCCCCTTTTGGCCCCTTTGTGGAGAGCCCACTGCCCTGCCTGGAGCTCGGCTATCCCTGCTCCTTCCAACCAAGCCTTCCCTTTGCCCTCGCGGCGTCACGCACCCCCGCCCTCATGCTGGCTAGTTCTCCTGCAGCCCAGCTCACCCGCTGTCAGGCCCAGAACCGGGTCCCTGCTCTGCACCCTCCTGCCCAGGCCCCCTGCCCAATGACCGGCCCCCCTTCCTCTGTCCCCGCAGTGTCTTCCCCCGGGAGCTGAAAGAGGTGTTTGCCTCGTGGCGGCAGGAGTGCAGCAGCCGCGGCCGGCCCGACATCAGCGAGCGGCTCATCAGTGCCTCCCTGTTTCTGCGCTTCCTCTGCCCGGCCATCATGTCACCCTCGCTCTTCAACCTGCTGCAGGAGTACCCTGACGACCGCACCGCCCGCACCCTCACCCTCATCGCCAAGGTCACCCAGAACCTGGCCAACTTTGCCAAGTGAGTGCCGGGCCCCCCTCAGGGCAGAGTGCGGGCGCTGGCTGGAGCCGTGGGGACGGGCGGGGGGTCTTTCTGCCCTGGAGTTGGGCTGCATGCAGCCCCTGCTTCTGGCCCTGTGATCCTCAGTTCTTCCCTTCCCCATTGTTCAAAGTAAGATCCCCACACCTCATCCCCCCCCTACAAAAAGTACATGGCATTTGGGTATGTTTCCTTCATTTTCAAAGGTGAGAAGAGGAGATATTTTTTCCTTCTGCTTTTTCGAAGTAACATTTTATCATAAGGATTATCCCGTGTACTTAACATTCATAAGCCTCATTTTGCAATGAATGACTAATATGCCTTCAGGGGAGAATGGCCCATATTTCCTTAGCCGTCCCGCGTGGTTGGGCTCCTAGGTTGTTTCAGACTGTCCTTGTTTGATGCCATGAAGGATGTCTTTGCTCATAAAGCACTTCAGTGTTCTCAGCTGTACCTTGGAGCGAGTGGGTGGAAACGGAAGGGCTCATTCAGAGTGTGGACGGAGCCCTGCTGCAGGACTCTCTGTGCTGGGCTCTGAGTCACATCTGGCCCCAGCCTCCCGGTCCCACACTTCCGCAGGGAGAGAGATGTGGGATAAGCAGCAGAGTAATGAGAGAGATGTGCAGGCCTTTTAAGAGGGCCCCAGGTTGATCGTCCTGGGAGATGTGCTCCCTGCTGTGTGTCAGGACAGGAGAGAGGAATAGATGTGGGGCAGGCCCCAGAAGGGCTGTGTGCTGGCCGGGTGAGGCCCCCTGGCATTCCTGACTCACCACACGCTCAGTGGGGACTTGAAGTGCAGGTGGGCAGGGGGAGCTACCGGAGAGCTTGAAGCAAGAGGGAGGCTGGCTCTCATCTGTTCTGGCCAGCCTGAAAGCCTGGGGCATGGGGATTGGAGGGAGCACAGTGGGCAGCTGAGAGACAGGGCCGAGAGCGTAGCCATGGTTCCTTCCTACAAAAGAAACTACAGTGGAAGAGTTGGGGGTGATACAGGAGGCGGTGGCTGTGAGGTCAGAGGTTATTGGAAGATAAAGTTAGCAGGTCTCACTGGTGAGAGAGGGAGAAGCTAGACACCACCAGGCTTCTGGCTCAACTCTCGGGGGGATGGTGGTATCCCCACTTAGGAAGCCTGGTGTGGGGCATGGGTCCGGGGCGACAGAGCTGACGCCAGACTTGGCCAGGCCAAGTACAGGCGAGGTGCCCATGGATGTACATGTCTGAAAGCTCAGCAGAGACAACCTGCCAAACGCATTGAAAGGCATCTGTGCACCAAGCCTTTGAAACTTGGAGGAAGAGAGGAAGGTGATTGACCAGCAGTGAATGCAGGGTGAGGGCCGCAGAGCATTCCAGGTCCTGTGACAAAAGGTCCCGAAAAAGGGTCTCTGGGCTTAGCCAGGAACGAGGGCCCTGAGTCAGAATAGATTGGTCGGCTGGGGGAGTGAGTGGCATGAGAGGCAGCCGCCGTGGGCGAGGAGGGGTGGGAGTTGAGGGGGCAGGGTGCCTCAGAGGAGGGGGCTCCTGGCTGGGGCCCCGGGCACTTACCCTGTCTGCTTTCTGTCCAGGTTTGGCAGCAAGGAGGAGTACATGTCATTCATGAACCAGTTCCTGGAGCACGAGTGGACCAACATGCAGCGTTTCCTATTAGAGATCTCCAACCCCGAGACCATCTCCAACACGGCCGGCTTCGAGGGCTACATTGATCTGGGCCGTGAGCTGTCTAGTCTGCACTCGCTGCTCTGGGAGGCTGTCAGCCAGCTGGAGCAGGTGCCTGGCCCCGTGGGGCTGCAGGGGGTCAGGGGCTGGGCTGGAGGGTGCTCCCCCAGACTAAGTGTGGGGGTAAAAGTGTCGCCCACCCGGGTGCTGGAGCCCAAAGTTCCAACCCAGGCCCTATCAGCATACACTAGGGATCCCTGTGCCCTATTTCCTTGGTGGGGAGAGTCCCATTCATTTGCCAGCACCTGCCATGGGAGCCCCCTCTGCCCACTGGGGCTTTAGCTGTGCCTTTGCACACTCAGCATTGAGTGGACGGATTTGTGCATGAAGCTGTGCTCCGTACCTGTGAGAAATCGGATCATCTTTAGCTGCTTCTCCAAAAATGTCCTTATTTTAGGCCACTGATGTGAAAAATGTAGACTCTGCAGGAAGGTGCAGACCTTTCCAGAATTGCCCGTGACCATCAGTTGAAAATCTTATTCCCCTAGCCATCTCTGACCGTGCTGCAGCCACCTGGCATGCACCCTCTGTGACTTGGGTTCCACTGTCGCCCTTGTAGCCCCAGCCCACACCGTGAACAGGTTTTTGGCAGCAAGGATCAGTCCTGCCAGGATCCACTTCCAGAATATCTGTTGCTTTCCAGGGCCTCAAGAGACCACCTTACAAAAGTAGTTACTGCCTAAACGGGGGTGGAAGGCTTCCCTGCTCCTGTCCCATTCCCTAGAGGTGACCACTCAGGGCCCTCCGGTGTGCAGCTTTCTGGATACTTCTGCTCAAATGTGAAGTGCACACGCAGACAGAGTTCTTTGCCTCTTTTGTTTGTGGTAAAGTGAGAACTTTGGTGGGCCTGCAGTGTGCATTTCTCTCTCACTTTGTTGTCAGTAATACTGCACCACCGCCGCGAGCTTTCTGACGGCTGCACGCTGTCCGGCATAAGAGCGCACGGGCCGCTGCACTGTCTCTGGACGCTCGGGTTAGTTCCGGCGCTTTGCTGCTGCGCTCCCTTCTGCTTGCGGATATCCACTGCCCTTTGGCTGCGAGAGGCAGCAGAGGGGTCGCTTCACTGCTGCCAGCACGGGTCGCTCTTAACGGCCACTGCCTGCTGAGCCCCTGTGCCAGCCTCCAACCTCCACATCCGCACGAGCAGGCGGAAGCACGGAAGGTGGCAGCCGCCATCACAGCCAAGGCCGGTGCGGCAAGGATTTGAAGTCGAGCTGTTTGCCTCTCAAGTCTGTGCTCTGTTGACTACCTGAGTTTTCACACTTCTTTCTGCACAAAGTCATGGAAGCCAGTGCATAAGCAGAGGGCCATCCCAGAAGCCTCTCAGATAAGAGGTGTCATGGTGGCAAATTCTGGGGTTCCACCTGGGCCCCCCTCTCTGGGGCACGGGGATAGGACAAACTCAGGTTGAAGGCTTGGGCTAGGTCACCATTTCTCCCTTTGGGCCTTGCGCCCCTCCCCCACTCCCAGAAATAACCGTGAGGCTTGGGAAAAATGTTCATTTGCAGATTGCTGGCCTTCCCAGCAGCTTCCCAGACTTGTTGGATCTGACAGGTGGGGGAGGGCAGGGCCTGCCTTTCCAAGGGGATCCTCGGCGATTTTGAACCACAGCAGCTGCAGAGCACTTGGCCTTCCCAAGTGACCCCCATGGATCACACCTGCCTCTTGCTGTGTATTTGCAGAGCATTGTATCCAAACTGGGGCCCCTGCCTCGAATCCTGAGAGATGTCCACACAGCACTGAGCACCCCAGGCAGTGGGCAGCTGCCAGGGACCAATGACTTGGCCTCCACTCCTGGCTCGGGCAGTAGCAGCATCTCGGCCGGGCTGCAGAAGATGGTGATAGAGAACGATCTCTCTGGGTAAGACCTGCTAGGCGTACCGGGTGTTATGGGGTGCCCGTGCAGGCAAGGTACAGCCTGTCTGCAGCCTCAGTTGGGGAGGAGGATGTCTACACAAATGTTCATAAAATAAACTAGATGAGACTTGAATTGTGTTATGCAGGCTGTAGGCGTGAACCTCCATTTGGGAAAAATCAGGGAAGGCTTCTTGGAGGAGGGGGTGCCAGAGTTTGAGGCTTTTTAGGAAAAGTAACATTTTCATTGGTGGAAAAGGTCTTCTGCGTAGAGGAACTAGCACAAACAAAGGCTTGGAGAAATATGCTCTGTTGAAGAACCATTTGGTCCCATACACTTCTAGATTACCCGGGTGTGTGTTAACTTGGGTCTTTCCTGATATTTCCTGCGTCTGAATCAGAATCTCCAGAAGCAGCACTAAAGCATGTGTGTTTTCAGTAGGAGCCTGGGTGACTGACTACAAGGCTCTGAGTCTGGGAGCTCCAGAAACCAGGAGAGAGATTGAGGTCCAGACCATAGTCAGAGCTCTCAGCCCCAAGGCACAGTTACCTGTAAATAAAGCACATGGTGGACAGGGAGGCAGAATGTTCTCGATTGTTAATGTCAAAATGAGAATATTCCTTTGAATGACTTGGGTCTATAGTGAACCATTTCTGCCCCGGTCATACATGCCCCCCTGTTTTGGGCCAGCTGGTAAGGATGCTGGAGCCGCTGAGTCGGGAGTTGAGTCTTGTTCTGAGGTGGTAGCGACAGCAGGCTTGTACGCAGGCAAGGGCATTGAGATCAAGAACCTAGGTATGTGGTACACAGGACTGGAGGCCCCGGAGGAGGCCAGAGATGCAGAGGCCTAGATGCCACTTCCCAGCTCCCTCTGAGTCTTGGGGGTCCTTTCACACAACCTGCCAAGAGAAGCAAAGCAGTTCAGGTGGAAGACACATCTTGATGAAGAGGTAGCCAGGCATCCTGTCCATCTCAGGCTAAGCCAGCTCCAGCTCCCCCTGTTGAACCCCCACCTGCTCAGAGCCCTGTTTACCCCCAACCCTCACAACCTTCCTTCCAGAGCCCACCTGACCCACCACGTTGTGCTTTCTAAGGAGCCAGCTTCTGGGGAGGGGCCAGGGAGAGGCTGGAAGACTGGGGGAGGGTGCGGCCTGCCTGTGCAGGTGCAGGCCCTCCCTGCCTGAGTCACACCCTTGGATCCTCCTCTGATCCCTTGTTTTCGCCAGGAACAGCAGCCCCCGCCTGCCAGTCAGACAAAGGTGGCAGCAGGAGGCTGGGTGGGGGGGGAGGCTTCTAGGTCCCCACTCCGGTTGTCAGTCTGATGAGGAGCAACAGGGAAGAGGCTGCGGGAGCCCCTGTGGCTTTGAAGTCGGACCCTTGGATAGCAGAGCCCCTGCGTTGTGGGTTTGGGGTTAGCTAAGGGGAATTTTCCAGAACCCTCCAGGCCGCAGCACCCAGTGTCCCAAGGTGCAGCCGAGCCAGGAACGGGCGTGCGGGCAGCCTGGCCGGAAACTAGCAGCACCGGCCCTAGAAGGGAGGTGCTGGGCAGGAGCAGCTGTCCCGGCCGCTTGGTGCCTGTGGTGGCTTCTGCCAGGGGCCTCTGCTGGGGCTGTGGTTTGGTGCTGCAGCTGGGCCACTGGTCCCAAGACCCGCCCACTTCTGCAGCCCACGCACCTCCTCCCCCTGCCCTGCCTTCCCCCTCCCAGCTCAGGCTGCCAGGCCCCGGCAGGTTGGCGGGGCTCTCGGTTTGGACCCGCCTTGGCCGCATTCACAGCTCTTCTCTTCCCCCTTCTTTCCCTGTGTGTGCTTGTCTCCCTGCAGTCTGATAGATTTCACCCGGTTACCGTCTCCAACCCCCGAAAACAAGGACTTGTTTTTTGTCACAAGGTCCTCCGGGGTCCAGCCCTCACCTGCCCGCAGCTCGAGTTACTCGGAAGCCAACGAGCCTGATCTTCAGATGGCCAATGGTGGCAAGAGCCTGTCTATGGTGGACCTCCAAGATGCCCGCACGCTGGATGGGGAGGCGGGCTCCCCGGCGGGCCCCGACGACGCCGGGCACCTCTGAGGGCACCCCCGGCCGGCCCCAGCTGTTGGCGCCGCTCTCCTTCCAGAACCCCGTGTACCAGATGGCGGCTGGCCTGCCACTTTCACCTCGTGGCCTTGGCGACTCGGGCTCCGAGGGCCACAAGCTCCTTGAGCTCCCACAGCAACAGTGAGGAGCTGGCAGCTGCCGCCAAGCTGGGAAGTTTCAGCAGCGCCGCGGAGGAGCTGGCGCGGCGGCCCGGGGAGCTGGCGCGGCGGCAGATGTCACTGACTGAGAAGGGGCGGGCAGCCCACGGTGCCACGGCAGAACAGTGCCGGCCCCCAGCGGAGGATCGACCAGCCACCGCCACCCCCCCCACCGCCTCCTCCTGCGCCCCGTGGCCGGACGCCACCCACCCTGCTGAGCACCCTGCAGTACCCGCGGCCCTCAAGTGGAACCCTGGCGTCGGCCTCACCTGATTGGGCTGGCCCCGGAGCCCGGCTTCGGCAGCCCTCGTCCTCGTCCAAGGGTGACAGCCCGGAGCTGAAGCCTCGTGCAGTGCACAAGCAGGTCAGTGCTTCTGTCCGAGGGCAGCCCGCGCTCTCGGGCCGCTGGGCCGTCATACCCCACCCATGTCGTGCTGCTCCTCCTGGTCATTTCACCTGTCCTAAGCTGCCATCCCATGCTGAAAAAGGCCACACTTGGCCCCATCCCACCAGCCCACCACACATCACCACCGCCCCCCCACCCAGGCCCACTGGCCCCTGCCTGAATCCTTTGAACCAGGGACAGTGTGGCCTTAGGGTCTCTCTGCCAGTTCCCCCACGGGCAGCTGGGACAGGGAGAAAGAGGGAGGGGTCCATCCATCTCCAGTTCCAGGCCTGTTAAAGCCCCACCCAGGGTAGGAATCGACCAGACCCCCAGCACTCCCACCTTCCTGCTCTGAACTGGCCTCCAAGGCTTTCATGTCACCCTGGGGCTGCACACAGTATCTGGGACGGATGTGCTCTGGGTTGAATGCCTGCCTGCCTTGGCCAAGCTTACTTGTTCTCACCTGGCTGGCAGAGAGGGGCACTCAGGGCACCTGGGCTCTTGACTCCGCCCAGGCTGCCATCCGGGAGTGGGAATTCCTGAGTTGGGGACTGTTATCAGTAGCCACCTGGCCAGCTTGGAGGTCCCCTACCCTTGCCATGTCCCTGAGCCACTTGTCGCTGTGACTCACCTGGTACCACCCCCTTGCCTCCCTCCAGCCCCTCACAGCTGTGTTTCATTATAGGGCCCTTCACCTGTGAGCCCCAATGCCCTGGACCGCACAGCCGCTTGGCTCTTGACCATGAACGCGCAGTTGTTAGAAGACGAGGGCCTGGGCCCAGACCCCCCCCACAGGGATAGGCTAAGGAGTAAGGAGGAGCTCAGCCAAGCAGAAAAGGTAAAGCCGGACCCTGGCAGTTTGGGGTAGGGCGGGGCTGCCTGCCAGTGGCCGCTGGCAACGTTCTCACCCCTCGAGGCCTGGATGAGGGATGCTGCTTGTTCCCTGCGTGTGGCTGGTCCCCTCTCCACCCCTGGTCCCCCATGAGGATATCAGCCAGCGGACTCTGTAAGAGGGGCAGCAAGAGGGATTTAGCTTAGAGCTGAGAGTTCCTATAGGCACCGTGCATGAGACTCACCTGGAAACCGTACTGAACCCGGACTCCTGGTACCTGGTCCTCAGACCTCTGGGAGACCCCTTCCCTCAGTGACCGGGCCACTGAGATGCTGCAAGGCCGGAACTTGAGGACTGGGGGTGCCAAAGAGGCACATGGAGACCGTCAAGGGGAGCTTTGTGCATGAGGAGGCAGAGAGGTGTGGGTCCCCGAGACAGCTGGGAGGGCTGCCCCCAGCCAGGCCCTCCACTCTGGGTTTGTGCCTGTCCGGAGCCTGGCTCTTGCCCAGTTCCTGTGTCCACCAGGGTGTGAGAGAGAAAGAGCCGGGTGAAGGGTCCGACTGATACTCAGAAGTTTTCTTCCCCCTAGGGGGGAAAATGGTTCTAAGATATCCAGATTCCACCCACCACACATATCTAGCATTTAGTGGGGCAGTGGGGGGCTTCTGTTCTCCCAAATTCTCCCTGTTGTTAAGGCACCTGCCCTGGATCCATGGCTGGTTCTCATGTCCTCCTATGGGCCAGAGCCCAGGATGCAGGACCCAGTGCAAGGCTGCCTCAGAATGGCAGCCACTTCTTCCTCTCACCTAGATGCCCTCGCCTCGGCCTCAGGAAAGCCTTTAGCAGCCTCTCAGGCAAGGGCACCGAGGTCAGGGTGGCAGCTCTCCCTCCTCCTGGCCTGGGGTGAGGTTCATGTCCATGCTGCATTCCGCCACCCTCCACCATCCCCTTAGTCCACTGCATCCACCTGCTTTCACCATAATTATGTCAAGGGGACATGGCGCACAGTGCTCCAAGAGCCAGAGTTTGGTTGGGCAGCAGGTCGGGCCAGCTCTGCACCTCTTGGAGACCCCGAGTCCCATTCATGACTTGCGAGGACCATCCGAATGACTGCAGGGTCAGGTTGCAGCTGGAGTGCCCTCTTTCCTTGCTGTTCCTTGGCTGAATGAGCTACTGCTGCTCTCGTCCTCTCTGCTACTAACCCTCACAGGCAAATCCGGGGGAGGCCTTGTTCTCTCGAGCTCCGTGGAGACCTGGTGCTGCCTCTGTCAGCGGGGAGCCTCTCTACCCCTCTCTGGCTAGCTGAGCACAACTTGGGATGGGCCACAGTCATCTCTCCTGGAACCAGGCTCTCCTGTGGGCCCAGCTTTGCTTTAGGAGCTTAGCTTGGGGCTGGGGCTGGACCTTTCACCAGTCTCTGGATTTGCTGCCTCCTAACCTTTGGGGAGTCATTTGCTGAACTGAATTAGGCCTCCATTGCCTAGGACTCCAGGAGAGAGGCTCTTCCTGCCTCCCAATCCCATATTGTCACAGCACCTTGGCCCCCAAACCCTTGATTCTAGCGTCAGCCCCACCTTACCTTTAACCTCTCTCTCCCCCTCACTTCCCCACACCAGCCTTGCTTTAGGGTCAAGTGGAGGCGAGGATCTCACCCCACTGGTCAGTTACTCTCCATGGGACTGGGTCACCTTGCCTCCTGGGCCTCAGTTTCCTGTCCTATAGAGTCCCTGTCTCTCAGGGCACTATCAGATCTTAATATATCCAAGAGTGTTTTTAGCATTTGTTCATTATAAAAACTCAGTGCCCTGGTTAAACAACTTCTGAGATTTGTGTTTGAGTCTTCACTCTTTCATGGCTGTAAAGTCAGGCTGCAAGGGTGGGAGGTTGGAGGGGAGAGAGCCCTGGATCGGGACAGGCTTGGAGTCTCACCCTGGCCCTTCTGGCTGGGCCCTGAGGGCGTCTCCTCACTGTGTGTAGTGGGCTGAGGTGGTGAAGAACCTGGTACATTCCGAGCTGGGTTCCCTCCCACGCTGTGCTCCTGCCCAGGCTCACCAGGCTGTGCTCTCTGTCCTGGGTGCTGTGCCCGTGGCACGCTGCCCTGCTGGCAGGACCTGGCGGTGCTGCAGGACAAGTTGCGAATCTCTACCAAGAAGCTGGAGGAGTATGAGACCCTGTTCAAGTGCCAGGAGGAGACAACACAGAAGCTGGTGCTGGAGTACCAGGCACGGCTGGAGGAGGGTGAGGAGCGGCTGCGGCGGCAGCAGGAAGACAAGGACATCCAGATGAAGGGCATCATCAGCAGGTGAGGGCAGCCTTTTCCTGCTCTGGGCCAGTGCTGGTCCCCCCTCACACACACACACACACAGTGGGCAGCCCTGTGCACTGCCCTCCTGATCAAAGGAAGGACCGAGCAGCTGCAGGAGGAGCCAAGAGTGGCAGGAGGAAGGAGGACAGTGTACCCAGCAGCGGAGACATTGTGTCACAGGCCCAGAGCTGGGAGGCAGCCTGGAGCATGGGGAGCCCTGGTGTAGTGTGTTGATGGTAGAATGCACAGTTGGGCCAGGCAGAAGCAAGGGCAACCAAGGCCAGCTCACACAGGGCCTGTGACCCCTGTAAGGAGTCCTCTTCACTTAGTAAGCACTGTCAGGGGAGCTAGGATTGGAGGTGCCAGGAGACATAATGAGGACCCAGTTCAGGGCAGGAAAGGAGGGATAGGTGTCAGTTACATTCAGTGGGTGAAGGAGAAGGAGGCAGAATAACCCCCAGATTTCTACCAAGAGCATCTGGGTGTCTTGGTACCAGTTGCTGCAATGGGGATCTTTGGGAGTTTAGGTGTCCCAGCCATGCCAGGTTGGGATCTGTTGAGTGTTAAGGTGCCTGTGGGTTATCCAGGAAAGATTTCCAGGGGACCATGAGCCTTGTTGCTGACTCTCATCTCTGTTGTTGGCTTGGATGTCCCATGCTGTGGTGTGTCTCTCTCTCTCTCTCGTTCTCTGTCTCTGTCTCCACCCATGGGTGGCGTGGGTACGGCCTCCTGCACGTCTGTAGGCAGGGAGTACGGTGAAGGTGTAACATCCCAGCCCTCCCGTGGTGTCCCGGTCGTGAAGCTCACCTCCTTGTGACAGTAATACCAGGGAGAAGAGGAGACAGTGTGGGTTTTACAGCTTGTTTGTATGCACGGTACAAGAGTCTGTCATCCGGACGGGTCCAGCAGGTGTGCCATAGCCAGGAAGTTCCCCCACCTGGCCTCATGCTTCGTCCACTACAGAAACCCTTTCCAGGTTCTTCCTCTTTAGGCTGCCTGTTTCTCTGTCCTAATTATTGTTTGCTTCGCTTCCCTGTGGGTTTGTTTGTTGTAAAATGGTTAGTGTGAGTAGAGGGCCTATAACTGGGGTGACTGGAAATCCACTGCTCACTTGACCGCCAGCTCTGTTCTCGGCTCACTTTGTGTGGTTCCAAGAACGGAAATGCTTCTCAAACTAACTGCCACCTCCTCCTCGTATCTCTTCTCTGAAGGGTGTGTGGTCTCTGAGTTCAGTGGCTTTCTTAACACATTATTTCTACTAACCCATCCCTCTGTATTTCCTCCTTAATGGAAATGTCAGTTGTCAATTTAGTTGATAGCATTCTTTGAATCCTTCTATATTATTATTAGTTTTTTTGTCTACCTGTTTACTGTTCTATCACTTACTAAGAAAAGGATATTGACATTTTTAATCATAATTATGGATTTCTATATTTCTCTTTTCTCTTGTTTTTGCTTTATGTACACTGAAACTATGCATCCGCATCTAGGATTGTTATGTGATGGTGATGAACTAACCTCTTTATTATTATAAAATCACCTTCTTTATCCCGCATAATATTCTTTGCTCTGAAATCTACTTTGTTTGATGTTGATTACAGGTATCCCAACTTTATTTTGATTAGTATTAGCCAGGTAGGTCCTTTCTTATCTTTACACTTTTAACCTATCTGTGTCTTTCTATATAAATGAGTTTCTTTTATAGACACCTTATTGTCGGTTCTTGCTTTTTATCTAAACTGGCAGTTTCTGCCTTTTAACTGGAGTGTTTAGACCATTTACATTTAATGTAATTATCAATATAATTATGTTTAAATCTCTTATCTTGCTACTGTTTTCTATTCATACCATCTGTTCCCTTTTTTCCTGTACTCTTTTGGACTGCGCATTTTTATGATTGCATTTTATCTCTCTTATTGGCTTATTAGCTGTATCTCTGTTGTCACTTTAGGTTAAGAGTTGGAAGCTTCCCCTGAAGGGACAGATAATAAATACTTTAGGCTTTGCAGGCCATGTGGCCTCTGTAAGTGTTCAACTCTGCTGTTTTAGCAGAACTATGTGTGTGGTGTGGCTGTTGACAAAAACAGGCAGTGGGCCCACTTGGGGGCTGTAATAGTAGGGATTCTGTCATTACTTTTGTTCCTTTGTACTTAAACTATCTTTATTCTCTGGCTGTTTTTAAGAATTTTTTTGTAATCATTGATTGCCAATAATTTGACTATGATGATCCTTGGCATGGTTTTCTTCAAGTTTCTCAGGCTTGAGCTCTTGAATCTGTAGGTATGCCGTCCTGCCTCCCCAGTCTCTCTTCTGAGAATCCCATCACACATACGTTAGGCTGCTTTATAGTGTCCCACATTACACTGACGCTCTGTTGTGTCCTTCTTTAACCTTTTTTTTTTCCTGTTGTATATTGGATAATTTCTGTTCCTATGTCTGCAAGATGAATAATCATTTCTTCTTCAGTGTCTAATCTGCTATTAATCCTGCCTAGTACTTTTTTCATTTCATTTCAGATATTATATTTTTCACCTTCAGACTTTCAGCTTGGATTAAATTCTGTCCATTTCTCTTTTCATCATGCTTATGCTTTCTATTTTCTCAAACATGTGGCATATGTTTACAATAGTTGTTTCAAAAGTGTCTACTAATCTGTCATCTGTGACATTTCTGAGTTTTGTTTTTTTTTTTTAATTTTCTTCCTGGTTATCAGTTCTGTTTTTCTGCTTCTCTTTTGTTTGGTGATTTTTGGTTGGATGCCAGACATTGTGACTTTTATGTAGGTGCGGGATGTTTTGTGTTCTTTTAAATATTTTTGAGGCTTTGTTCTGGGACACAATGAGGTTATTTGGAATGAGTTTGATTCTTCAGAGGCTTACGTTTAAGCTTTGTTGGGGTGAGTCTGAACAGCCTTTAATCCAGCCTGATCTGGCTCCACTGCTGAGGCAATTTCCTTCTGGGGATTCTACTTTATGTCTCTGTGTTAGTATGTCTTTCCATTCTGCCAGGTAGGAGTATAAACTCTTCCTGGAGTTGTTTTGTTCTCATGTTTCAGTGGTTCCTGCCCCAGCCTGGTGTGTTCTCACAGGCCTGCAGACCCGTCCCCAGCCAAAGACTCAAAGGGAACTTTCAGGAGATAACGTGGAGTTCTCCCTGTGTCTTCCTCTCCTCGGGCACTGCTTCCCTGGGTCTCCTCAACTCCGTGATGTTACTGCCCTTCTTCGGTTTGGCCTGGACACTCCAGGCAGTGAGCAGGTCTCAGCTTGTGTGTTCCCTTTTCTTAGGACACACTGCCTGTTGTTCAGTGTCAGGAAACCATTTTTTCATATATTTCATTTGATTGTCTAGTTTCTTATTGTCATTGTTTCATGGCAGGAAGGCAAATCCGGTCCCTGTTTTCCCACCAACTGGAAGCACAAGTCTCTCTCCCCTAGTGTAATTTCCTTTCCGATCGACACCATCCAATGCCCCTCTGCTCCCTGGTCCTCCCTTTCCGCTTCTTACAGGCTTTACTCAATGTCTGATCTTCCTGTGACAAGGAACCCCCCCTTGGCATGGCCCCTCCCCCCTTCCTCCTGATCAGTGCCCTCTGACTGCTGATCCCATTGACTTCTCACAAGGCCCCTGTGGGTACCTGCCGTAGCACCCTTGACCTCCCCGTGCACCTTCAGTGTCAGGGGCTCAGTACCTACCCAGGGGTTAGGGGGGTGCTCTGCTGGCCTGGAGAAGTTGTGCAGGTAGTGATGGGCATGAAGCCTTGGGAGCCCGCGAGCTTGCCTGAGAAGAGTGTGGAGAACAAGAATAACGGGCTGGGACAGACCCCTGCGGAGCCCTGACATGCTGGGGGCAGGCAAGACAGGCCTCTGCAGAGAGGTGGCCTGCCAGCTAGGAGGCAAACCCAGAGAGTGCGGGGTCCAGAAACTAATGGAAGAGCATCAGAAGGGCGGGTATGAGCTGCTGTGATTGACAGGTGCATGAAGGATCGGCGAGGTGAGGCCAGGAGGGATTTCGGGGAAGGAGCAGCTGGTGACAGATACACACATGCTTTAGCTCTGAGCTTCTGCAGACGGTGTTCCTCCCGTCTTCCCTACTCATGATGGCATCTTCAGACCTTGCCCACCCCACCCTCTAGGACAGTTACCTACTTCCTGGTCTCTGTTCCTATGGCCTCCCATGCAGGGTATGGCCACTCCCTGCCTGTCTAGATCCCTGTTGCCTTGTAACTTTTTGAGTGATGGAGATCTCGCTACGTCCAGTGCCGGGCACATCATGGCATAGCCCTGGTGAATGCCGAGTGGGTGGAGAAAGCCATAGAGCCCTTCAGGGTTTTCACCCTCCCACTCATGCCACAGATCCTTCTGACGTTACACCCCCTGCCTTGTTCTGGGAGGTAGTGAAGATCTAACTCCCACCCACCTTGGCTTCTGGAAGAACATCAGGAAATGGGCAGCTCCAAGGGCTTCTGGGGGATTTGGGAACAGAGTCTGGAGCAGGCGAAGTATAAGGAAGGAGCAGATCTCATGCCAGTGGTTGGAGCCCAGGTGGAGGGGCTCTCCTAGTATGTGCCCTCTGTGCAGGTGTGATGGCTGCTTCCCACACGCCCCACCCCACCTCCTCAGCTGCTTCCTCAAGTGCCAGCTTGACTGTCCTTGTGTCTGGTCACAGGTTGATGTCAGTGGAGGAGGAGCTGAAGAAGGACCATGCTGAGATGCAAGCAGCTGTAGACTCCAAACAGAAGATCATTGATGCCCAGGTGGGTTCTGGCCCTTTGGTCACCCCTGGGGGTTAAAGGACCTGGGGTAAGGAGGGGGTGACTTTGACATCTCTACATCCTCAGTCATACCCCCACTATAAAAGCTGAGGAGGAATAGGAGGCCAGGATCTCTGATCTGAGAAGTCAGGCTTGGAGGTCTCAGTGGACCGCAAGCTCGCTAGGACAGGCTACAAAAAGGGTGGGACAAACTCCTTCCCTACTCGGGCACCTTGGTGGGTACCGTCTTTCACCAAGGGTACTGACCAAAGAGGGGAAGCTTTGGGGAGGGGTGACAGCAGCCTGGGCAGATGCTGTGGCTTCCCGGCTGCATTGAGAGAGGGGGTACGTAAGAGACTCTGGCCTCCATTCTCCTTCCTTGCATTTCTTTCCTCTCACTCACCCAGGAGTAGGTCCAGGCCTTGCTCAGATTATAAACAGCATGGACCAGCCAGGAGCTATGACCTCTGCATTACACACACACACACACACACACACACACACACACACACACACACGAGGGCACACACCTCGTACCCTTGGCACTCAGGCGGCTGGCTGATGGGCGACAGCACTAGGCTGCTGTTTGGGGAGAAGCAGTGATGTGAGAGACCCAGGAAGGCAGGCTCGAGGAGGTCTTGGCCATGGCGTTGAGGCCACCCGTTCCCACAGCCTCCTCCCTGGCCCGCCTGCGGCCCCACAACCTCAGCGCCTTTCCCGTCCCTCGCACGCCGTGGACTCCCAGTCCTCCCCACGTCTCCTCCCAGCACCCCTGATGGGCGCACACAGTCCCGGGGAGACCCTGTCCTGGTGTGGCCCCCCCTTTGGTCCCAGCTAATGCCCTCTTTGCCCCCAGGAGAAGCGCATCGCCTCCCTGGATGCCGCCAACGCCCGCCTCATGAGCGCCCTGACGCAGCTGAAAGAGAGGTACAGCATGCAGGCCCGTAACGGCGTCTCCCCTACCAACCCCACCAAATTGCAGATCACTGAGAACGGCGAGTTCCGAAACAGCAGCCATTGCTAACCTGCCCGAGGAGGGAGGACTGTGGTGGCCCGGGGCCGGCCTCAGCCCGGGGAGCCCCAGCGCGGGGGCGGGAGGCCCAGGCCCCCCCCTTCCCTCCACCTGCGGTCCAGGAGGTGCCACGGAGGGAGCCTCAACAGACTGACGCAGCGGGGGCCCGCTGCCCTCTCTTCTGGCCCAAGAAGCGAGTTCGGTGCAGGCCAAAGAGACTGCACACGGGGGGGGTGGGACAGCCTGGGGAGAGCAGGAGGCTGCCAAAATATGTCTCTGTTGGTTATTGAATTTGGTGTGTGTCACCTTTCTTTCTTGATCTGGCCAGGTGCATGTACCCCCCCACGCCCTCCCTAGGGAGGGAACCCCCGCAGAGGTGGAGGATTGAAGAGGTGGGGGCCCAGGCCCCTGTCCTGGGGGACTTGGCCCTCCGTTCCAGGGGCTGATCAGCTGGTTGGCAGGCAGGGAGAGGGTGGGAAGGATGGAGCCGTTGGAGTTCCTGTCCTCCGCAGGGCTCCACCCTGAGCACCTGCCACTGCATGCGGCCTGTCCGGGGACCCTTCCTGGCTGTGAGGAACCGAGGATTCCCTCCTGCACCTGTCCCCAGATTCCCCACCCCCCCCTTTCTGATTTGTGTTACCAAATAGACCCAGCGAGGATCCTGGCTCGCTCTTCTGGGCCCTCGTCTCCAGGGGGAGGATCCAGAGCCTCCCTCACTTGCTACCTGGGCTCAGGCTGACACTCCAGGGCTCCCCAAAGCCAAAGATCTGGGCGGAGTTGGCCCAGATGGCACCATGCCTGGTACCCGCCCTTCCCCCTGGGCCAACGCACCAGGCCGCGGTGGCCCTCCAGGGGGGCCAGCTGGTGCTCACCCTGAGAGAATGGCTGATACTCCCTGATGGATGGTGAAAAGAAAGTCTAATGCCAGCAGGCCCTGAGAAGGTGGATAACTGTGATTTTTTTTCCTTTCACAGTATGCATTAGAAACAAAAGCCCGCTTGCTCGCTTGCTGGAACACAGGGGCCTTTTAAATTGAGCGTGCGCACTGCATGGGAAATAGCGGCCCTGGAGGATGTTAGACTTGCTCCCTCTCCAAGACAGCAGCGGCCTGCACCAGGCCCCGTGTGTACGGCCGGCCTCCTCCTCACCCTTCCCAGGGCCCCAGCCGAGGACCCAGGCGCTGCAGACAGGAGAGGGGCACGGCTGGGGCCAGTTTTCCCCAGCTCTAGGCTTTTTGGTGGCTTCTCAGCCCTCCCTGCTCCCCGCCCCTTGCGGGACAGGTGGGCAGGAGCTTGGGTCTGTCTCGTTCCCTCCCAGTTCCCACCCCCAGCCTTGGGTAACCTCGGGCGAGAGCTGAGCGTTCGCCCTGCAGCGGAGCCAGGGCAACGGAGCCGGGGCTGGGCGATTCGCAGGAGCCACCCCCTCGGCCTCGGCCTCAGCCTCAGCCTCGGGGAGCTGAGACCCTCAGAGCACTGAGCCCTTCCCGCCCCTGGGGCTGGTGGCCTGCCACTGCGGGGGGCTGAGGTCACCACAGAGCCCACCGGGTCGGGGAGTGCGGGAAGGGTCGCCCAGACCACACAGCACCCCGTCCTGGCCCGTTCCCCGGGAGGGGCTCCTAGATGCGGCCTGCAGTTCAGTGAGGCCGGAGATTGGCCGGTGAGGAGAGGGCAGCCTCCGAGGGTCAGACCTCAGGAAGGAAGGCCGTGGGAGCTGTGGCCCTGCCCTCACTCGTGGCCTCACAGGCAGGGCCCGGCCCCAGTGACGTCCTCTGGTTCGGTCTCCTCCCCTCCTCCCCCCCACCCCTCTCCCACTGATGCCTCCATGCCTCACCTCGGACTGAGTGCCTCTTAGCAATATGGGGGAGGTTCCCGGGCCCGGCCCGGACAGCAGGGTGCAGGAGGCCAGCGTGGGGCTGGTGCTGGCGGCCCCTGGCGTGGGTTGTGAGCTCTCCGGCCGAGAGCCTTATCTACTTAGTGCAAAAACTGTAAAAGTGTACAGACTCTTCACAGATTTTTATCTGAATTGCAAGTCTGACAATTTTTGTAAATGTTCTTGGTGTTCGACTGTAATGTAACTATTTCACCTAATGGTTGTACATAATCCTTTAGTCCTGGTGCTGCTGAGGGCTGCCCGGGACCGCTGCTCTCCGATGGTGTGTATTTTATTTTTTATTCTAGAGAACAGTATTGGGCAGGAGGAAAAGGTTTGGGGATTGGGTGTTGGGGACTTTCCCTACCCGCGGTATGTACTTGCTGGCTGTGCGGCACGCGGCCTGGGCGGGCTGCTGGGGACGTGCGCCCTGACTGGACCACAAAGGGGCTCCTGTCCTGGCCACACAGGACCTGTGTCCCAGTGTTGGGCCCGTTGGCCGGGGGGCCAGAGGTGGGGGGAGTGAGGGAAGGCAGGCCCTGCTGTGGGAAGATAAGGCCCCAGGTCTACGGGGCCCCAGGCCCAGACTGCTGGCGACAGCTCTCCTGCTCCCCTGTCAACACAGGCCTGACTTTCTTGCTTAATTTTTATGTTGAGGGTGAAGGAAACTGCCAAACTTCTATAAGTGAAGACTTTTCTGACTGCCCAGAGTAGGGGGGTGGGGAACCAAGGCCAGAGCTCCACACACCGCCCCCCCCTTACAGAGCATCTGCCCCGGGGTACGCCTCTTTCTCTGCCACCCGCCTGTCTGCGGAAGGCAGGCTGTCCAGGGAAACAGCCCCTCTTTTCTACACCTTCGGCCCCAAAGCTGCCCCCGGCCCCACACCACCTCCTTGCTCCCCCTTTTGTAAGTATGTGAAAAAAAAGATGCAGACGTTGGAGTCTTGGCTGGAGCTCCTCCTTCCAGCTGTGACTTTAACTATGTAATAATGTACAGAGAAAGTTGTTGGTGTTCTAAGACGTGTGGCTGTGCAATTTCTGTACATTTGCAATTAGAAATATTAAAGATTTATTTAGCTATTTTAAGCCTGACTCGCCTCAATTCAGCTGTGTCTTGGGAGATTTTCCAGGGGTGACTCTTGAGTTGTGGGCCTATGTTGTCCTTTACCAAGGGGCAGCAGGACAGGGTTCACCCTGGTGGCAGTCATGGACAGGGGATACCCCTAGAATGGGGGGAGTGGTGGCCTCGGCTCACCCAGTGACCTGGGACTGCCTCCGCCAGCAGGCTGAGTGGGTTCTCTCGGCCTTGGGAGTGGAGCAGGGCCTTCTTCAGGGCCCTTCCCATCAGATAAGCTCCAAAGGGAGCTCTTGGGGTCCCCCAGCCCCGGGGGGATGGTGTGGCTCCCACACTTCCTGCAGCAGGCACCATCTCCTGTCAGGCTCTGCGTCAAATGCCTTCCAGTCTCTAAAATCTGGCTCCAAGGTAGGGGCGAGAGTTCGGTCTCTGTCACCAGCAGGTCAAGGCTGAGGGGGCCAAACCAAGCTTCAAATGCCTGGAAGACCCCAATTCCTGGGGTCTCACGAGCCAGACCCGTTTGCAAGCCCCTTCCCCAGGGCCTCTGGAACAAAGCAGCTCCCCAACCTCTTCGGCTGCTCCCATGCACAGGGGCTTTGCAGCCGGGGGTCGACCCAGCAGGAGCCAGCACCGCCCAGTAACCCTAAGGGGGCCGTCCTGTTGACACAGGGCTGAGAGGGGGCACGTCCAGGCCTCAGTCCAGTGCCTCAGAAGGGACACAGGCACAGGGCCCAGATACGACAGGGGGCAGGGATGTGTCTCATCAGATCCCCCGATGGAGACCTCAGTCTGTCACTTGCACATGCATCTCTGGCCCCCGCCAGGGACTCAGACCCCTGCCGTCCAGCATTCCCAGAGAGAGAGCCCAGGGGAAGGCCTGTGCTCGTCCTTGGAGACGATGGGAGGGGCTGGTTCGAGAGCAGCGTGGCACAATGTAGGACAGACACACATCACTGTCCACCGCACCAGCCTGCCCGTGTTCCTCTCAGCCCTGGGGTGCCTCCAAACCCAGGGGGTTCCGGTGGGGGAGGGGCTGCCTCGTGCTCCCCAAACCCATGCTGCTCACAGCTCGGCCACGAGGAAACAGTAGCCCCCTCCCCTGCCCCACACCTCCACCTGCCTGCCCAGCGCCCCTCCGACTTTGCCCCTCCTACCCTCAGCCAGCTTACCACAGCCCCCCGGCCTCTGACTCTCAGCCTTTGGTCTCCCATGAGGACCCCATCCCTCTGTCGACCCCTCCCCATGGTCTACATGAGTCCCCCGGCCTTAGACCCCCTTCCCTCCCAGGCGTCTTTGCTGCCTTCCCCACCCAGCGTAGCCCCTGTGATCTCCTTCCTTAGCCCCCTTTTGCCGATATTCTTTGATCACATTAGCCCTGAGTCTACCCACGGCCTTTGCTCTCTGGGTGACTGTGCACAGCAGAAGAAAACACCCCCATTCGCACCGAGCCCCTGTGGGTTCCTGTGTCCCTCTCCTGTTCTCTGCGCCTCCTCCCATCTCCCAGCCCAATGCCCTGCCTGCCCAGAGGGCCGTCCTCCTGCCCCACCAGGAGAAGGCTCCCGTGTTGACCCTCTGACCTTCCCGGGCTCACTCCCAGCTCTCACAGCCCGCAGCCTCAGCCTTCCTTCCCAAGGCAGCCCCTGGCCAGGGCCCTACTCTCACCCTTGCTGCCTTCCCCACGCCTAAAACTGCAGCCCCGCTGCTCTTTCCCACAGCCCCAGAGCTGCTCACCTGCTCCGGGCTGAGTTTTCTCGCCTCCCCTCCAGCCAACCTTCTTTAAGTTGTGCTGCCCAGGGAACCCCGTCTCCACCTCCTCACCTCCTCTCTTCCTCCAGCCCAGCATCACCCGGCTTCACCTCCCACACCGCTACCACCTTGTTGCCAAACCCATGCCTCCCCGCAAAGCTTCCGCACCTCTGTCCTTGGTCCTCAAGGTCAAGGACCACCATCCCTCTGCTGTGCAGCGCCACTTAAACACCATAGGACGCAAGGAAGTGGCTCTGATACGAGCCGGAAAGCACGTTGGCAGAGGGCACCTGGAACAAAGCACAAAAGCCGTGAACCTCCGTGTGTGCATTAAGGAACATCAGAGGAAGCAAAAACTGGAAATGCGAAGGAAGAAATCAACAGAAATACAATTACCTTTGAGACGAACACACCACCGCTATTAGTTTATTACAGATCAAGGAGATAATAAGAACCCCAAGGCTTTTAATAATTTATAATGTTTAATAAGCAGGGATACCTTGTTCTCGCCCTAGAGAGCCTACCTTTTTTCTGAGTATGCTTGGAACATTACCCACCGTCGACTATATATTGAGACATGAGACCCTCAGAAAGTTGCCCAAAGACACAGCTGGAACCGCATTCTGTGCCTTGAAGCAATAAAACTAGAAATCACTAATAAATGTTTAATCAGGAAAAAGAAAAAGCTACCATTAGGAAGTTCAAAAAAATAAATATCGAGTCAATAGAATTAGATTTTTAAAGAAATGTCTTCTCATTAAATAAAGCATATTGACCGCACACATTTCTCTCTTTAACTCCCCAAACACCGCCAGCCTGATGGAGAAGGACTGCAAAGACTATCAGGGGTGAATGTGGGAGGAGACCCTAGTAAACAGGAGAATTGGAAGAGCCTTGGCAGTTGGGAGCTGAGGAGGGGGACAGGCAAACGGGGTGCGCTGAGCCAACCCACCTGAGAGGCTCGGGATTGGGAGGTCCCAGCGTGATGGGGGGTAAGCCAGGGCACCAGGTGGGGGAAACAGGAGAACCAGACCCCAGCCTCCTCCCCTGCCCTGCAGAGCCAGGAAATTTCTCTTTATCGTCTCATCTCCTTGGAAGGAACTGGACATTTATCCTCTGGAGGAATCAAACCCTGGGGACAGCAGGCAGAGCAGAGGGCTCTGTGAGGTGTAGGTCTGCGAGCAGGTGGCAGGGTAAAGTGAGCTTGTGCCCCCAGTAGTGCTTGCCCCACAGGGGCCTGCACTGCTCCCAGAATGCCCGGAGCCCTACCCCCAGGCAGCCGACTGGAACATTCTTTGGAAAACTGGCTTTGGAGAAAAGACCTCCAGATGCTTCCCCAATGCAAAGACTGCATCATGGTCCCAGCATCCCATAATGACACCCAGCGATCAACATATCCCGTGGGCGTGCACATGTGCAAGAAGAGCGTGGACAGCAGGAAACCCCACCCCCCATGCCCCAGACAGTGAGGAAAGCTTCCAGTGAATAAAAAGAACTAGATATGAATTTCTCTGGGCCTTTGTTTCAATATGGCAATAAAGGCCCCCCATTTGCGAATACAACAGCTCAAGAGAAAAGGAAGGAAAGAAGGGAGGGAAGGAGGAAAGAAGGGAGGAGAAGAAAAGAAACAAAGCTTCTAATGTGAAAGAGAGACTAAACCAATCAGCCCAAGAAAGGAAACAGGAAATAGAGAAAATGCAGGAAAGAGAAGATCATTTAAAAAAAATAATAATAACCCCAAACTGTAATATCATCGTGGAGCTAAAACAAGAACAGGGTATCATGAAAAAGAAACCAAGATCAAGAAAGAACTATTAGTTTCTTTTTTTGTTTTTTAGATTTTAACATTTTATTTATTTTTATTTATTTTTAATTTTTTTTGAAGATTTTATTTATTTGACAGCATACAAGCATGGGGAGCGGCAGGGAGAGGGAGAGGGAGAACCAGACTGCCCGCTGAGCAGGGAGCCTGATGCGGGGCTCGATCACAGGACCCTGGGATTGTGACCTGAGCCGAAGGTAGACACTTAACTGACTGAGCCACCCAGGCATCTGGAACAATATATTAGATTCTTTACAAAAACAGAATATCCAGTCGAAGTGATGGAATACAAAGTGGAGGTATTCTTCCAGAAAGTACAACAAAATACACAAGCAGAGAATGGGACTGAGAGAGGAAGAAAATCTAGAAGTTTGATCCAGCCTGTCCCAACATCCAACTACTGGGAATTCCTGAAGGAGCAAAAAGAGTAGCGGGAAGGATGGAAATGAGCAAAGGAATAATAAAGCAAGTTCTCTGGAGCAGAGAAAGGTGCCCGTGTCTGTGCTGAAAGAAGGCGGCACAGCGGGCGATGACGGCCCCTTGCAGGCAGCGAGAGGCTCCCCAGCAGGGCCAGAGCCCTGCGGATCCACTGGCCTTGGCCAGGAGCCCCAAGGAAGGAGGGGGCGGCCGAGTCCACGGGCCTAAATGAGGAGCTGCTGGGGAGCCATGGCCCCAGACAGTGGAGATGGACCGCCGCTGCTGCGCCGTCCTGGTGGGGGGTGGCGGTGAGAGGTCCCGGTGAGAAGTGGTGACGTCACAGGAAGACCTGTCAGGACCGTCTGGCCACAGTCAAGACTGGCGAATGCCCTGCAGGCCTGTACAATCGTGGGCAGTGGGGTTGCCTCTTTCCTGCCCCAAATCGACAAGTCATTGTGGAACTTCCCACGCGGCAGGCATCCGTAAAGAGCAGACAGCAAGGCAAATGAAATGCATACCCCCTGGTGATGGAAGAGTCCTGGGGGGCCAGGCCTCCTAGACAGTACTCCAGGGGCGCCTGGGAGGCCCCGTTTGTCAGGTGTCCCGCTCAATTTCTGCTCAGGTCAGGGTTGAGCCCCATGTGCCCTGGCCTTGAGCATGGAGCCTGCTTGAGTCTCTCTCCCCTGTGCCTGGGTGGTTCAGTGCTCATGATCTGGGGGTCCTGGATGGAGTCCCGCATCAGGCTCCCTGCTCAGTGGGGAGCCTGCTTTTCTCTCTGTCACTCCCCCTGCAACTCATGTGCTCTCTCTCTCTCACAAAAATAAATAAATAAAAATACTTAAAAAAGAAAGTCTCCCTTCCCCTCCTTCTGCCCCTCTCCCACTCATGCATGCACACGGGCTCTCTCTCCCTCTGTCTCTCTCTAAAGAAGAAAGAAAAAAAAGAATAAAAGTTTTAAAAAAACCACCCAAACCCCAATACTCTAAGGGACACTGGAATGACAAGCTGGCCTCTTTTGCCTTAATTCCAAAGTTGGATGATTTTTCTGCATAATCCCTGACAATGTGACGCTCAAAGGCCCCGTGACTGGGCAGGCAGTGTGAGTGCCTGACGCAGGCCCACCTGGGATGTCTGTCAGCCCGAGCATCAGGTGGGGCCCGGGGTGAACTAAAGAGCACATACCCTTTCTGCACCTGCAGGGATCACAGCCATGGATTTACATACCCGCGGCTTTTCTCACTAGCCCCCATGGTTTTACTCCCAGCTCCACCTCTCTCTGCGCCCTACGTTCACAGGGCCACGTGCCCACTTAGCATCGCCCGCTCGGCATCAGGTTCCGGGTGTCCGAAATGGAGCTCTGGACTTTTCCGCCCCATTGCTGATGCCAGGAGCCAGACGTGCTTCTTGATGCTCGTGCATGAAAAAGGACGAATGGATCTGGAACGGTGGTCACGATATACTGCGTGTGGACCGCAGGAAGTAGAACTGCACGCCCCCAAGCCTTTCAAGGAAAACAAATTACACAGTGAGTGACACGGCTGAGCCATAGAAGAAACGTGCTCCTATCCAGTGATGACTTCCTCTGACGAGGGGGGCTCAGCAGGATGGGACAGGAGGACGGGCGCTTTTGACTCCGTACTCCTAGTATTGTGTCAATATTTTGCAACCGGTCCTCATTGCTTGTTTTGACCTGGAGCCATTTAAGAACAAGGAAAACATATCCATGTAATGAAAGGCTGTACAGCCGTTAAATCCACAGAATGACAAGGGACGATGAGAGCTGTTAATACTCTATTAGGTGTAAAAGCTGATAACAGGACCGTGTGTCCAGGAGGATTGGAGTTTGGTTTTTAAAATCTATTTGCAAAAGCAAATCTGGATTAAGAGACAGTGGAGGGTAAGTCAGGGCTTGAGCCTGAGTGTGAGGGACGCTGGGCTTCGGTCTTAGTGTCTGCAGTGAGCTGTGTGAGCCTGGGGGACTTGGGGCAAATGCGCTCCGTCTCGATGGCCCTGACTCTGAAGTGGGGCCGACCGTCTCTATAACTGTCTGCAGAGATGCTGTTTGTCGCCCCGGTCCTTCCACAGGTGCTGACGCAGAAATAAACGCTACCTGTTTTGGGAGGAATAATACCCATTCCCATAATATCTTAAGATAAAAATTACTGTTATTAAGGACATACACCAAGCTATTCACAAAACGGACCACGAGGTGGAGAGGACTTGTATTTCTCCTTTCCTCTCTGTGCTTATCAGTATTTTCTGAACTTATTTTTTGCTTTTGTAATGAAAACACATTAAAAAAAAAACAGACTACCTCAAGCCAATGGCCAGCATCAATCACCCTGAAGAGTAAACCATGAGAGACCTTCCCAATGAGTAAGAAGCGAGGCTCGGATGTAGGACCCGCGCGTGTCAGGGGCAAAATGCCAGCAGTTAGCTCTAACCACTGGGCAAGAGGAGGCGGAAGGTGGGGCTGTCTTAGAATTTCACTGGAAATCAGCCAAAAAATGATCACAATTCAGTCAAGTGTCTACATACGCAATAAATAGACAACATTGAAACTCCTTCTCCGGACACCCGTTGGGGCCTGTGAACAGAGAGGGCCCGTGGCTTCCGGGAGAGGCAGGTGGCAGGGAAGCTCACACCTGGACTTCCCAGTGAGGTTGTCCCCACAGTCTGGGCCGTGACCAGACCCCGGCAAGGGGAAGAGGTCCTGTCCCCAGAACAGACCCCCCAGTGCACCAGCTCCCGGACTTACTATCTGATGAACAGCACAATTATGCGGCACTCTTTATTAAATTTGTATTAAAACATTCATGTATGCAACATAAATGCTTAAAATTTATTGCTATTTTTATGACTCTCTTTTGGCATTTCTTTGTTTTTATATATCCTTGAAACGTCCAGAACACAAATTAACCAGGATGTCTCGTTCTCTGAGAGGCCCAGCCGGTCAGAAACAGAAAGAATCCCTTTCCCAGAGGATAGTGGTCTGACTTGGGCCACGCAATCCCCGTTAGCCAGTGACTCTGGGTCAGTGACAACGAGGGGGCCGAGAGCCCCACTCACCAGGATCCCTGGGGAAGGCTGGGTGGGGTCCCAGGGGGCCCATACTTGGTGGTGTTCACACTTTGCTGGTACATGAAGTTGGGCTTCCTGCCCCTCGGGTAATTCAGCCCTGCAGCTGGAAGGGGGGGGCTCTCCCCATGATTCTGATTTAGCTCTCTGGAGAATCCTGGACTGCTTTTCTTTTAAAATGTTTCTAGATTTTACCTTTAGTGATGAAAGTAACAAATGCTTGTGTTAAAAGATACGTTTTATTAAAATGAGGAAACCGTGGCTCTCACACAAATATAAAATGAATGTTATGTTTAGCATTTTTTAACTCATTAATTAATGAGGAAACCTGCCAGTTGTCACAACCCACTCGGAGAATTCAAAGAGCCACATTTATACAGGAAATCACAAATGCTGAACAAATGTTACAAATAGGTGTGAAACTAGTCTATCCACAGTGCATTCCACTGGACACGACTTATTTGTACTTCTACAAATAGGGATAAGAATCACATGCCTTTTCTTAAAAAAAGATTTTATTTATTTATTCATGAAAGACAGAGAGAGAGAGAGACAGAGGGAGAAGCAGGCTCCCCACAGAGTAGGGATCCCAATGCAGGGCTCGATCTCAGGACCCCAGGATCATGACCTGAGCCAGAGGCAGACACTTAACTCACAGACCCACCCAGGCCCCCAAATCACGTGCCTTTTAATCAGGGTTTTGTGATTCACGGAGCTGTAAAGTAACTCAAGGACAATGAAAAGCAGTTTCTGGGTCCAGGAGCCCTGGTAATCCTTGTTCCCTATTTTGAAAATCTTTCACAAATTTTCCTGACACCTGTGAAAAACAACGACAGAAACATATAAAGTTAAAAGGGATTCCCTCCTTCACAAATCCCCCTCTCTCTGGAAATCTTTTGTGAACGGTTGATCGAGGTCTCTGATGGATTTTACTCCTGTGCATACAAACTAACATTTTTAAGACAAAAATGCAATCACGCTACCTACCGATGGACAGTTTGCTTTTCTCACGCATCAGTATATCATGGACACCAATTCACAACAGATGTAATTCTTTTTTTAAGCTGTCCCTTCCTTCCTTCCTTCCTTCCTTCCTTCCTTCCTTCCTTCCTTCCTTCCTTCCGTCTTTTCTTTCTTTTTGCTTTTTAATGATTATGCTTGCACATTATCTACAATTTCAAGCCCTGGCATCTGCAGTTCTTTTTTTTTTTTTTTTAAACCTTCCGATTTGGAAAGAATTCACACTTACAGTGAATTTGCTAAAATCAACAGTGCAAAAAACACCCAGGTTCTCCTATTAACGCTGTTACCCATTTGCCTTATCATTTGGTCTCTCTCTCCTCCCCCCACGCCCCCACAATGTTTTTTCTGAACTCTTTGAAGATAAGTGACATACGTCATGGTCCTTTACCCCTAAGAACGTCAGCGTGCATTCACTAAGATTAGAAATCCTCTGTTGAGTAATCACAGGGTAGTTACCAACCCCAGTCAATTTCACGTTGGTCCAAGCTGGAATCCGACATCACATTCCCATCTTCTCTGTTGAACCAGCAATGTTCTTTTACAGTATTTTTCCGTCCAGCACAGGATCCAGTCGAGGTCAGAGACTGCATTTAGGGGTCACGTCTCTTCAACCTCTGTTAATCTGGAATATTTCTATGGCTTTTCTCTATCTTACGGCATTGAGTTTTGGAAGACTGCAGCCAACTATTGCCCCCCCTTTCTTTAATAGAAATATAATGTTGCAATTTGTCTGATGTTTCCTTGTGACTAGTTTCTGGTTATTTATTCTGGGCCAAAATACTGCAGGAAGCATATTGTGTCCTTCTCAGTGTAACCCATCTGAGGGCACACAGTACTCATCTGTCCCTCACTGGTGATGTTAATTTTGATCATCTAATCAAGGTGTGGTCCTATTTCTCCATCGTATAATTACTGGGTTTTTTTTTTTTCTGTCTTGGTTGCAATTAAGTGGTCTATGGGAAGACATTTTGGGACCATGCAAATATCCTGCTATTCCTCAGAATGTCCCCCTCGATTTAGCAACCATTAATGATTCTTGATGGATTCAGCCTTTACTAGCACGGTGGCAAAAGATGATTTTCTAATTCTAGCACCCTCTTCCCTTACCAGGTGACTCTCAGAATTTTGCTGCTAACAAGGAGTTCCCTTCTCCTCGGGTATTTATTTATTATCAGTATCTGGACACACAAAGTCCTATTTTTCAGGGTTTATAATTCATTACTTAATTATTTTGGTGCTCAAACTGTCCCAGATTTGGCCACAGGGAGCCCCTTCACACAGGGGCCCACGTCCTGGTGACACCGTCAATGTCTTTTCTGACCGTTTCCTAATTTCTAGCATCATAAGAGGTGCAGGTTTACCTTGTACCTACTCTTACTTACTCCAGCGACGGAGTAAGTCTGGGGACTGGAGTTACAGACCGAGATCTGAGCGCTACTAGGACACCCTTTCTGTCTTACCTTTTCAGCAGGCAGAACCAGGAAACAGATGAATAAATGTGATTCTGTGTGTGTATATAAATATGTGTATATGTATACACATACACTCACAGTGCAAATATACATTCATCATGTGCACACAGACATACCTATCCGCCTTTCAGGTATCAGGAGTTGGCATGTATGCCTGTGATTTCATGGAATCTGAAGTTTAGCAGGGCCCTGGGGGCTCCTGCATCCAGCAGGCAGGCTGAGCAGAAGAGAAAGACACCTGCAGGAGGGAGGAGGGGCTGCTCCTCATCCCAGCCCCCCAGTGGGAGGGGGGCACAGGCAAGGACCTCGTGGAGGGACTGGCTGAGCCTGCCAACCTGGAATGCAGATTCTCAGGGAGATTCTCTTGCAGACTGTCCTCTCCCCAGGGCAAGGGCGAGTCCTGCTTTGCTCCCCACAGTGCCCCAAGCCTTAGCGTGTCAGGTTTGAGCAAGTGCCCCAGCCGTCCGGAATGAACACTCAGCTAATTCACATAATGCTTCATCGATCCCCAGCATTGTGCCGCCAAGGGGTAGGAGCAGCTTGAAGACAAAAACTTGGGGGTAAAGAGTATCATTGCCAAGAGCAAAACCCAGAACGCGTGTGCTTGGAAGTCAAAGTCATGCTTCATCCCAAAATATCGGCTACGAGTGTTATCTAGGAATATTGCAAAAGACAAATAACTGGAAATTTGAAGAATTAAACGATTATCCCAGCAGAAAAACAGGCAAAGATATGAAATAGCAGGCTGCAAAGAAGGAATACAAATGGCAGTAAATGAGAATATGGAATATGGGATCGATGCTAATGATTCAAGAAAAGCAAATGGGTGTGGTACTGAAATGTCTATTTTTTTTCTTTTGCCTAGAGGTGGTTAGGTAATTAACAAAAAAAGGAATCAAGCTACGTAGAAAAAAAAATATGATATATTAAAGAAAAGACATGTCCTGGCATTCCCTCTGCCGTACATGCATCAAATTGCCCGTGTGGATTTGTCTTCTCCATTATTAGGCTCTGGAGTCCACATTTATTCAAGTTTGTATAATTAGCACCTGGCATAGTGCTTGGCACAGAGTAGGTTCAAAAAAGGAAGAGTCCTATTTCTTGACCACAGAGCAACTAAAGTAGGAATTAATAACAAAGGTTTTTGGGGATGTAATGTACAACATGGGGAATATAGTCAATAGTATTGTAATAACTTTGTATGGTGACAGATGGTAATTAGCCTTATCCAGGGGATCATTTCATATTCTATAAAAATATCGAATCGCTGTGATGTACACCTGAGACTAATAGGATAGTGTATGTCAATTATCCTCCAATAAAAAGCAAAGTTTATTTGCTGCTTCAAAATCAAAAATGTACGATAGGTGTGTATGTGACTGTGTGTGTGTGAGTGTGTGAATATCGGGTATATCGGCTGTGAGGGGTGTGCTGTGTGTCGCTGCGGGCTAAGTGTATCGCACACGCTGGGATGGGAGCGGGTATCTGAGGGTGTGTTTCCATGTGTGGTTCTGTCCAGGTGTGGCTGGCACGCCCACGTGGCTGTATCCCCCATCTTAGCAGGTGCAGAACTGTGGCCTGTGTTTGGCAGGTGCTGAAGGCAGCAGCCCAGGCCCTCGGTCCCCTGGAGGTGCGGTACAGGCATGCATACTGGACTATGGCCAGGTTGTGAGCTCGGGGGGCTGAGCCCCTGGCTGGCCTGCCTCTAGGTCCTTCTATGGCAGTGGGCGAGGGCCAGGAAAGCCAGGGACAGGGCGACGAGCAGACAGACCCAGGGCAGCAGGCAGAGGGCAAGACGGGAGGACAGCACAATCCCTGGAGATCATCTCCATGCGAGCGGCACCCAAGTTCAGCCCCCAGAGCCCCGTGCCTGCCCCCCACACGCTCCCCTGCATGTCGGACCCTCTTGTTTTCAACCTTGTAGACAAGGAGTGAGTTCCAGACCCTCCCCCACCTGCTTCTCGGGGTGGCGGGGGGGAAGTTTGGAAAACGGGTCCTGGCAAGAGGAGGGGGCTCGTGTTCATGACGGGAAATAAGCAGCACACTTGCGTTCCAGATTTCAGAGCAGCACGGGGTCTCGTGGGCTCTGCGGGCCGTGGAATTCAATATGATATGCTTCAGCCTGTCAGCTAATGGGCTGCTGCTGGATGCCACATGACCCAACCTTCCCGGGGACAGTAAACGATGCTGAAAAGTGGCCCAGATTTATTTACTGGGACCGTGCATGTTCCCACCTGTGGGTGAGCGGGGAGAGGACCAGTCCTTGTGAGCAGGTGGGAGGAGCCGGGGTTTCCACGCGGCCCCAGGGCCTGGGCACACAGCCTGTGGCCTCCCTCCTGGCCCTGCAGCAGGGTCTGGCCCAGCCCGGGGTGGTCACCGGCTCCCCCAGGTGACACCCCAGCCCTCGACTTAGCGTGTCAGTTTCCCTGTGTGTTCAATCCTTCATTCGTTCAGCATTTCCTCTCCCACCTGTCGTTCATTCATTCATTCCCAGAACATTCCACCTGCTGTGTGCTGAGCTGTGTGCTGGGACATGCCAGCAGGTTGGCCCAGGCCCTGCCCTCTCAGAGGGACGAAAGGCAGCCATTAAGCACCTGCCATGGGAGGTCCCACCCGTGTTGCCTCCTACAAGCTTCGTGGAGTCTGTGCCCCGTGTCTCCAGAGCCATGGCCGGGTTACAGCTGCTGTTCCCTCTGCCTGGACGCCGGCCTCCCTCCCAGCCAGCCTCTCGCACTCACACACCACCCACCAAATTCGACGCTTGCTTATTTGAAAACACAAGCCCGTCTGAACACTCTTCGGTGGCAAAGAAGACATCTTCAATGGGCCAGCAGAGGCTGCGGAGCCTGGCCTCCCCCTGCCAGCCTTGCCCTGCCTCATCCTCCTTACCCCTGCTTCCCCCGCCCCCCCACCGCCAGCTGTCTGTATTTAGCTCCCTCCTGTCTGGCCCTTCACAGCAGGCAGGCTACTGCGTCTGGTTTTGCTCCTGTGGCCACTGTGTCCCCAGGGCCCGGCGTGTGTCAGCTCACAGAAAGTGCTCAGTGGCCACCGAGTAGGGGCAGGAAGAAAAGGGAGCAGAGAGACTTGGCCTCTGACGGCTGAGCAGGCCCAGTGGGGCTGCCAGAGGCACAGACACCGCGAGCTGCAGGGCATGGGGGCCAGAGGGGCTCCAGGGGCCAGGCAGGGACCACGGAGGAAAGTGTAGCTGGGAGGACCCGTAACCGACTTCTGTTTTTGAAGGCCCCCAGGACACAGGGGGAGGACTGCTGGCAGATGGAGGGCAGAGCTGCAGGGGGCCCTGCAGGCGCCCAGGGGGTGACGGAGGCAGGGCTGGGGACACATTCCCCATCAGAGCAGGGACTGGCAGGAGGGCTGGCCTGGATGGGGCCCCCGAGCAGGTGTTTGGGGTCTGGGGAGAAGGAGCTGCTGGAGCACCTACGGCCCACCCACTGGCCACGACAGACCAGAAGGGTCCCTGGTGCTCCACCTCCTCCCCTGTGCCCAGCCGGCGCCTCCTGCGTCCGCCTACGATGCCCCTTTGGGGAAACTAGGGGAGGGAGGAGAACATGCTTCCTGAATGGGCCTTCATTTATTATCCGAAAAGAGCAGTAGACCTACTAAATGAAAGGCCTTCACTGCAGATGCAGGGCAGACTATAATTACCTGGGAAGAACTGGTCTGCTGCATTTTTTAAAAATTTGCATTTTGCAAAGTGTTTAATGGATATTTATGCAAAAGAACCACCTATTGGGTAGATGCAGGACTTCACAGTAGGCTGAAAGGCTGAGGAGGTCCTGGGCCTGCACCCTGCTTCATGCCCCCGAGTCTGGCAGTCAGAGACTGCCTTCGTTCATTCATTCGCTCATGCATTCATTCCACACACATTTCCTCTTCTGGGCCCTGGCTGGCCGTGGAATTCAGATGTCAACAAGCACAGCGCTGAGCTAGAGAGAGATTCGCCTTGACCTGGGTTAAAGGGGTAAAGGAAGTGCTGTGGGGCCCCAGGGGAGGGTGAGCCCCCTAGCGACAGAGGCGGTGACCATCAGCACCTGGAGGAGGAAGCTCCCCAGGCCCACAGGGGAGGAAGGGCATAGGGGCAGAAGGAAGAGCACGGATGAAGCCAGGGAGGAATGGAAGTACACAGGGACTGTGGAGAATGGCAAAAATCTGGTGAATGCTGAGGTCAGGTACAGGCTCTCAGGCAGCCCCCTTGTTCGCCTGTAGGGGGCGCCCTGGGTTCCCTTTCATGTGTCCTTGCCCCCTGTGCCAGGCGCAACCTTGATGGTTGCACATGGTGGCCCTGTGGTCAGGGCTGGAGAAAGCTGCACCCCACACAGAGACCCTCCCAAACCAGGTGAAGACTTTGAGCTGGATCCTGGTGGTGGGAAGCTGTCTTCTACCTTGAGCTAGGAGGGTGACGTGATCAGATTGGCATTTCAGAAAGGCCACTCTGGCAGCCTGCGGAGAATGCGTTGGAGGCAGAGAGAGAGTTGGCTGCCGGAAAATGGCCCATAGAGAGCACATATTTTGCAAAAATACGACAAAAGGCCAATTCTTTTCATCTGCAACGAGATGCTACAAATTCACAAGAAAAAGACCAGTAGAGAAATGGGCAAAGAACATGAGCAACGAGTTCATTGAAAAGGAAAAGGAAAAGACGACTCTCAACCTCATTCGTGATGAGAGAAACAGAAGTGAGATCTATAGTCAGACGATCAGACAAGGCCGTGATTTTGGCCCATCCATTGGCAAAGGTTGGCATTTTGATACTACGCTCTGTTGGGGAGGTTGGGGGACCTGACCCTCTCACACTCTGGTGGTGGGACGGACAGAAAGTTGGTCCGGTTTCTTGGGAGGCCACTTGGACAATTTATCGATTGCGATTTAAAATGCACGTCTCCTTCGACCTGGTATTTCATCCTCTTAGGTAGAGCAGACGGGTACATAAAGATGGGAGCAGTCGGAACGCCTCACCTGGGGACCAGTTCGGCAAAGCACGGTATTATAAGGAGTTCTAGTGTGTCGTATAAAGGCATCTCCTGACGCTGTTAAGAAACTGAGGCCCGCTTCCATGTCGGTGTCAAACAACAGTGTCCAAGAAATAACGTCCAGGGGTAGAAACAGAGTGCAGATCAGTGTATAAAAGAGAGGAAAAGGGGTAGACACACTCATGCCCAAGAATTCTTGTGTAGGCACGTTCCGTCTTTGAAAGAACGTACAAAACCCGGGAACCATAGTTGTCTCTGGGGATGGGCTGGAGAATTGAGGGACGGGGTGGAGGGAGAGTGCATACAACTGTATACCTTTGTGCTGGTTTTGTTTGTTTTAACCATATATCTGCATTCATGCCATATGTGCATTTATGTGTGTGTATATATATAATATATACATCTCTATTGTGTAATTTTTTAAAACCTTTAACGAAAACACGAAGCCCAGATGGGTTGAGTGTCTTTCTCATGTGGTGGGGTTTGCATTTTACCTAGTGTCCTTGGGGAGTGGATTTTCCTGAAAGTAAATTTTCCAGATATATTACAGGAATTGAAACTCTTTAAGCACCATTTTTAAAGGAAGCCTATGGAAATTGTACAACGTTCTTCCATATTTTTTTTTCAGGTAAAGAACGTGGAATGTGGGCAAACGTTTTCTGGCTGGCCCCCAAGCCAAGGGCTCTTTGCCCCCCGCACTGAAAGTCCCCTCTCTGCTGAGGCCCTGGCCCCTTCCCCTTTCCGCAAATGCCCCTTCACCCGCAGCAGGTGAGGGCACTGAGACGGGACCATCATTTCCAGACCCGAAGTCAGTGGCCTCTTTCCAGGCCGTGGAGCCAGACCCTGGGCTCCGGGGGAGACGTTCTGGATGCCGTGATGATGTGTGCGCACGCACTGGGGGCCCTGGGTGGAGGGGGCCTGGAACATTCTGATCTGCAGGAGTGTGGGCAGCTGCTTCCCTCCCCCTGCTGTCCCGCCTCAGAGCCTCTCATGTGGCCTTGTGGGCCTGGAAAAGGCTGCCTTCCGTGGCCTTACGCAAGGCGTGAAGCTTCTCTGAACCTCCGTTTCCTTCGCTATAAAAGGAAAGTGAGGCCGCTGGCCTCCCCACCATGGCTGCCATGGTTTTGGTGCATGGGATGAAGCCGGGCCTCCACGCATGGTCACCGTTTTTGCCCCCGGCCTCCGTCCCACTGTTCCCCTCTTCGGCGGCTTTGCTGCCAAGCCGAGCAATTCCCCAGGCCTCCTGCTCTGCAAACTTGGCTGGACTGGGGCGGCCTCCAGGAAGCACAGACCAGCGAGGCCTTTCCTCAAGGACTTTACTACACACAAGGGCTTTTCAGAGAAACGTTTGTGGAGGTGGCACTGCTCAAGGCCTCCCCCAGAACCTCCCACTTCCACGTTCTAGGACACCTTCCTTGGCAGGACTCAGCCCTGTGGGAAGGGGGAGCCCCCCGAGGTGGCAGCACAGAGAGGAACCATTTGGAACGCCAGCCCCACGAGGCCGGGAGCCCCAACCGGCTTTGACATTTGCAACCTGGGCCACCTCGGGAGAGCCGCTTCACCTCGGTTTCGAACCTCAGTTTCTTCCACTGTGAAATGGGCTGATGATAGGAGTGGCCATTTGCAGCGCTCGTTTCTCAGATGAATGAACACAGAGTGTGTGCCCGGCATGGTCTGGCCAGTGTGTGTGTAGTGAATCGAGGATGCGCTTGGCACCCCCAGCCCCCCCGCCCTGTGCTCACGGTAGTGCAGCTGCCGCTGGCCATGGGAGGACATTCGATTCACCGTACCAAGGCTGCTCCGTGCGGGGCCGGCTCTCCTCAGCAGGCCCGTGTGCAGGGGTGGCCGCAGCCGGCTTGGCTGGACGCCTGTCTCCAGGCCAGAGGGCCCCAGGGCCTTGGACTGAGTGTGCGGCTCCAGCCTGGGAAGGGCTACCCTGCCTGAGACCCTCGGCTGAGCTTGGAGCCGGGCCCGGCCCCCAGCCCTTCAAGGGGAAACCTCAGGGCTGACCCGCTTAGGACGGCACCTTCCAGGTGATGGGAGAGCTTCCCAAGGAGCTTGGAGGCAAGCTGTGGCTAAACGACAGGGCTTGGGACTGGGTTTCTTGGTGGGAAGACATGGGGTCCTTCATACTCTCCGTGGCTCCGGAGTCTGGCAAATCCACGCCCACCATGGTGCTGAGCTTCTCAAAGGGACAGAAAGTGCGGGTGGCGGGGACATTCTCGGAGCAGCCATTTTATTTGAAGATTTAGAGGAAGAAAACCAAGTGTGAGTTGTAGCAAAAAAGATACTGTGCGCCGGCCGAGTCCCATTTCATTTCTTCCACCCGGGAGGGCAGCAAGAACACACTTCCCAGTGTCCCATGCAGTCAGCTTGGGGCCGTGAGATCAGGGGCCAGCCAAGGGCTTGTGCGCAGAGCTGAGGTCAGCGCCCCCTGAACCACCACCCCTGCAGTCCTCCTGTCTTCTCTTCTCGCAGACACCCCGCGAGCTGTGGCCGAGAGGAAAGAGCCCAGGCAGGAGGCAGCCGGGATCCTGCCTGGAGGAGAGCCCTCCTGAAGAGCCTCCGGCCTCATGTCACATTCGCACGTGCAGAAGACCCACACTCCGCCTGCTTCCACCGCTGCGATGGGGGGATTCGTTGTTAGCTCGGCACCGCCCAGCCTACCCTAAAACAGGGTACAATATGGCACAGAAGGTAGTCCTTCCAGGACTTTTAAAGCGAAAACACGAGGCTTCAAGTAAGTGTCTGCCTCCCGCTGGGCTCTGTGGGTCACACCCGCAGACATCCGGCCGAAGTCTGGGCTGTGTTTTATCCCAGCACGGCCAGCGACAGCCCCGGCGACCCACCGAGGCCACGGCAGCGGGCTCCAGGAATAGCGCAAGGATTTAAACTACCAGCCAAGGGCTACTGAGATGGAGTGTTTCCGATCACGTCTCAAGTGTCTCATGATTAGAGCCAAGTGAGAAACGAGCCCAGCACCGGCCTCCAAGGGCCCCCCACCCCCAAACCGTTCTAGGGTGGGTGGGAGAAGCCGGTCTATCCGGGGAAGCCCAGAACCTCCCTGGGGCCATCGTGCGAACCAGCCCAGAGACCAAGCAGCACTGCCAGTGTGACACGCATATGTTCCGCATGTCCAAGTGGCTGGGGTGGTGGTGGGGTCACGGCTGGTCAGGTGGCAGGGCGGGGGGTGGTGATGGAGGTGCTGCTGTGGTTGTAACTTTGAACAAGTTATTTCTCCAAGGTCCCCAGCATTGTCGTGGGCAAAAACGTTGGAAGAGATGATGGTGGCATGTGAAGCTTTTTCCTTACCTGCGAGTTCCGTCCATAAAGCGGCTCAGAGCTGAGCGGCACTGTGGACTCTGGGCGCAAAGCCCCTGCCCTAGAGGGCCCCCTGGGCTGGCGCTGACTTCTGCTCTTCAGATTCCCTCCCCGAGGACGCGTTAGCTCACATCACTAACTTGCTGGGCATTTGGGGCAAGGCCCTTCCCCTCTCTGGGCTTCCCTTGCTTTATTTGTCGAATTGACAGGTTGGAATACAGCAGCCAAGGACACGATCGTATAATCGAGTCCGTTATGTATCAGAGACACAGCTGGAGCTGCTTGGGTTAGGGGTGGAGGTGGGGACTGAGCCCTGAGGGGCACCACCAAAGGCCCAAGGGCTCCAGGGAGAGGCAGAGGATGGAGAGGCCCCTGCAGCCCCCATGGCCCCACTCACCCCCCCGAAGATGTGTCGGGCCCAGCTGCAGAGGGCCAAGGCTGTGTAGCCTCTCAGGCTAGGAGCGGCCTCCCGGCAGCTCGGCCACAGGGCTGCACCGTGACCCGCAGACCTGGGAGTCCCGGACCCACGCGCTGGCAGAGAGTAGGAGCACAGGGAATGCACAGCATCAGAAGGTTTCCTAAAATGGCACACCTGGGGTCTGAAGAACAATGGAGTCCACGAGGGGCAGAGCCTGCCTGCATGGCCCCTCCCTGACACTGCTGAGTGGTGGGATTTTCACGGGGCAGGGATCCCAGTGTAACCTCAGGCTATCTGCTTTTCACTTCCCACGGTGGGGGGGGGTGCGTCTGGGAAATGTTCAGAGCAGGCATAGGCCGCTCCCCTAGAGTCCAGGGGAGAGGTGGTGCCAGGAAGTGGGGGGGGGCTTTGTTCCCAGGGAAGGAGCCCCAGGTGAGCCCGCAGCACCAGGAATCCCCTTTCCCGTGCAGCTTCAAGGGCTCAGTTCTCCAGGGAGGTGCCCTGCCTCGAGCTTCCCCTCGAGGGTAGAGCTTGCGACACACACCTGCTCAGCTCAGAGCTGCCCGCAGTGACTGCTGCACACGTGAGACTGGAAGGGCCACCCTTCCTCCCAGGGCAGCTGTCCCTGCCACCTGGCCTCCGACAGCTGGCCACACTCTGGGGGCACGTCTCTCCTTCCCTAGGAGGGGGCTGTCCTCAGCAGACCAAGGGGTGGGGGGATATTCCAAACCCCTCCCTCCATCCCCCCTAGGAGCTCACTGTTTCCTTGAGGCAATATTTAGCTTCCCAGGCACACAGGAGCCATTAGGGGAGGAACAAATTAAAAGGAGCCCTTTTCTCACCAGTTGACCCAAAATGAACGAGCGTTGTTCACCCCGGTGGATTTGCCGTGATAAAGTATCACACGGAAGAAATTGTCAATACTTCGCAGCCGTTTTTACAATAAGCCTGTGTTTAGCGACACTCAGCTTTGTTTTATTATTGCATTTTACAAAGTTACCAAGACAACTGAGGCCAAGTAACAGAACCTTGACTTTATGTGCCATGAAAATTTAATAAAGAGTGTTTAAAGGCTTTTAAGAGGCGGGAGCTGCAGCCTAGCAGCAGACCTTGCCCAGAGGGAGGAGGGCTCGAGCGCGGGTCCCCCGCGGGACTCGGGGGGCCCTCCGTTGGGGACATCCAGGTGGGCACGAGTGTTCCCGGGCATCCGTCCTGTTCTAGCATATCTCAACAGACACTTGTTAAAGTAGTTCCCGGGCACCAAGTCCAGTGACGGGCTCCTCGTGTTCATGATGACACAACTGTCACTGTGGGGGCTCGAAATCAGGCAGGGGGGTGAAGTCGCCAGTGTGCCTTCCCACAGCGAAAGCGACGGCCACAGCAAAGGCAGGTCTTCGTTTCCTGGTGTGATGCAAGCGGTTCTGCAGGGAGGGCACCCTGCTGTCTTCCTCCATCTGCAGCCGCGGCCTCGCCCCTGCCTGGGAGCGCCCCAGGGGAGCCCCAGCGAGGAGCAGCCAATGTCCCCGTGGTCGGGGACGACGGTCCTGGTTGGAATCCTCACGAGCACCTTCACGTCGGAGGAAATGTTTCCCAGGAGCCCCTTGGTGTGCGTGTTATGTTACCCCGGGGCCGCACAGAGCCCTTTTTCCTCCGCTCTCGAAGTAAGACTTAGAAGGAAATTGCCAGAAATGAGAAAATCGTCAGTAATTTTGCCATTTTATACAAAAGCGCCATGGTGGTGTGTGTGTGCGTGCATGCGTGTGTGTGTGTGTAGGTGTACGCACACGTGCACATGTAAGCCTTGTGCTGCGTGGTTTTCCTAGTTCCATAAACATCCAGACTTTCGGTTCCGAGAGATGGAGGTAACGGAGAAGGCTGAGTGGTCGGCAAAGCTCCTCTGGCCCTGGCAACGGAAACACGGTTTGGATTCATTTCACGAGGGAGACATTCGTGTGCCATCTGGGAAAACCCCTCTCCCATTCAGAGACTGGCACAAAAAATGTCCGTCCAGGCGAGGTGGGTTTTAGGGTAATTGACGTCACCGAGAGAGGAGAGCGGCCCCCTCAGCCGCGGGGAGCACCCGCTCCCCTGTAAGAGATTTCGTCATTTCTGAGCTTCGAGGGAAGGTGCTCAAATGCCGGCCGTTTCAGGCCCGATTTTCAATTACAGGGCCAAGGAGTTCAGGACATGAATCAAGAAGCGGAAAAAAGAAAGAAGGAAGCTCTTCTATGTAATACTTGGCCAATCACAAGGCAAATTCCAGGGGCTGGAGCAACGGCGGGTCTCCAGCCGGCGGGGGTGCTCGTGTGCGGACGAAGCGCAGGTGGAGAGGGAGAAGACTGCTTTGGCTTCGTTCGTCTTGATGGATTACAACATTCAAGGAGGAAAGTTTTCCCTTCGTCCCATCACACTTGGCAGGAAACTAGAAGCGTCTGAAGATACCATGGCGTTGGAGACGCACTTTCGTGTGTATTTGTACTGGCTTTTTTCTTGTCTCAGCTGCCAGGGACCAAGTGAACGAGTGCCTGTCACTCCTCATGCAGCTGAGGGACCCGCAGCTCGGCCCTGGGAGCCCTGCGGGGGTGCTCAGCACGAGAGGAGCAGGTGGGAAGGCCCCTGTTAGCTCCCAGAAGCCCGGGGGCAAGCTGAGCCACCCCCCAGCCTCACACGTCTCTAAAAGGGGCTCCAAAGCCTCTCCCCTCTGGGTTTTGGGAGCATTGAGTCTCTGTGCAGGGCAGTCACCGTGTCAAGAAAGGAGCATGGGTCCTTCCACAATTCAGCTATTGTGGACAATGCTGCTATGAACATTGGGTGCATATGGCCTTCTCTTCACTATGTCTGTATCTTTGGGGTAAACACCCAGTAGTGCAATGGCTGGGTCATAGGGTTGCTCAATTTTTAACTTTTTAAGGGACCTTCACACTGTTTTCCAGAGTGGCTGTACCAGCTTGCACTCCCACCAATGGTGTAAGAGGGTTCCCTTTTCTCCACATCCTCTCCAACATTTGTTGTTTCCTGCCTTGTCAATTTTTGCCATTCTAACTGGCGTAAGGTGGTATCTAACATTTTTTCATGTGTCTGTTAGTCATTCATATGTCTTCATTAGAAAAGTGTCTGTTCATATCTTCTGCGCATTTTTTGATTTGATTATTTGTTTCTCGTGTATTGAGTTTGAGAAGTTCTTTGTAGATCTTGGATACCAGTCTTTTGTCTGCAGTGTCATTTGCAAATATCTTCTCCCATTCCGTGGGCTGTCTCTTAGTTTTTTTGCAAATATCTTCTCCCATTCCGTGGGCTGTCTCTTAGTTTTTTTGACTGTTTCCTTGGCTGTGCAGAAGCTTTTTATCTTCATGAAGTCCCACAAGTACATTTTTTCTTTTGTTTCTCTTCCCTTTGGAGATGTGTCATGAAAAAAGTTGCTGTGGCCGATGTCAGAGAGGTTGCAGCTTATGTTCTCCTCTAGGATTTTGATGGATTCCTGTCTCACATTGAGGTCTTTTATCCATTTGGAGTTTATATTTGTGTATGGTGTGAGAGAGTGGTCAAGTTTCATTCTTTTGCATATAGCTGTCCAATTTCCAGCACCATTTATTGAAGAGACTGTCTTTTTTCCACCGGATGTTTTTTCCTGCTTTATCAAAGATTAGTTGCCCAAAGAGCCGAGGGTCCATTTCTGGGTTCTCTATTCTGTTCCATTGGTCTATGTGTCTGTTTTTGTGCCAGTACCATGCTGTCTTTGTGATCACAGCTTTGTAGTACAGCTCGAAATCAGGCAACGTGATGCCCCCAGCTTTGTTTTTCCTTTTCAACAATTCCTTGGCAATTAGGGGCCTTTTCTGGTTCCACACAAATTTAAGGGCCGTTTGTTCCAGCTCTTGCCGAGATGCCCTTCAACAGATGACTGGATTAAGAAGATGTGGTCCATATATACAATGGAATATTACTCAGCCATCAGAAAGAACGATTACCCAACATTTGCAGCAACATGGACGGGACTGGAGGAGATTATGCTAAGTGAAATAAGTCAAGCAGAGAAAGACAACTGTCATAGGGTTTCACTCATTTATGGAACATAAGAAATAGCAGGAAGATCGGTAGGAGAAGGAAGGGAAGAATGAAGGAGGGGTAAACAGAAGAAGGAATGAACCACGAGAGACTATGGACTCTGGGAAACAAACTGAGGACTTCAGAGGGGAGGGGGGGGTGGGAGATTGGGTGGGGGATTGGGCTAAGCTGGTGATGGGTATTAAGGAGGGCGTGTACTGCATGGAGCACTGGGTGTTATACACAAACAATGAAGAATGGAACACTACATCAAAAACTAAGGATGTAACATAACATAATAAAAATTATTATTAAAAAAATAAGCAAAGGAAAAAAAAAAAGAAAGGAGCATGGGCTTCGTGTGGGTCCCGGCTCTGCCTCTGGCCGCGAGCTTGGGCATCAGCCCCTGTCTGTGAAGAAGAGGAGAACCCCCATCCTTCTCTGGGTTGTTGGAGGATCAGAGGGCAGGAGGGACATATCAGGACTTTGTAAAGAGTGAAGCATGGAACAGGTGTGGTTAAAGTCACATGGGAAAGGGAGTTGGTTCCAAATGTCTGGGCTCCACCCCAAACCAGTCCCAGTCCCCGGGGATTATCTACTCTGAGCTCACCAACCCCACGCAGAGGTGGGCGGCTATAGGGCTGAGGAGAAGGCCCCACACTTGAGAGAGGAACCGTGGCGAGCATCACCCAGCCTGGTGGGTCTTAGTCTCTGAGGCTGAGCACGAGGGGGCACCGACGGGGGGGNGGGGGGGGGGAGTGGAGGGTGGGGGCGTAGCCCAGACCTGAGCCCAGGACAAAGGGACAAAGGACAAAGGAAAGATGGCCCAGGGTCCGAGGAGCCACTGTCTGCTTGGGATCATGGGGCAGCGGTGGTGCCCCTGGGGAGCCAACGAGCCGGTTGGGGACATGGAGGGGTTCAGTGAATCCAGTGGCAAGGTTTAAAAATCCATGATTCTTAAGGGTACACACAGGCTCAGAGCGGGGGGGGGAGCTGTAACGCTGCTCCTCCCCTGGGACTCGCTCAACATTTACTTCAACCGTCACCTGCTGGACCCCCCACTCCATGCTCGAGGGGCCGGCATGAATCCAGCACCTGCCTGACCTGGAAGAACTCGCAGCGTGGTGGGAGCGAGTGCTGTGACGCCACAGGGCAAACATGATGACACAACTTTCCAGATTCTCACAAGTAGACGGAGGGAGGCAGTTCATTCTGTTGGCGGGATTGCAGTGGGGCGTTTGAGCTGGAAGATAAGTGTCTATTGGACGGAGGGACGCCATCCAGGCATAAGGAACAGTCCGCACAAACAGGGGAGAGCCCGGAGCGGGTCCTCGGCCTGGGACCCAGCCACGGCAGCAGGATCCAGCACATTCGCTTCCCGAAGGCCAACAACAGACAGCAAGTGCCCTGGGAACGTGGTGTCAGGGCAGGGGCAGGGGCCGTCCCCTGACGTGTGTGGGCCAGGATGGAAAGGAAGAAAGGGGCTGGGTTATGAGCGGCCTTGAACGTTGGGTTAAGGCATGTGGGCTTTATCTGGACAGAGATGACAGCTGATTAAATTAGGGGATTGTGTGGTCAGCTCTGCGGCTCTCTCAATTCCTTCGGCACCACGAGGGATGGAGAACGGAGGACGAGTGGAGGTGGAGGGGAGGCAGGAGGTGACGAACTCCGAGCTAGGGAGAGCAGACAGGGACCCACAGGAGAAACAAGAGGGCACGTGTTTGGGGCTGGAGGCTGCTGTCTCCGGGGCGCTCTGCCTCCGCACACGGGGGCGGGGGGCGGGGGGGTGCTGTCTGGCCGGCGCTTGCTAACAGCCACCCTGGGTCCAATGTGCCTTATAAGCACGTCCAGCGGGCTCCGTACTGGCCAGGCTGTGGGGACAGAGCTCCTGGATGCGACCACAGAGAAGCCAAGCGTGTCTCCCAGGAGGCTGGAAGGAGGGGAGCAGGCAGGCCAGTGTGGAAGAGGAAGGAGGCTGACGGACACCAGCAGCAGCAAGGCGGGCGTGGCCCCATGGTGTCCCCCAAACTGAGAAAGGCGGAGCCTGGTCTTCTCCATTCACTGAGCCCACCGTGCAGTGCTGGCCCTTCAGGGACTTCGGCCAGTGGAACAGTGAGGGGTGCTGTGGCTGGACTGTGTGTGTGCGCTTGTAGCAGCAAGAGGGGGAGGAAGGAGGTCGAGGGGAGAAGAGGCCAGGGCTGGATCCTGAGGGCCGTATCCCAGAAACGGGGTAACAACAGGCAAAGCACAGGGGTCTCACCTTCTCATGGGGCACATCCGGACCCCGGCTCCCGGGCTCTGGCTCCTCTCTTCTAGGAGAAAGGAACCGTCTGTCTTTGCTCTCCCCTCAGCTGAACCGTGCAACATGAGCGAGCGGTCCATTACCCAAGGGGGGCCTCCCCTGGGCACTGGGGGCGGGGGAGGTCTCTCACTCACTGCAGTAAGGGAGCGGCCCCTAATTCTTCCTGCTCAGCCTGAGAACAAAGGGCCCCAGCTGTCACTTACTGGCCTTCTTTCCCACACTCACCACGGGTGCGGGGCCCCGTCCGGCCACCTGCCCGCAGACCTGCAGATGACAGATGACGTGCGAAGGGTGGGGGACAGGACATTCCTCACGGTGAGAACTGACATTTTCCAATCACCCCAAACCATGTGGCTCGAATTCAACCTATTGATATTTCCCCTGCCCCCCAAACCAATGTGCTTGGTTGATCCTGGAGCGGAAAACTGTCCTCCATTTTGGCAAGTGAATGCTTTCTGAAAACAAAGTCAGAGCTTTGTTGAAAAGACTCTGTGCTGCTCCCAGCTGCTCACAAGTGTGAGAGACACGTTTACTTGGGGCTTTCACCGGAAAGCCCATTTGCTCCAGCCACGACAGGCCCTGAAGAATGGGTGTGGGGACTTCCAAATTGGTTTCTCTCCCAGCAGCCCACTTAGGAGCACTGATTGTCCTGGCCCAGGCCACCAGAATGCAGGAGAGGGGGCAGGGCCCTGGGGGACCACCCCAGAGCATGGGGGGACTAGAGCTGGAGTCATGCCTCCCCCCGGGGACACAAAGGAAATGGGGCTCTGGGGTTGACCCACAGAACTGGACCCAGCCTGACACTACCACATGACCCCCCAGACCTTTCTTGTCCCATCTGAAAACGGGAACAGCATTAGGAAACTACTGGAGGTGACCAGGGAGTCAAGCTGATGATGACACCTCTAGAATGTCCCTGTGTAGAAGGCACTCAGTACGCGTCAGCCTCCTCCCGCCCCTCCCATCTTAGGCCTCTTGTCCTGCTGTCTGTCTGTCTGTTTGGGAAACAAAGCCCAGAGTGAGCTCTGCAGGACTTGGTTTTCCAAAATGCCACCTTTGGTGGCCTCTGAGTCTTCCCCTCTGAGGAGGGCTTCACCTGGGGACACAGATGGAGACAAGGAAAGGGTCTCATGGAAGGGAGGGCTCCTGCTCACACTGGCCCTCCCCAGGGTCCTCCTGTCCCCTCCCCCGAAGCCCCTCGGCCCACCCAGAGGCCCTCTGGCCGCGCCTGCCACCCACCTGCTGGCCATGCAGTGGTGCCCTATTCGTGGAGGCAGGGGGGGAGGGGCAATCAGAAGCCACGTGATTGTGCGACACCTGCTTTGGAGTCAAGGTCAAACAATACCAAACAAAATGACCTCTGAGGCTCCTGTCAGCTCTAAGACTCCCGGAGCCTTCCTTAGTTACTTCTTGGTTAATTATTTCTTAATTAATGACAAAGCGAACATTGCAGCAACAGGCAAGCTAAAGAAATAAATGAGGCCAGTCTGCTAACTGCCCGCATGCAGCACATGATCCGGCGGGAGAGTCGCGTCCGCCCACTCGCTGGCGCCACTTCATTTTCACAGCTCGCTGGTAGGAAATAAACATGATGTCCCTGGGACTGAACAGTGTTCTCTCCGAGGCCCCGGCGGACCCGGGCCGCGGCTTCCTCGAGTTCTTTCCTCGCCACAGCTCAGGCTGGGGATCGCGGGTGCCCCCTGCCCCCAGTGCAACAGTTTTACCCCGGTTGTTGCTTCCCGTGAGCCCAGAATAGAAGAAGCCATCTGTCACATTTTGGATGTCTTATGTCCACCGACGACTCACAATAGTTGGACCACCAAGAGGAAGGCGGGCGGGGGATCATCAGCCTTTCAGAGCACAGCTGAGCAGAACATGGAGACAAGTAGGGGGCTCTCCAGCAGGAACCGTCGGCAGCCTGCCCGCTCTCCGCAGGCCGGAAGCCCAGAGGGTTCTCGCCGGCCCTGAAGGGCTCGCTCTTCATTGGCGGCATCGGGTGGCCCTCAGGACAGCACGTGTCTGGAATGGGAGAACTTGGGGGCGCTGTTTGTGCAGGATGGGTGGTTTCCTTCTGCCAGCTGGGCCGAGGGGGCGGCCTCCTGGGGGGTGCCGCTGTCTGGGGGCCGGCCCCCCGACGTGCCGCTGCGGCCGCACACCAGGCGCTTTTCGTCCAGAAGGGACAGGTGGTATTCACACAGGTCGATCAGTGAGGCCACCTGCTCGTGGAGAGGCAGTGACTTGAACTTCCTCTGGGCCAGGTAAAAGAAAGCCTCCACGAAGGCCTGCAAGCACATGCCTGTGGACGAAGAGAGCGGCGTTAAGGGCGTGAGCACGCTGCCCTGGGAAGGCCCGACTCCAACCCCCAGGCTTCTTCCTCACCCACCGCTTCCATTCTGGAAACTCCAGCTTCTGGTCACCAGCTGGACATTCACAGCCATTTGCAGATTCAATCCCTTAATCGATCCTATGAGGTGGGCTTAATTCACACGGTTTGACAGTCGAGGAAACCGAGTCTCAGAGAAGTGGAGCTAACTGGGCAAAGTCACATGGGTGGAAACTGGGAGAGCTGGGATTTAAACCTAGCCTGAAGCCCTATTCCTCTGCACCACCATCAAATGCTCACATTAAAACCCAGCCCCTAACTTTTATAACAATGGGAAAAGTTAGCTACTCAGAGAAATCAGAAGGTTTTAGATCTTGATAGAGGTGTTGGTTACATGGGTGTGTGTGTTTGTCGAAACTTAGCGAATTGTACCTTAAGATTTGTGCATTTTGCTATGCGTAGATTTGACCTCAAAGAGTAAAATAAACCTGACCCCTTCTCTCTACCCGAAATGATATTCTAGAAGGTAATAGTAGTCCCCACTATGTCCCTGAAATGTTCTTCCCTTACTTTGCCTCATAAGTTCCTACTCGTCCTTGGGATCTTAGCTCAAAATCTCCTGCTCAGGAAAACCTTCCCTGATCCCCAGATTAGACGTGGCCCCTTGGCACCGGCTTCCTGCATTTTCCTTCGTAGCACTGATTGCAGCTTGTTCAGTGTTTGTACAGTTCGCTCTTCAACAATCTCTATCTTCCCTGCTGGGCTGTGAGCTCGGGCTCGCCACTCCCCCCACCCAGCGCCAGATACCCAGTGCTCAAGATAGAATACTGAATACATGAGGGAGCGAACGGATGAACGAGAGAGTTAGTGCTAGGCACTTTCCAGACCTTGCTGCTAAGCCTCACGACGCCTTTTTGAGATCAGTGTTATGTCCCACTTTACAGATGAGGAAACTAACATTCAGAGAGGCTGAGTAACTTCCCTAAGGTCACACAGCCAGAAAAGAGTGGCCCGCAAACTCAAACTTTGACTCTCAATTCTTTTTTATTTATTTTTTTAAGATTTTTTAAAATTTATTTGAGATAGAGAGCAAGAGAGAGCACAAATGGCAGGGAGGAGCAGAGAAAGAGGGAGAAACAGACTTCCGGTTGAGCAGGGAGCCTCATGCGGGACTCGATCCCAGGACCCTGAGATCAGGACACTTAATAAAATGAGCCACCCAGGCGTCTCCTGACTCTCAATTCTTTTAACTAAGTTGTACTGCGTGAAAAGTTCTGAGTCTTCCCGATGTTCAAGTAAAAATGAACCCCATGATTCAAAGTCCTGGGATTCCCGGGCTCCTCAAGGACCGTGACCCTCAGACTGGATGGAATGCCACACGGTATTTTAGAGGAGGACGGCTTCGCCCCTGCTAACCCAGACCTTCCCAGTGGCCTTGCTTCCCAGCTCAGGCACAGTATCCCCGCCACGGCAGTTCTCGGGGAGAAGCCTGGCGGGGCTGTAAATCCTGGATTACATATGGGCCCTGGGATCCGAGAGCTCTTTTTCTGTCAGGAACTGGTGCTGAGCAAAGGGGTTGTTTCTTTGCTTCCTTCCAAGTCCATCAAAACTTTTTTGCTTGGCATTTCTTGATTCCAGATGCTCTCCAAGTCCCCTGCTCTGTTTGGCCCGATGGGAGGAGCTGATAAAGGGAACAGTAACCCTGGTGTAAAACCCTTTCGACGTAAACAGAGGCCTGGTGCAGACAGAGACACGGGGACAAGGAGGGCTCCATTGGCAGAGACAGATATTTCTGAGGCGCCTGGGTGGCTCAGTTGGTCGGGCGTCCGACTCTTGATTTCGGCTTGGGCCATGATCTCAGTGTCATGAGATGGAGCCCTGTGTTGGGCTCTGGGCTCCGCAAGGAGTCTGCTGAGACTCTCTCCCGTCCCTCCCCCACTGCCCCTCCCCCTGCACGCGGGCCAGCGCTCTCTCTCTCTCCCGTCTCTTTCTCTCTCCCTCTCTCAAATAAGTAAATCTTTAAAAAAGAGAGAGAGAGATGGATGTTTCCAAGTCACCAACGACGGGCCGGGCTCTCCTAGAGCCTGCACATGAGTGTGTGCGTGTGCGTTCGTGCACGCGCGTGCCTTCGTCACAGTCAGTGCGAGGGGCAGATCCCAGCAGGGTGGAAGAGGCCAGGATCCAAAGCCAGAGAAGCCCAGCGCAGTCCCAGCCCCCAAAAGTGTGCGATCTCAACAGTGCCACTCGAAGCGTGGTGGGCAGACGGGTGCCAAGTCCAGGAACTGTGTGTCCCTGGTCTCCGACAAGATAAGGAGCCTGGGCCAGAATATAAATCACCGTCCTCATCAATCACATTGTTTCATGCAGCTGGTAATATTTTGCAGCAAGTCTTTCTCTATAAAGGAAGCAGCAGGCGTTTATATTCTGGCTCAAGCCTCTCGTCCAGGACTAGAAGGAACAGTTTGCGGATTGCAGCTTTGAGCAGCTCTGGTCTACGGCCCTTTGCAGGTTTAATGTGCATGAGCTCGTCCAAAGCAGATTCCCGGGTGGGGCCTGAGACTCTGCATTCCTAACAATCTTCTTGGTGAGGCCCACGCTGGAGCACCTTTACTCAAAAATATTAGCTTCCTTCCTTATTATTTAATAAGGCTGTGATTAAAGCTGTAATGCACAGAAAAAAACACAAGGACCTTTTTGGGGGAAAAGTATTATGGCTAAATTGTCTGGAGGAAAACGTTCTGAAATGAGAAATGAGATTTCATGTGTTTTACTTGGTTTTCTTTTTGCTTGTCTACATTTCCAATTTTCTATAGTAAACATATACTTATTTTATTTTTTTATGTGGAATCTAAAACAACAACAACAAACGAACGGACAAACAAAAAGCAGAATCAGACCTATAAGTACAGAGAACGAACTGATGGGTGCCAGAGGTGGGGGCGGGGGGACGAAAGGGGTGAAGGGGACGGGGAGATACAGGCTTCCTGTTAGGGAATCAATAACTCATGTACCCAGCTTTAAAATATGCAATGGAAAATTCTAGAAGGTGGAAAGAGGCGGCGATGCAGGGGCAGCCACTTTTAATCGTGAACACTTTGCTATTTGAATTTGAAGTTACGTGCATGTATTACTTTGAAGAAAAGGCAGAGCAAACTTCCTGCATACCTGTTCTGCTTCGGTGAAGTTTATATACATGCAGGGAAAATAGAAGCGGGAGTGAAGGGTAATGGACAGTATTGCCTCTTGCAGGAGCCAGGCATGCTGTGCCAGGCACTCGGACTCCCCAGTACGACTCTCGCTGTGCAGATGAGAAAACAGAGACCCGGAGAGACATAACTTGCCCTCCGGTCACACGCTGTTAAGTGGCGGGGCTGGGATTTGAACCCAGGCCTCACGCACTGCTGATTCTGCATCTGATTCCTGGAATAAGGAATGGGCGAAGCAGGTAGGGCTTTGATGGGCAGAGACGAGCAGGGAGCGGTGGCCTGGGCCAAGAACAGGGAGGAGGGAGTAGGAGGTGGGGCGTGTGGCCCAGTAATAACCCAGGATGCCTGCAGCAGGATGGGTGGAGAAGGACGAGACTGGAAAGGGCTGGAAGGCCAGGGGACTTGAGCCGGGAGCCACTGAAGGTGTCTGGGCAAAGAGAGCCGACAGCCAGCTGTGGATTGCCGCATACAGCCGGAGCACATTCTCCAGTCATGGGGGTCCTCATTTGTTACGGTGATAGAAACTTTGTGGAATTTGCTAGTTTTATTCCTCAAATGAAATCTTGTGAGGGGGTGGTGGTTCAGAGCCCTGTCCTCCCAGACCTTTCGCACCAGAAGTGACTCATCTAAGGGACTCTTGACTCCTCATACCCAGCGAAGCCCCATCCCTCCCGCTGCTCCAAAAGCCTGGTTCTAGCATCTTCGTTTCACGGAATGGGGGAACAGTGAATGAGGCCCATGTCATAGAGCCAGGGATGGGCAGGAGCAGGGCTAGACCCCAGGTGTCCTGACCTCAAACTGTACCACCACCACAACCACCAAAATAAGAAAGCAAACCAGACGCTTCTCAGGCCACGGCCCGGGGAACGGGGCTGAGAGCCCCGCATAGTCTGCTCAACCCTACTGAGCTTGTCTGAGAGTCTGAAGGCCAGTGAGGGTTGGAAGAGGGACGCCCCTCACTATACGACACGAGTACGTGGGTCGCTGGTTGCCACCATGTCCATGTGGAGGGGCCGTATGTTTGAGTTTGACAAGACGTGGTTCTTGCCTCTCATTTCATCAAGTGGCCCAGGATATGGTGGCCGGCCCCGGGTCAGTGTTCGCTGTGCTTGAGAGAACGGAGAGTGTTCAAGCCTCTGAGGGGCTGGGGGCGGGAGGAGGCGGAGAATGGGAGGAGGAAATGCACTCAAGATAATCCCAGTTGCCTTCTGGGGGCAGGACTCTGCTGCCTTTTCCAGATCCTTCACGGACAGTCCCCATGTCCTCTCTGGGTCTCTCTCCTTCCTTCTTACTGTTCATTATAAACTACAGCGACAATGCCAGCAGAAAGCATAGGAAAGCTCATGAATGTCCGCCCTCTAGAACCTAAGTGTTCTCGATGACGGACCTTCTATCCACTCTCTTTGTCCACAGAAGATGTTCTTTCACTTAATTGTAATACACGTGCACAAAACTTTGTACTTATTATGGCTGAAAATGATACCGTAAACATTTTTGTATGTTGCTATGCAGGCTTCATAACATGATTTTAATAGTTGCATAATATTCCTTCAAGTCTTGCTCTGTATACCATTTCGCCATGCCCCCCGCCGCCCCCACCGCTGGACGCTGGGACTGGTTATATTTCCTTCACTAAATGAGAAGACGACCATAAGCACTTGGAACATCACTGTTTTTATTTCTGAGTCATTTATTCTCTTGCAATAAAACCCTAGGAATCTGGGTTTTTTATGTTAAGTCTGGTTTTGGTAATTAATTTCATGTTGAAAATACTTAAACCTTACAGAGTCCTCCAACGGACCAAGCACATGAATGGGTAGTTCACTTACATCAGCAAGTAAGAGAGAAACTATCCAGTCCCCACCAAAGCCACGGGACGTTATTGCTCACCCATTAACCAAAATGCAAAATAACGGTAATAGGGAGTTAGTGGTGAAATGGCTACGGACGTTTGAAAAGCAATTTGGCAAAAGTTTTAAGGGCCATTCAAATGCTTCAAAATATTCCTTCCAAAGGAAAACGGAATGTGCACAGTGGTACTCATCATCAACTCACTTATGCTACGGGGGTCGGGGGGAGTGTAGGCTTCTAGGGTCTTTTTAGACTCTTCTTTCTACTTCTCTGTATTTTCCAAATAAGATAATGCACATTCATTGTTGATAATAATTAGAAAAAAATACAAATTATTAAAAAAAAATACCCCCAACCTTTCCTCCAAGGTCTGGGGGTCTGTGACACTCGCCTTGGCCTATTCCCAGGTAGAGTCCATTGCCCTTCCTTGAGGCTTCTCCTTGTTCCTTGTTACATATTGGGACAAATCCATGGGGACGAGGCTGTCTCCCCAGTGGGACTGTGTGCTCCTTGAGGCAAGGACGTTGCCCCAGGCTTCTCTACATCCCCAGTGCCCAGAACAGCCTGGCACACAGCAGGCTCTAATAAAGACCCATTTAATCCACGTCGAAGGACTGTGAACCTTTTCGCAAACTCGGGAGACAGGTGTCACTGTTGCCGTCTTCCAGGTGAGGCCAGCAGGGTAAGCCAAGCGGCAAAGGGAAAGACGACCTATGAAAACTCTTCTCTCAGACAATGAGCAGACTTCTGAACCCAAGATGGTCCAGCTTGGAGGCTCTAGAAGTTCAGAGGGCCCTGAAGAACTTGTGGGAACACAGGCTTCGGGCCCCACCGTTGGAGTCCCTGATTCTGAAGTTCTGAGAATGTGTACTTTGACCACGCTCCCAGGTGGTGGTTATGAGGCTGCTGGTCCAGGGACCCCACTTTGAGAATTCATCCCTTCCTCCTCATCCTCCGTCCCACTGCCGAGTCTGGTCTGCATATACTCTGCTCCGAAAACCATCTGCAAAAAGTGGCATAGCTGCAAAAGGACCTGCCCCCGAGCTTTGAGAAGCTTGACTTTGGGCTAAAAATGTCTGCATTTTAAGACAATCTGATTGAGTTATTTTTAAAATCGACTGATGGAGCTTTAAACCCATGAAATTTTTCCAGCTCTGCATTTAGTCCTCTCTTGGTTTCTGAGAAACCGCATATCCCTGGTTTCTCCCAGCATCGTCACTGACCACTAAGTGGGGCAGAGCTCCGTTGCCCTCTGCAAGGCCTTGCCCTTCTCTAGCTGTACTGAGGAACCTGAGACCGGAAAGGTTCACAGGCCAGGCCACAGAGGACACTGTAGACCATGGTCAGACCCTGGTTTCCATGCTGAGAAAGATGGGAGGCCGCTGGGGAGACAGGAAGTGACGTGGTCGGTGTGGCTGCTGTGTTGAGACCAAGAGGAACGGGCACAAGTGGAGAGACAGCAAGGAGATCCCTCAGGGTCTACTGCACTGGTCCAAGCAAGGGCTGCCACGGGTTGGACCAGGGCGGGTGTGGCGGAGGTGGTGAGGATGACGAGCTTCTGCATGGAGCCTGAGGGCAATGTTAACAGATCCGCGATCTGCTGGTGGGTCGGATGTGGGCGTGAGGGAAGTCAGGAGCCCTTAGGAAGGAGGGCCTCTAACACCCAGGGAGGACTGGCCTGCCCCTCAAGGCCTGTGGTTTTCAAATGTTTTACATATAAAATAACCTGGGGATCTCGTCAGAAATGCAGGTTCCGGGTCCCATCTCCCGGGGAGGCTGTGTGTGGGCCACGAGGCGCCTGAAGTTACACTTGTAACCGCAGCGTTGGTGACTCTGTACCCACGGGAGAGCAGGAAACTTTGGGACAAACACTCCGTCGTGGTCATCTCCTTAAAGGCTCTCAAGGAGACAGTGGAGTAAAGAGGTGAAGAGCTTGGTCTCTGAGAAGCCGAGTGCGGGGCTAGCCCTGCTGTGGGCAGTCAAGAGCCATGGGGGGTGCCCAGAAGGAACTTCCCCCTCTGAGATCCCACTGCCCGCCCCTCCCCACCAGCTTTGTCTGCTTGGACTGCCATTTACCATATATACAAGAGCCTGGGTGGCTTACCCAGCAGACACTGATTTTCTCACAGTGTGGGGGCTGAAAGTCCAAGATCAGGCTGCCAGCAGGTTTGAGTTCTGGGGAGAGCTCTCTTCCCGGCGTGCAGTCAGCGGCCTTCTCACTGTGTCCTCAGATGGCACAGAGAGGGAGCCGGCTCTCTGGTGTCTCTTCCCGTAAGGACATCAGTCTCTTTGGATCAGAGCCCTGTCCTTATGACCTCATTTAAACTCAGTTACTTCCTTAAAGTCCCCATCTCCAAGTACAGTCACACTGGGGATTAGGGTTTTAACGATTCCGTAGCAGCCCAATTTCTCAGTTCTGCTACGGCTCACCCAGTCCTTGGAGACACTCTCCTACCACCACCCAAGCCTTTGGGATCACCTGAGCCGTTGAGGAGAACCAGCAGGAATCTTCCCCCTCTTCCCTGTTCCTCTGCCAGCTCCCCGAAAAGCCCCTCATGGCTCTCACTCGGAGATGGGGGCATCTCTCTGGTAACATTGCAGTAATGACGTGTCACCGTCAATGTAAGGAAAATAAACACCACTAATTTATAATTATGGAGTCCTCCTAATGGGCCAGCCCCTGAACTAGAGGCCTCAAGGACATTATTGAATCCCACAGAAGCCCTACATGGCAGGTGTCAACATCAGTCCCATTTTACCCTCAAGAAACTTGCCAAAGTCACACAACTGGAAGATGGCAGACCATAGGAACCATTCTTGAAACTTCTTTACCCTGTGGCTGCTTCGAGAGCCTTCAAAGAGATGGCCACGTCGGAATGTTCCTTCGGGTCATTGAGAAGAAAGAGTTGAAGGAAGACACAACACCTGCCTGGCAGCGAACGAGGGACGGGCCCCACCCTTCTCTGCCGGGTGTCAGCAAGGAGGCGCAGATCCGCCTGTCCCTGCAAAGGGGCTGTGCCCACCTGCCTCCCATGCCTGAAGATAAGCTGTTGAGTATTTTTTTTGCAACTTTATTTGGGTTGATGGATGTCGCTGGAGAAAGCAGCCTTTGAAACATTTCGGATGTGGCCATATGCACGTCTCGCACCCGAGACTGTCGCTTGCACATGGGGATGCGGCCCCTGACAAAGCATGGCCTCATTCTGTCAATCAGCGGGCAAGGGTGGGTCCATGGGCTCTTTCTGGCCTCAAAAGTCCTCTGGTCCCCACCCCCGGGGAGGGGTCCTTGCACACAGGACTTAATGACAGTGCTGGTGGCCGCTTTCCTCTATTCTGGGGCTCAAGGACAGAAACAGCAGTTAACACCTCGCCAATTTACAAAGCATCTCTGTTTGCTCCTCTGGTTCTCCGGGTGATGTTGAGAAGAGGACGCTATGACAAGCCTGAGGACTGCAGACCCAGAGAGGCCACGTGGCTTGTGAGGGTGGTCAGGGCAGCGTTAAACCCACGCCTCCCTGACGCTCAGACCTCCCCCCCTTTGTTTGTCCTGCATCACGCTCTTCTTAACATCTGACCCTTACGCATTCTTTTACGCTTTACAGAATACATTTGCACAGATGATACAATTAAACCCAAATCATTGTGGACAGCCGGGGAAATTATCCCACACTGAATAGGAGATACTTTTTCCCTCTCAAAAATACCTGAGCTTCCTTGCTATAATTCCATTTCAAGGTATTGGCGTGCTAGGCGGGGCCAGCCGCTTGCCAGTTCCTTCTCTCTCCCCAGCCTTTAAATCTTTCTTATTACCCACCTAGAATAGATGTTTCTGTCTGATAGTGAAATTCTAAATGTGTAAGTATACAGGCTTTCTGTTTGGAATCGTCGGTAGGAAATAAAGCTGAATGATCTTGACTGGAATTAGCTTAGTGATTCCTATCTAGGCGGTGGAATGTCCCCCACAAGGGCTGTCTGTGAAGCCTGCACCAACTCCAAGGTGGTGAATTACCAGAACCTTCCCTCCATTCCTAGGGCACCTTGCAGCCCGGCTCCCGGTCTGCTGCCGTGCAATTTCCCCAGACGTGAGTGTGGTCTCTCCAGGCCAGGGCTGGGGTCTCAAAGGACTCTGCTTCGGGAGATGGAAGGGGGGCATTTCCCACGAGACAGCACTGGGCTCATGGGACAGTGACCGGGGGTCAGATGCACTGGTCTGGGTCTAGCTCTGCCGTGTACTTGCGGCCTCATCTTTAGCAAGTGGTTTCATCTCTCCAGACCTCCGTTTCTGGATCTGTGAAGTGGGCACATCACACCTTTCCCAAGTGGCTTTTATAAGGCATCGTCCAGAGAAAGCCCAACCTGGAGCTTAGTAACAGCTGCCGAAGCCTCAGGCTCCCTCCCCATCTGGATTTCTGAGCCCTCGCCATGTGTCCTGCCCTGCTGTCGTGACATTGGTTTCATTTGCTTACAATACGGGAGACAACTGATTGCTTGTGTCCACACTAGACTGTCATGAGGCCAAGGTGTCTTCGCCCCCATCTCCAGCAGCCACAGAGCAGAGGCTCAACAGTTGTTCGTGGAATAAATGAGCAGATTGGCTGGGACGACAGGGAGGAAAGGTCATGCAGGGGAGTCAGGGGACTGGGGTTCTCAAAATGGTCTCTGTCTCTGCAGGGCTTTGAACCAGTCATCTCCCTTCTCAGGCCTCAGTTTCCCCTTCTGCAAACTGGGTAATTTCTTGGGACTCCAAAACCATTGGGAGGGATGAATGTTTAAAAATTGGTAGGGACAAAAATCACTTTTCGGGGGCACCCTGCCCCCCAGGATTCACACCGTGAGTGCTCCCTGCGCGCTCCTATAATCTCACGGACCCTGAGCGGTCCCGCCACCTGCCCAAAGTCACACTATTGGTCAGTGGCCATGCTGGGGTTCCCACCACTGACTGCTCTGCATCCCAAATCAGACAGAAGCCTCCAGAAGGCCTGTCCTTTCAGGGAAGAAAAAGAGTGCCGCCTCGCTTCCGCCACTCCCCGCCCAGTGCGAGAACAGAACGGCACACTCTCAGTCGTTGAATTTACCCATTACAGTGGCGACCAGTCACCATCACCTTTGTCCTTGTCTGGATGGAAAAACTAGTAAGTGTCAGGAACGAACCATAAATAGACCTTGCAGGAAAATCGTGCTCGCCAGGAGCCTGCGACACCCAGATAACAACCAACCAAAGTCAAGAGCAGCTCCTTCATCATTTCGTTAGGCACAGGTCACACTGCTGGGCAGCACAGAGTGGCCTGAGGTCCTGCTCCAGCCCCAGCCAGCGTCACCGGACTCCACCACGACAGACGCAGGCTGCTGAGTCACTGGCGGGGACGATGGGCTACAGGACCCGTCACCGCTTCCTGCAACTCCCTCGAACGAGTCCAGACATTTCCCGTGGGATTAATGGCTCCAGCAGGACTTTCTGAGGCTCTACACTCACTCCTCAGCAAGTGGTCAAAACCGCTAGCCTGGAAAGGATTTCGGAGATAATGCAATCCAGGCCCTTACAGGACAGTAAGACTCAAAATAAGAATGAATATGAGTAGTGCTTAGTAGGACCCAGACACTGCGGGGAGCTCTTTAGGGGCCCCTCGCATTTCACCCTCAAAACAGAATCTGGGTGGTGGATGCATATGTAACCCGTGGGCTGTTCACCGGTGTTTAACGACATAGAAAACTGCTTTTGTCTCGGGTTCTGTTTGCTAGCTGGGCGCCGCGGGCTTCTGGGGTGCACGGAGTACAGGCATTCAGGCAGAGCCCCACAGCCTGGAGGTGGGGTGGGGATTCAAACCCGGGCTTGTGAATTTGCCCTCTCAGCGCGGGCCGCACCAGCCTTACTCCGAGAGGCAGGGAGGGGCCACAGGTGACGCAGAGCACTTTCTAGTACTTTCTGTCTGCCTGGAGTTGCCCTGTGAGATTCCGAGCCATGGCTGCCCTCCCTGGCGTTGCTAACAGTGGGCATCTGGCCCCCACCTGATCTTCTCCAGAGGTGGGGTGCGCATCGCCTCCCCAGGAGAGCCCTTCTCACCATGTGCTCTCTGCTCGCTGCCTCCCAGCGAAACGTGCAAAGCCCCCACCGGTCTCCCCGCTCATAGAACAAATCTAACTCTTCGGCCCCACGGCAGCCTGGCTCTAGAGGGTTTGTCTGCCAGCAGCCAGGGCGATTCAAGTCCACAGACACTGGATGACACCCACCAGGTGGCTACAGAAGTGTACAAGCCCTCCTCTGTCGGAGCGGAGGGGAAAGCGTGTGCGTGTGTGTGTGTGTGCTGGGGAGTGGGTAGGGTCAGAAGGCAGAGGAAGCAGCAGAGAATTGCAGCAGAGGTGGGAAAGGCTGCAGGGCGCCTGTGGGAGGAGAGGTGGGTGGTCTGGAGTCCGTGCCTGGTGCCCCCAGCTCGGCAGCTTCCCTTCTCCGCAACAGCGCCCATCGGCCATCAAACACACCGGGCTCTGGCACTGTTTAAAGGCTGTCTTGATATTGCATCTCACCCTTCTAGCTCTGCTCCCAGATCAACCAGACTGCCCACAGGGATGCTGTGTCTTCCCCTCAGTGGGCTTCCATCCCCTCCCCCTCTACTAGAACTGCTCCTGCCAAAAGACTGGGCACCTTCCGTTCCCCTTCTGTTCCCCTTCCTAGCTCCCTCTGCGGCATCCATCAATGCGGAAGCCTCCCTCCTTAGAGTGCGTTCTCTGTACTTCTCTGATGCCCCACTCTCTGGCTTTTCTTTGTATCTTTCTGGTGAATCCCAGCTCAGGGGCTCCAGTGTCCTGCTGGCTCTTCTCTGGTTCGTGGGGTGTGGGGTCCTGCAGGGCTCTCTGCCTGGGCCCAGGTCTCTCCCTTCCCCTCATTCATTCCCCAGGCTTTAAATATCTGCCAGGAATCAATGCTCCAATCGCTAGCTCCAGGCCAGATTGCTTTTTTGCACCAGGATATCTCATTCGCCTCTCCAAGAGCCTGTTAGAAAGGGATCTCCTGGTCTTCCCTCTCCATCCTGCTTTGCCTTAAATGTACCCATTTCGATAAATACTATCTCCACCCACCTCACTGCTCAAGCCAGAAGTCGGAGAGCCATTTCTGAAACTCCTCTCCCACAGCCCGCATCCCTCTTCACCATCGCCAGCCACCCCCACCAAGGCCATGGCTCCCCTGGCCTCCCAGCAACCTCCCCCTGGTCTCCCTGTTCCCAGCACTGCCCCTTCCAGCACAGCCTCCAGAAGGACCTTTTAGAAACACACACTCTGCTGTCATGTCCCCAACAGCATTCAGAGCAACATCCGCTTCCTTCACCTGCTGGGAGCTGCAGCGTGACCTCGCCCCTCCCACTTCTGCAGCCTCCCCACGCCCTCGTGCCAGACCCCCCTCTCTGCCTGTGTGCCCCCCTACCCCCCACACTGCCAGCTTTTGTTCCCTAGAACCTGCTGCACGCTCTCCCACCTCCGGGCTTTTGTCACTAACCATTCCCTCTGCTGGAACATTCTTTCCCTCAGTCTTCACCCCCTTAGCACTTAGACCTCAGCTGCAACGCTCTGACGGACAGATCTCCCGGAACCACCTTAATCTATATTCGGCCTCCTCTGCGAGTCTCCTTGAAACTTAGTTATTTTATCTCATAGAGCTCATCACATGTAAATACAGGTTTATTTCTGTGTTTCTGTGTTTAATCCCTGTCTGCCTCTGCTACCAGACTGTCAGGGGCATGAGACCGGGGTGTCCTACGGGTCACTGCACACGTGGTCACTAACATGAGTACACTCACTGAATGAAATGTATACACATGACGCACGGCACAAAGCAGGTGTTTGGTGAACGTTCATTCTCTCCTCCTCTCCCACGGCTTGGGTCACCGGCAGCATCCCGCAAGCACCTGCACCGGCTTATGTTCAAAGTCAGGGTCTGTCTCTTATGTGCTGCAAGGTGACCTTGGCTCATTCCCTTCACTTCTGGGCGCCTCAGCTTCTAGCTGCCCTGCCCAGCTCTTGTGGCATTGCAATGAGAAAATACAGATGTAAGGGGCCGGGTCTGTGCTGGGCACATGAGGACACCCCAAAATCTGAGCTTCTTTGTTTCCTGTCTCTAGGTGATCAGAGGGGCCAAGCCTGGCAGGTGAACTGTCTGCTGCCCTGGGGGCAGCCTCAGATTCCATCCATTGTAGTGGTTTCCAAAACATGGGCAATCTGGGGGGAGACAGGCCACCCTAACTTGCCCGTTGAAGGCAGCCCTCTTCCCTGTGCCCCATGTTCGCCTCCAGTTAACTGGCTGCACCTTCTGGACTTGACAGAAGACCAGGGTCTGGAGCCTTGGGAGTGGGGGTGCCCACTCACCAAGAGGGTCGAGCCTGGTCCACAAGGAGATACCCTCTGAGGAGCTCTGAGGAGCCCGCCTGTCACTGGGAAAGGTGATGGGAGGCAGAGCAGCGTCAAAAACAAGATAGAGAAGTGGGTTTCAGCTTGACTCACATTAGGAATGTCACTTTAGAGCACAAATGAGAGAGAAGAGAAATGCTCTTTTATGCGGGAGTTTATTTTTATCACTTTGTCAGAGAGAAATTGCAGCCCCGAGGGCACTGGAGCTGCACAGAATTACCCAAAACATTAACATGCAAATTGCCTTCTTTAGAGAAGGTAATTTTATTAGTGCAAGAAACGTTCCTTTCACTGCACTCACACTCAGGAGCAGCGCTGTCTGGGGGCCAGTTGGGGCCACCACAGATGGAGGATTGGGGGGTCCTGAACTCGGTTGGGGTTCTACTCCCTGCTATACTTGGGATCACACCTACAGTGTTATAGCCGGTTACTGTGGGTGAAGCCCGTGTGGACAGCAAGTGACTTGTTCGAGATCATACAGCGTGAGTGGCAGAAGAGGCAGAGCTGAGGTCACGTGTCCTGTGTCTAGGTAACCGGGTGAGCAACAGGGACTCACGAGGGTCCGGGAAGTGGCCACTCTTGAGAATAAGGAGCAGTGACGTTCCATCCATCTCCACGTTCTTTCATTTATTCGCTTACTCCCTAAGCTTTCACTGCGCTAAGCCCTGGTCCCTAGATGTGAATCAGGCATGGGCTCAGTATCCACTGGGGGCAGGTGGAGAGGGACACAGACATCCACAAACATCACCAAGTAAGGGGAGGGCTTCTGGAGGGCTGTGCCAAGAACAGACAGAGCACAGGATCGAGCAGGACTGGCTGGCAGGGAGGCAGGGAGAGGGGCCTGGAGGCCCCACAAAGGAGGGTCTCACGTGTGGGCATCGTCCAGACAGTCGAGGAAGAGCAGGGTATTACAGGCGGGAAGACAAACAGGAGCAGAGGCACGAACGGAAACATGTTGGTCTGTCTCAGAGTAGCCGAGGCAGCTGCTGCCAGGGGTGTGGGGAGGGCAGTGGAGCTGGGATGAGCGGATGGGGTTGCAGGGGATGGCGAGGGGGCTGGCCAGGCCCATCTCAAAGGCTGAAGGGCTCAGATTTTATCCTCAGGTGGCCAGCAGACCCTGCAGGGCAGGTTCAGAACAGAACCGCGTTCCCCTGAGACTTCGGGAGGGAGGGGGCTTCCCGAGGCCTGGAGTGCCAGAATGACAGAAGGTTGTATGAGGCTGCGCTTACATAAGGCTTCCTCCTCCCTTCACAGAAGCGATCAGTGGGGAAGTGTGGGCAGAGACACCCACCTGCTCCCAAGAAGAAAGCACCTCAGTCATGTAAGGTCTCGCGGAACAGATCAGGTGCACACCCTTCCCCACCCTGCATCGGTTGGCAGCTACATCCTATGAGCACGGGGGGCCGGGGGCGGGGGTGCCCGGGGAACTGCTCCCCCGGCCCAGGAACTGTCTTTTAGGGAAGCCGAAGGGAAAACGTGGATCTTTCAAGTAAGCAGAGAACAATCATGGAGATTCTGAATGGGCAAGCTCTATTTCGGGCTTTCTCGACCTTGATACTTTCCAGATTTGGGGCTAAAAAATACTTTGTTGTGGGGGAATCTGTCCTATGTATTCCAGAACGTTAAGAAGCATCCTTGGCCTCTAGCCATTAGATGCCAATAGCAACTTCCCTCCTTCCCTAGTTGTGATAACCAAAAACCTCTCCAGACAGGACCAAATGCCCTCAGGGGCGGGGTGGGAGGAGGTACAAAGTCAACCCCCCATTGAGAACCACTGGTCTACCCAGACCTCAGGGTAGACTTAATAAAGGCTGACACACCCTACCAGAGAAGTCCCAAATCTCCCAGTGAGAGACAGGGCAGCCCACGGGCATGATGCCTGCCTTTTCCCCTCCCCCATGTGGCAAAGGATAGGGTGGAGTATAGGTTTCATCACATGCTGTGTATTGGCTATCTCAAAAATAAATGTGACTTAATTCCTAGAAAGATCTAGGAAAAAGAGCAAGGTAGTGAGGTAGAAAGCCAAAGGACGGCAGGTGGTTCTCCCATTAACTAACCAGGGTCTCAGAGTCTCTAGGATTCAGGGTCTCATCTCTAAGGCAAAGGCGTTGGAATAGGTGATCTCTCAGCTGTTTCTAGTTTTAAACACTGTGATTCTGTGGCAGTAAACACATTGGAGGACGCTACCAGAGAGTACTGAAGTTGGCTCCATGTGAGAGATGGTGGACTCCGGACTGGATAAGGCTCTACCTTGGCTAATGTGGCCATTTTCTTGGCTAGAGGCAGACACTGGTCAGGTGGATGAGGAGACTCTCATTTCACTCTCAGGTTAAATGACCAAGCCCAGATTTCACCAAGAATTCCACGGAAAATCTCTGAAAAGGCCTATAGAGTAAACATTTCTGGAATGTTTGGGATTGGTAGTTTCTCAAAGACCATTAGAATTAGAAGACAAAGAATTTTGGCTCTGCCACCCATTAGCTGGGTGACCCTGGGCACATTACTTAACCTCTCTGAGCTTCAAGTCTCTTCTCTGTATCCTGGAGTAGAAAGATTAACTCTTCAGATTGATGTGAAAAGTGTAAAAGGCATATAGAGGACTTTCAGCTTCAGTACTGACAGGTAAAGAGCTTGAAAGCCATCACTCCCAACCTCATAACAAGAAAAAAGATGAGCAAACTGAAACCAATGTCTTTCCTTACATCCATCAAAAAACTGAAGTCACAGGGCAAAGTGCCATCCTGAAAACTGGACAGACATGTGAAAACAGAAAATCATAGCCAAGCTCAGCTTACCAGGAGCAGTGGCTGCTGGAGCCAGGAACTGGGAAGAATGCTTCTTTAGCGACTGAGGGATTGCTGGAGGCTGAGTATGGGGCCCTGTCTTAGGGGTCCTCCACACTTCTCTGGGTTTTACCCCCAGAGCCCCACTGGGTTCTCAAGGTGGTGATTAGAAAAAAGTCCTGCATGCTTCAGGCACAGGGTGTGTGTAGGCAAGTAACCTTTTGAGACATGCTCTGAGTGTTCTCCGCAACACAAGACTGCCCTCAAAGGAGACTAGTTTACCAGAGGCTTATCTGACCTAAGGGAAGGGCAATAAGACAACTCCAGCCCTTTTGGCCTTCCTCTCTCACATAAGGGTAGAAAAAAGGCCTAAGAAACACTTCTGAATGTCACAGTCCAGGGACTCAAGCCCACAAAGAAATTGAGATTTCATCACAAGATTAGCAGATGCTAATCTCTCCCCAGCTCCTCAGCACCACAACAAAAGGGCTCCAATATAACAACAGTGGATAGCAATTGACAATTGACGGCTCCGAGACAAAGACTCTGTTCAAGAAGGAGTTTTAAAGAAAGCCCAAGGACCACAGGGGAAGAAAATAAAACCAAGGAAACTGAAGCCTCTGGCACCTACAGCAACAGCAAACATTAAATAGAGCCCAGCTCCTAGTTGGGTTAGTATAAAGCTTCACACTGAAAGCCTGATTACCTCAGTTCCTACTACCTGATCTGCCATGCCTGGCTTTCACCAAAAATGACGAGACCTGCTAAAGACAAGAAAAAATTGTGTCTGTAGAGACAGAGCAAGCATCACAAGGTGACCCAGCTCTGACACAACGTTGGAATTATGCAATGGAGAATTAAAAATAATGATGATTAACATGTTAACGGCTCTAATGGAGGAAGTAGACAACACTCTAGAACAGATGGGTTATGTAAGGAGAGAGATGGAAACTCTAAGAAAGAATTTTTAAAAAAACGTTAGAAACAAAAAACCCCATCATAACAGAAATGAAGAATGCCCCCAATGGACCCATCTGTAGACCAGACATAACCAAGGAAAGAATCAGTGAGCCTGAAGACACGTCAACTGAAACATCACAAACTAACATGCAAGGAGAAAGAATGAAAAAAAGGAGAACGTCCAGGAACAGTGTCTTTGGATGACATAGAAGAAATGGATATGCTTCTTGAAACATACAATCTACCAGGACTAAATCATGATGAAACAGAATTTCTGAGCAGACTGAGTACTAGTAAGGAGATTGAACCAGTCATCAAAATCCTCCCAGCAAACAAAACTCTATGGCCAGATGGCTTCACTGGTGAATTCTACCAAACATAAAAAGAAGAATTTGTACCAATATTTGTTTTAAATGTGAATGGTTTAACTATGTCGATTGAAAGACAGAGATGGTTAGAGTAGATAAAAAACAAAACCCAACTCGATGCTGTTTACAAGAAACCCCCTTTGAACATAAAGACATAGATAAAAATGAAGGGATAGAGAAAGATATGTCACTAGCCAAAGAAAGTTGGAGTAGGTAAATTAATTTCAGATGAAGTAGGCTACAGAACAAAGAAAATGATCAGGGATAAAGGTGGGCATTACATGATGATAAAGGGGTCAATTCTTCAAGAAGTCATAACGATCCTTAAAATGTATGTAGCTGAAAACAGAGTGTCAAAATATGTGAGGTAAAACAGATAGAATTGCAAGGGAAAAACAGAGAAATCTACCATTAAGTTGGAGATTTTAACACCCCTCTCTCAGTAATTGACAGATTCAGCAGGCAGAAAATTGGTAAGGATATAGTTGGATTGAACAGCACCATCAATCAACTGGATCTAACTGATGTATAAAAAATACTTCATCTTACGAGAGTAGAATACACATCCTTTTCAATTCACATGGAACATTCACCAAAATAGACTATGTTCTGGGCTATAAAACACCTTGACAAATATAAAAGAATAGAAATCATGCAAAGTATGCTCTCAGACCACAGTGGCATTAAACTGGAGATTAGTAACAGAAGGATAGCTGGAAAGTCCCCAAATATTTGGAGATAAGATAGCACATGCATAAATAACATACAGGTCAAAAAAGGAAGTATCAAGAGAAATTTTTAAAATTTTTTGAACTAAATGAAAATGAAAATAGAACTTACCAAATTCTGTAGGATGCAGTGAAAGCAGCATTTAGAGGGAAATTTATAGTGTTGAATGCATATATTAGAGAAGATGAAAGACCTAGCATCAATCATCTAAGCTTCCACCTTAGGAAACCAGAAAAAGAACAAATTAAACCCAAAGTAAGCAGAAGAGAAAAATAAGAATTAGAGCACAAATCAATGAAATTAAAACAGGAAATTAATAGAGAAAATCAATTAAACCAAAATTTAGTTCTGTGAAAAGATCAATGAAATTGATAAACCTCTAGCCTGGCTAACCAAGAAAAAAGGCGTACATTACGAGACTACTAATTGATAATTAACCATTACTAATAACAGAAATGAAAGAGGGGCAATCACTACTGATCCTATGGACAATTAAAAGGATAATAAAGGAGGGACACTTGGTGGGGAGAAATTAGATGCTTTCCCTGTAAGATTGAGAACAAGGAAGGATGTCCCCTCTTACCACTCCTTTTCAGCATTGGACTGGGAGTCTTGGTTAATACAGTAAGACAAGAGAGGAAAGGTATATAAAGTCAACACATTCCAAATTAAAATCCCAGCAAGTTATTTTGTGGATATCAGAGTGAATCTAAAATTTATATGAGGGGGCACCTGGGTGGCTCATTCAGTTAAGTGTCCGACTTTTTATTTCAGCTCGGGTCATGATCTCAGGGTCCTGGGATCAAGTTCCGAGTCAGGCTCCCTGCTCAGCAGGGAGTCTGCTTCTCCCGCTCCCTCTCCCTCTCCCTCTCCCCCTCTCCCCTGCTCATGCTTGCTCTCTTTCTCAAATAAATAAAATCTTCTTAAAAAACCATAAAAACAACATGGTATTAGGAAAAGAACACACAAATAGATCAATGGAACAGAATAGAGAGTCCAGAAATAAACTCACACAAATGTAATCAACTAATCTTTGAGAAAGGAGCAATGGCCATTCAATGGAAAAAAACTAGTCATTTCAACAAATGGTGCTGGAATAATTGGACATCCATACACCCCCTCCCAAATCTAGACACAAACTTTATACCTTTCACAAAAATGAACTCAAAATAAATCATAGACCTAAATGTAAAACTATAAAACTTCTAGAAGATAGCATAGGGGAAAATATAGGAGGCCTTGGATTTGGTTATGCATTTTGAGATACAACAGCAAGAGCAAGATCCATGAAAGCAAAAAAATGATGTTAAGCTTTAATAAAATTAGGAACTGGTCTGTGAAAGACACTATTATGAAAATGAAAAGATAAGCCACATGCTGGGAGAAAATTCCTCCAAAAGACATATTTGATGAAGGATTTGTATCCAAAGTATACAAAGAACTTTTAAAACTCAATAATAAGGAAGAAAGCAACCCAATGGCCCAATTAAAATACAGGCAAAAAATCTGGGATGCTGGGTGGCTCAGTCGGTTAAAATACAGGCAAAAGATCTGAACGGACATCTCACCAAAGAAGATATACAGGTAGCAAATAAGGAAATGGAAAGATACTCAACATCTTATGTCTTTAGGGAAATGCAAATGAAAACAATGAAACACCACTACCCTCCTATTACAATGACTAAATCCAAAACCTGACAATACTAAATGCGCACAAGGTCATGGAGCAACAGGAAGTCTCATTCATTGCTGGTGGAAAGGTGAAAGGATACAGCCACTTTAAAAGACAGTTTGGCAGTTTCTTACAAATCTAAACATGGTCTTACTATATGATTGAGCAATCACATTCCTAGGTATTTGCCCAATTGTGTTGAAAACTTATGTCCACACAAAGCCTGCACACAAATGTTTATAATAGTTTAATTCAAAATTGCCAAAATTTGGAAGCAACCAAGATATTCTTCGATGGGTGAATGGATTGACGAGCTGTGGTATATCCATTCAGTGGACTACTACTCAGAAATATAAAGAACTGAGTGATCGAGTCACAAAAAGACACAAAGACCCTTAAATGCATACTGCTAACTGTGTTCTGGAATCACTTCTCCCCTTCGTGAGGGCTGCCAGGAGCCCCTCTGTGTCCCTGGTACCTGTTCATCGTCCTCTCCATTGTCACCTCCAGGGTGAAGGGAACAGGATCTCTGTCCATTGAGCTGATCTGCCCCCCTCACCCCCAAAAGACACAAAAAAGGAAAAGCGGAATGATATTCTATGCAACCCCCTTTTCAGACAGGCAGCCATGATTCAATTCCAACCATGTGACATTCAGGAAAAGGCAAAGCTATGGAGACAGTAAAAAGGTTGCCAGGGGTTCAGGGTGAGAGAGGACGCATAGATGGGGCCCCGGGGATTTTTAAGGCAGTGAGAATATTCTGTATGGTCCTATAATGTTGGGGAAATGACATTATGCATTTGTCAAAACACACAGAATCCACAACACAGTATCAACTTTAATGTAAACTATGGACTTTAATAATGTATTCATATTTATTCACTAACAATTATCCAGTCAGACAAGATATTATAGTGGACAATGTGGGGGGACCAATGGGAATTCTTGGTACTATCTGCTCAATTTGTCTGTAAATTTTCATCTAGCTGGGCACCAATGGAGGTGGGCCCTAACCCGGCTTGTCCTCATCTCCTCAACTCTAAGTGGCAGGGCTGTGGGGAGCTTCCGTGCCATATTTGTGACAGTAAAGTGCACGGGAACATTTCTAGGACTCCCTGGCAGGAGAGGGGAGCAGATGGGGGGTGCCTGGGGGAGGAGCCCCCTAGATGTGTCTGTCATGGCCAACATCTCCCTGAGCCAAGACCGGGGACCAAACACAGCTCTGCCCAACACTTGGAGATGCCTGGGTCACTGAATCAGGGTCTGGGGCCTGGGGACATTGGGGGATTGGCAGGGGCCTTCCATCTTCACATGGTTGTGACTGTTGTCACTTCCCAGGCAGCACAAGGCTGAGGCTCAGGACAGGGTTCCTGCTCTGCCCCCCGAATCCCTCTTCACCCAAGCCTCAGTTTCCTCCTCTGAAAATGGGTTCATGGGACTAAGACCCAGCTCACCAGGAGTGTAAGTGTCCCGTGAACAAGCGGACTGGGAGAGTGCTTTGCAATCTGTAGAGCGCCCACAAACATCGGAACAACGGCAGTGCTTCAAACCAGCCAACCAACCGAGGGCTCCTTTTGAGCCAGGCATGTACTTCCTCACTAAATCCTCACAGCAACCCAAGGTGGATAGCATCAGCTCTGTTTTAAAGGAAACTGAGGCTCCCCAAGCTGAAGTGCCCCCTCTAAAGGGCTGCCAGCTGGGGGGGGGTGCAGGGATTGGACCGCAGCCCATGTGGCTCGGCGGCGGCGCCTGCTTTCCTGACAACCTCCATCCCTCGCGGCTGTTCCTGCAAGACCCGGAGCGGTGAGCCACAGGTATACGCAGGGCGTGGGGCTGCATAAATACCATTCCGCTCTACCCTTTTTGTGTTTTTGGGGGGTGCGGGGGGCAGACCAGCTCAATGGACAGAGATCCTCTGCCCTTCACCCTGGAGGTGACAGCGGAGAGGATGATGAACAGGTACCCGGGACCCAGGGGCTCCCGGCAGCCCTCGCGAAGGGGAGAAGTGATTCCAGAACACGCAGCCCATGAGGTGCCAGGCCCTCAAGTGTCTGTGCATTTCTGTCGGCTCACTTGCTTCTATTAAGGATAACTCTGATGCCGACTATTTTGTAAGCGTGTAGGGCACACATCCAGAGAGGCCCATCTGACTTCGAGATAATTTCAAGGCTGAAGAATGTCGCTTCTGCCAGACACGTTGCAAGAGGCACTGCATGAAACCTGCCTAGTTACCGGTGCCCCCCCGCCCCCCGGCCCGCCATATCTCAGAGAGGAGGGGCCATCCATGTATATGTATAAGCGAGGCTTCGCTAAACATTCCAAGCAAAAATACTTTAAAATATTTCAGTACATCGTTAACCAAATACATTCTAGCTGGGGCTCATTCCAGCTGATGAAAGTACAGGAGGCAGATGATTTGCATAAGTCGACTGAGGAAATTTGGTGAGAGACAGTCATAAGACTCAGACACCCACAGGCGCCGCTGAGCGTCAGGGTCTGATCCTAGCTCCTCTGACACGTTTGCACAGCAGCTACTATGTGCCGGGCTAGCGCTCGCTGCAGGAGGTTAGTCTAGCTTAAGGGGCAGATGCCACACTCACTCCGCAGCGTTTAATTGGCTGCGATCGATGTTGTTAAGGAGCGGGGCTGCACGTGCTGAAGCTGATGGGGGGGGTTTCCAGCAGAGGCAAGGGGCCTCGTGGAGGACCTCCAAGGGGGCGGCTACCCTGGGTGTCGCGAGTGAATAAGGGGCTAGTGAGGGGAGGGGTGGCTGCAGAGGAGGGGTCAGATCAGCGAGGCCCTCCCTCCTGCAGATGCTCTATCCCAGTCCTGGAGTCTTAGACCAGCGCCTGCAGCTGCCGGTGGGCTCTGCATGGAGATGTGACGCAGAGGGAGGGCGGGGGGCCACAACAGCCAGCCCAGGCAGCGATCACCCCCTCCCCCCCAGTGTGAGAGCGGGCATGTGAAGGAATGGCCAGAGCCAGTCTTCAGAGACCACAGCAGTTGTGGAGGGAGACCGGCTAAAGGCCTCCAGCTCTCCCCAGGCTCACAGCACCAACCCTGTGCCCCCTCTTCCCAGCCACACCACGCTGCAGTGTGGGGAAGGATGAAGGGGCGAGGAAGTGGGAGGCGGGGGCAGGCAGGCACCAGGCTGTTTATAGTCACAGACCAGGCAGGCAGGCAACTCTGCCTGGTCCCAGCACATACGGAGCGCGGGGCATGAGCAGGTGGGGGGAAGCATGCAATCGCAGCAGCAGCAGCCCCTTCCTGAGCCGTGCCTACCGCAGCCCCTGCTCTGAGCACTTCGTGTGCTCTGTCTCGCTTTGTCCAGGGCACTGTTTTTATGAGGTGAGCTCCATCATTATCTCCACTCTGCAGAGGATGACCAGCAGGCTCCGAGGGAGTTATGTAACCTGCAGAGGTGACACCGATAGCAAGTTCTGGAGCCCAGATTCAGATTCGAGGCCAGGTTTGTTGGATTCTAGAGCCTGGGGCTTTGGTTATAGTGCCAGTCATACTAAGGCAGCCGCAGGAAGGGGGGGCACGTAGCTCAGGTATTCTTCAGGCAGCAGAAGAAATGCACGATGAATCAGACATTCAACGATGCCACTCCTGGATTTCCCTCTGCAAGCAAGGTGTGTGTGCGTGCGTGTGCTTGAATGGGTGGAGAAGGGGGGTGGGAGAGACGCTTCAATCCATGTTTTCTTGCTTTGCAATCATGTTTCCATTGATTACTGGGAGGGACTCCAGATGTCGGTTGTGTGTTAGACGGACAAGATGTCCAGGTGCTGGGCTCAAATGTTCCATTTGCCAGCAAAATGTTTGCTTCGCACAGATGACGCAGTAATACTACCTTTTATTGCCTAATCTTGATGCTGTCCTCGTCTCCAGCACAGAGAAGTGAAATTCCACTCTGGGAAGAGTTGAGCACGAAGTCTCAGTGATAAGGAGGCGCTCGTGAGTGCAATTTACATGAAATGACTGCGTCTTCACGGACAAATTCTTTCCTTCATTTGATTCTGGGCAACGACAGGGCTACCAGACCTCAGTTTTGCTGAGAAGACCCTCATTTAGATTTCTGTTCTGCTAGAAATTCTAGGATTGCAAATTGAAATCTTTATTTATTTGTTTTAATGCCGATTACACTGGCCGGCCGGGGAGTGTCAAATTGCATTTTACTAAATTCCATCAAGCTCCTAAGTAGTTGTTGACATTCTAACAGAAAGGAAGCAGCAAGCCATCTAGGGACTGATGCGCACAGGACCCAGATGAGGGTTCTATGGGTGGAAAGAGGCGGGGAATGGGCTGGTGTTGGGGGAGAGCCATGTGCAGGGTGTGGGTTATTGTCAAGTCTTAGCTTTTGTTTTGGGTGGTGAGTCGTGGATGCTTATTACATTATTAAAAATTACTAATTTAAAAAGCTGACTAAATAAAAGCATGTTATGCATGGGTTGGGATGGAAGGCTCTCATGAACCCAGGATTATGATTAATCCAATTCTATGAACTTGAGCTCCGGAAAAAAAAAAAAATTGAAAACACAGCTACTTAAAAAGATGGTCTGAGATTTAGATTTCATGATGTACATTCCTTTTTTTAAAATACTAGTTTTGGTTGTTTTTCCTCACTAATCTTTCTAAACACCATTTTTCTTCTTCCATTTCAATAGTAGGGTCTCCCCATGCAGGTTACATAAACGTTCATTAAGGTCTCAGACATCAGGAATCAGGTTAACCCCTTTGGTGGGTGCCGAAGTCTCATGAGGGCGGAAGGGAGGTCTGGGCTGGCTTCCAGAAAGGGGACCTTGCCGAGCAGTTGGACACAGCTGCTGCTGGGTGTGGGGTGATGCTTTTATCCAGATGTTAAGGAGAGGGAAGGGAGACTGCCGGTGAGACCACCTCTACTATAAGCCGTGGCTCTCACACTTGGAACACCCTATTTTGGGGACACAGGGCATTTTTTTATTGCTATTTGTCTGCTCATCAGACATTCACTGGGCACTGAGCAAGACGGTGTTGCATGCTCTGGGCCCTGTGCTAGCCTTCAGGGGTACAGAACTCATAGAGAGTGCCTTTCCTGGGTTGCACACCGTGCTAAGTGCTTTGGATATGTTCTTTTTCTTACCCTCACAGCACCCCTTCTTTGTTGCTTCCCTGATTGCGGCTCTGGCCATACCCTATGACAACGGCCAACTGTGTGTCCTTTTCATTTGTGTGGCTGGAGACACTGGGAATAATGAAAAGGCAAAGGGCTCTGAATGCAGACTGCTTTTGGTTCAAATCCCAGGGTCCCCACTGACGTACTTGACACACTTGTTTAAATTCATCTCTTGAAGCTTTGGGCTTCTCATCTGTCAAATGGGAGAACTTATCTCACAGGGCTATGTGAGAAGTAAATGGGATAATTCACAAGCATTTTGTATTTCTGTCACATAGTAAATGTTCAGTTAATGGTCTCTATTACTTTTTTCCTCGAGAGTAAGATCTGTACATAATTTATATTCCCATCAGCCCGATACCTGCTAACATGTTCATTACCTGTTTGGTGAATGAGTGCCCTTTGAGAATGAGAGCTCAGTTCTACCACTCTTCTGACTGCTTTCTTGTCAGCCCCACGGCAGCTCCGGGACAGGTAAAGCTGCCCGCTTTGACCTGGCTTCCACACCTCTGGCCAGGATTTAGCTGGAACTGAGGGCAGGAGAATCCTTCGCTCGGCACCACGGAGGGAAGGAAGGAGGACTCTTTGGTCTTTCTGCTGACACTTGCCCAAAGGAAGAACACCACTCAACCACAAATGTCTTCCTGTGCTATTCGGGAGCTTCCTGAATGCTCCTAAGGGTGTGGCTGACTTCAAAAGCTCCTTCTCCTTGAGAATCAGGGGTGTCAGACCAGCCTTCTCAGGAATCAAGAACTGGGCCCCAGCTTTGCTAGCTGCCAGACAGCAGTAGCCCCTGAGACCACAGACACACACAGGTTTCTCATCCCTGGCCGTAATGCCCAGCCCCCACTATCTGTACCCCCTGCCCCCGAGTCTATGATTTCCTTTCAGGAGTCACGGAAACAGGAGTTAAAGCTCTGAGGATGACGTCAGGGGAGACAGGAGCTCGCGCCTGCAACTAACCTCCCTCCCACTCCAGTTCCATCTTCCCAGAGGCCCTGCGCTCTATGAGTTGGCCTTTCCCTGCCTCACAAGCCCTGCCCCTCCCAGTCACTCAAATGAACACCACTGCTTGGGGGTCCTTGGAGGGGGGACAGGGCCAGGAGGCAGGAGGCTTGACTTCAAATGTGGGTTCTGCTACTCACTGGCTGTGGGATTTTAGACAAGTCAGTTGCTCTTACAACCTCAGGATGCTTCTCTGTAAAATGGGATACAATTACCCACCTTGAAGGTCTGGCTTGAGATTTGCACAAGGCAGGGAAGGTCGAAATCACAGTCACTGCTAAGGACCATTACCAAGGCGTGGCAACAGGCCTGGGAGATCCCAGGCCCGGAGTCGCCTGTCAGTAGGTGCTAAATATAAGCATTCTCATCTCTTTAGCTTGGTCAGCAGAATGGAGAGATCCTGGCAGACCCCAGAAAACCTCAGCCGAGCCTGTGCCGTGGACAGCCCCTGTGGATTCCGCTTACAGAGAGCAATTTAAGAGGCAAACAAAACATGAAAAGCTATTCAGAATTAACAATGGGCCAGATGGTAATGCTAGTTTGAAGCAATAAAACATGATAAATAGCTTCCTGCTGCTACTCCTGATCAATTTCAATATTTAATAATTCCGCTGCCACCCCCACCCCCTCCTGCCCCCCC
>NC_048224.1:48007143-48061497 GCF_002007445.2 Ailuropoda melanoleuca
CCCCCCCCGCCGGGATCCTGCCATGACTCCCTGCATTCGGCTCACAGAGCAAACACTTCTCCACTTTCTGAAGGCGTCAGCAGAAAGCGGGCTGCTCAGCTGTCACGTGAGCGCTTTCCGTCCTCGAGATGAGAATTAATCTGCCCGAGTCTGAAGCCGCTCGTGTCAAGCTTCTCCTGGTTGCCAGGGAAGGCTGGGAGGGCGCTCCACCCACAGAGCGGCGCCGAGCTCACCTCGTTGATTCAGTGCCAGGGCGCGCTGGTATTCCCGGAGTTTTGCTTTCTAATTCAAGAACGGAGAGCGGTAGGGAGCTGGGCGGCCGTCCGACTCCAGGACCAACTAGGAGGGTCAAGCCGCCCACGAGGGAAACCGCGGCAGCGTGCCGGGGCAGCCGCGCCCACTGTCTCTGAGGCCGAGCCTCAGCCTCCTCTCTGGAATGGACGGGATTCTACCTCCCTCCAGAATTCCAGCTGGGGCTGCGCACACGAAGCGCCCGGCAGCCTTACACGTACGGCTCGCGCGACCACCGGCAGCCGGTGGCGTCATTGTGAAGAGGTGACGATCTCTGCGGTCGAGAGCTGTAGCGCAGGGGTGCCAGGCAGGATGTGGCAGGGAGCACCCCGCGCTCGCACAGACCCACCCCCAGGATTCTCCCCAAGTGCGCCCGCTGAGAAGATGAGCGCTTCGTCCTGCCAGCAGGGGCTCCGCTTTCCCATCCACGGACACCGAGACCCCAGGGCGCCCCTGGTGAGCAGGTGCGGTTGGCCCCGTTTACGCAAGAGGAAGCGGAGACAGGAGGCAGAAGGGCTTTTCGAGCTCACAGGGATAGAAAATGGCATAGTCGATTGTAATCTGGATCTCCCAACCTCTGATTCTTGTCCTCTCCACCGAATCACAGGAGAAAGCTGTTCGCCGAGGCGCCCCCTCCACCCGGTGTCCCTTCCGCAGGGAGGCAGCCCAGGGAAGGGAAGCCTGGGTGCCCCGTTATCCGAGCTACAGTTTACCGTCTGTGAAATTCAAATGCTGTTACCCAGTGCACTGGTTCCCAGGGACATTTAATGAAGGATCACGCATGGAAGCACGGTGTAATTTTATGACGAGCTATACAAATGTCAGGTATGGTGATTATGCCTTTTTGGAAAAACACACTGTGTGAGGAAGATCAGAAACGCGTTCACCCCAAGGTGGATCCTTCTAACCGAATCCTTCACCACCCCGGCCCCCACCCCCCGCCGTAATCTAGAGGGTCCACAGCAAACTCTTTTGTGTGGCATTCAAGGCCTCAATAGCTCTTGCAACCCCATCTCTGACCCTTCTCCTTTCCCTTCCTGCTCCAGCCCTTCCAGGCTTCTTCGGGTTATCAGAGCCTCCCACATGTGCCCGAGCCTCGGTTAGACCGCACCTGCCAGAGGGGACCATACGGCCCTGTTCACTGGCTTATCCCACTCACCCTTCTCCAAGAAGTCTTTCTTGGGCCTCCCATGACAGGAGCTCCTCCACCGGGCTCCCGATAACCCCTTGGCAGCCCCCCCCTCCCCCGTCAACCCCAGAACACAGCACAGCGTGCCGGCGCTGGTCTCTCCTCTGCCTCCCTGCTCTACAGCGAGTGAGAGCCAAGTGCTACTCGCTCCCATCTGTGCAGGCCCTGGCCCAGAACACGCCGGTACATGTGCACTGAGGGATGAACACGTGAACGATTGAGTATACTCAAAGCCTCAAGCACAAACAAGAGGTTCTAATGGTGGAATTCGAATTTGGGTGGGCACAGCCTTGGTCTCAGAATTCAGGATAGTGCCCCAGGAGTCAAATGCAGCTCAATCCCTCCAGCAATGCCTAGAGCTGGCAGGATAACCTCCTCTTTTCTCAACCTTGACCCCGAACAAGAAGGAACCAAAAGGGTACCACCCACCCCTCTGGACTCCCACTAGACATGGTGGAGGCCAGTCATCAGGTACTTACCCGAGTCCCGCTGGTCCAGGGTCATGGAGTTCCACCTCCTCGTGATGTCAATATAGAGGATGTCCACGGCTGCCATGGACAGGCCGCTGCTGCTGAGTTTACAGTTCCTGTCAAAGACGGAAGAGGACATATTACCGCTAGATAGATGGAGGGAGTCCTCTTCCGGTTTGCCTCCATGCCTTTGCCCACACTGGGTCCCCTGCCTGGAAGGCCTTCCCTTCCCACAGCTGGAACTAGTGAAGGGCATAGGGCAGGGGTCATGGGAGAGAAGGCTGAAGATGTAAAGATTAGATCATGTGGGTTTTTGTCATTTGGTCAACGTGAAAGAGCAAGGACTTGGGGATGGCCCATCTTGAGTTGAATCTGGCTCTGCCGCTTTGAAGCTGATGGCCCTGGTGAAGCACCTCCCCTTCCCTGTCACGGCTCCTCCCTTATGGAACAGTCGCTGTGTTTGGCCTGTTCTAACACCTGCCAATGGAGGTCTCTGACCGCTCCGAGGGGAAAATGGGAATTCCACGTTTCAAAGCTACACCCTATGCCTCTTCACCTCCACATCCATTAGTCTCTAGGAGGAGAAAGAAAAGCTGGACCTGGGTGTTCTGCTCTTGCCCGTGTCCGTTGGCTGCCAATAGCACACTGAGGGGACCCAATGAAAACAGCCATGTCTCGGGTTTAGATGGAAGACTTCGCTGCTGTCCAGAAGAATGTTCACCAGTTGAGTCCCTGGCCCGAGCCTCCAGACAGGGGCTTGGGGTTCCTGCACTTCTCCCATCTATGTCTGCCACCCGCCCACCAGGAGATTTCACATGGGCCCCGAACAGCCACAGCAAGCCCGAGACTCCCAGCGCAGATGAGTGCGGCTGGCCCATGGCCCTTTGCATGGGCTGAGGCACGCCGCCGCGGGGCCCCTCCACGCTCACTCCTGACTTTGGGGAGTCATCTGGAAATGGCGGGAGTGGGGATGGGCTGGCCTCAGAGTTTCAGAGGTTTCCCTAGTCTATTTCCTCCAGTGCAGGGAGGCCAAGACACCAGGTTTTCAGTCCCACATCAGCTCCCAGTTCGAGCTACAGAGGCGTGTTTACAACCTTCCTCCTCCCTTCTTGGTTTTGTTTCATTTTGTTTTTTTGTTTTTTTTGTTTTTTGTGGGGTTTTTTTTGGTCTGGAGATGCGGGGAGGCAGTCTGGCGCACTGAAAAGAACGTGATTTGGGCATCAGACAGACCAGGATTGAAATGCTGGCTCTGCGGCTTTCTCTAGCTGTGTGACTGTGAGCATTTAACTTAAACCTTCAGTACCTTTATTTGCTGATACCTAAAAAGAAGGGAGGGATATCCGCCCACCTGGCGGGGGTGAGGAAGCGCTGAGGCAGCCCCAAGGACCCAGCATGGTGCCTGGCTCCCAGATGGCCCACAATTGTTGGTTCTCCTCCAGATCTCTCTCCCCTTTCCCATTTCCTCTTCCAGAGCTAGAATGTGGGATCTTCGGAGGCTGCTTGGGGCTGACCTTTCAGCAAGTGGCCCTGTCCATTCTGGAGAAGCGGCGCTCGCCAGTCAGACTGTCTGGGCACGAGAGCTCTCTGTCCAGACTAAAGGTGGCCCTTGGCTTGTCCAGATGCACTACGTTTCTGAGCAGGGTCATGCTGGGAAGCGAGTCCCAACACAGGCTGGAGTTGCCCTGGGAACCCTGAAGCTAGACCCTGGGCCCACTATCTGTGTGGCTGAACTGCATTCAATGCTGCTTTCCGCTCTCCAAATGTGTCCTCATCCACTGCCCCAGCTAATGATAGAGTGGTTCTTTGATTTCCCATTCGTCATCAGTCCTTGCGTGAATAGCTCCCTTAGGAGCTCGACAGGAGAGGGGTGGACTGGCAAGCAGGATTCGGGAACCCCGAAGCCCCTCTCCAAACCCATGCACACCACTGACGGTGGTGGCTGCGAGTGTGCCCGGCTCGGTACCCAGACGAGACTGGTGTTCCTCATATGCCAGCACACCTGCTCGCTCCCTCCCTCCTTCTTCCTTTCTTTCCTCCCCACCAGTATTTCTCAGGCCTTCAATTCACATCCTGCTCCCTCCTGGGCTCCTGCTCCTTACTTCAATCACAAGTCACCAGCGGCGGCGGACTTCAAACACATCAGCACACAGTTAGTGAGCCCCAGTAACAACATGTCAATGGACGCAGAGTTTTTCACGTGGCCTGTTACCAAGATGGCTCTCTCTATTGGGTTCCACTGGAGACAATGCTCCAGCTTCTCCCAAGGTGTTCCGACAACCTGCACTGCTCCTTTTCAAAGCTTCATTAGGAAGGGCCAGCACGTTCCCTAATTATCATATCAGTGTCCTCTGGACTACCTGCTCCCCCACAGGACAGGAGGTCTGTCCGGCTTGCTCTGTGGGTTAATGGAGTATAAAAAGGGAAACCAAACTGACCACTGGTATATAGTTATTTTTTCCTGACAGGTAGAAAATAGAAGTGTCAAACCTTTCGCAGGAGCCGTAATTTACCAAAGAGAATTCTCCGTTGATCCCTTTGCCAGGGTAACTCGTCCTCCCTAGTGATGCCTGCACACACAGTTGGTTGCTACCCCTGGTGCCCAGACAGGGCAAGGGGGGATCCATGCTGGCTGCAGGAGACCAGAAACGCTTTAAAAGAATTTTGATTCTGTAGGTATTTCTTGGACACCCATCCGTAGGCCAGGTCCTTTCCTGTCCATTGGCTCTCTGGATCTTTATAACCACCCCATGATGAAAGTATTCTTAGTCCCATTTCAAGCTGAGAGTCAAGAGAAGGGACATGACTTGCTTAAGATCACACAGCTGGGATTCACATCCAGTCTTACCCTGGAGGAGAGAGTAGTGGGCTAAGGAGCTTTGGGGAGAAGTCGAGAGATGACCCAGCCCAGGGCCGCAGGAAGAACCTAGGACTCAAGGCATAGTCTCCGGTGGGGCCCAGTAAGGCCAGAGCCTCTAGAGAGGTCCTGTTGGGAAGCTTTGGGATATAAGGCTGGGGGAAGACAACCAGGGTCGCTTGGGGACAGAGTCTCCTAAGTTTCTCCCTATGCTCACCAAACATTCTCAATGGACCCAAACAGGGAGTGCTTCCTTGTTTGGGGGGGTTAAGACTTTAGAATGAATTGGGGCTCCTGGGTGGTTCAGTTGGTTAAGCGTCTGCCTTCGGCTCAGGTCATGATCCCGGGGTCCTGGGATCGAGCCTGGCATGGAGCTCCCTGCTCCTCGGGGAGCCTGCTTCTCCCTCTGCCTCTGCCTCTCTCTCTCTCTGTCTCTTATGAATAAATAAATAAAATCTTTAAAAAAAAAGACTCTAGAATGAATTTTGTATCTATCCATCCACTCAATACAGAAGGTATTCTGTGCCCACTGTGTCGGTGGTATTCTGAGCCTCGTGAGTGATGCAGGGCTGAATTGGTCTTGGATGCCACTCTCAGAGGGTGGAAATGATCTCAGAGTCTGGGGTAGAAATGTGAAGTCTTGGTAGCTCTTAATCATTTCAACCATTTCCCCTTATGCCTTGGGATGAAATTCCTCAAATGACTAAGGAGTGGAGGGATAAATTCCTCAGTGGAAGAGAAGTCCAAGATAGATGGTAACATGAAAAGCCAGGACAATTCTTCAGAAAGGATAGGCTGGGAAGGTGTATGGGAAAAAAAGAGCTCTGAGTCAAATGCACATGAGTTTGAATCTTGGCTTTGCTATGTAACCTTGAACAAGCCACTGAGGCTCTTTCCTTATTTGAACAATGAAGATAAGGCTACTCACCATTCAAAGCCATTTTAAGGACTAGCTCAGTGCCTGGCACGTATGAGGAAGTAACAAATGACGGCTCCCAGCCTTCCTCCATGATGTAGAATCATCTTGAAGAAATGTTTTTTATTCTTTGTTTTTTCCCCAGAATCAAAGGAAGTTGAGCACATAGGATGGGAGATAATCACAAATCATTCAAGTTCATTAGGAGCCCAAGTATAGAAAGATCTGAAATTATCATCCCCATTTCCTCTCAATAACTACTGACATCTCATGGGAAATTTAGAAACCAACTTTTTCCACTCTATAAAATCCTATTTATAGAATTTCTTTTATGTTCATCCTTCTCTGTGAAAGAAAAGCAGCTTATTTTTCCTGGATCGTTTTCTATAAGGTGAAAGCTAACAAATGATCAATATTTGTTAATAATAATAAAAGAAAACTCCAACACTAAATAGGAGGGGGAAACAACAACTCTGGTTTATAACATATATATTTTTAAAGGCTACTGATATCCCAGGCATAGGATCTCACAGTATTGCTGGAAAGAGCATCACAGAACAGGGGGATTTTCAAAGTCACGGAGGAGTTAATGACAGAGGGGGAGAGGAGGCCCTTTACACTTCTCTTCCAGAACATTCTAACACACCATGTTGCCTCTCAGAGCATAAAACCCCCCACAGCTACCCATTATGAAACATATTAATATCTCCCTGTGAGAAAAGGGAGTGGAAGGGGAAAAAAGGAAAAAAGAGAAAAACCATTCTCTAATTTAAAAGGAGTGCAGGATCAGAAACCACAAAGGGCCTGAGCAGGGCTCTCCAAGCAGGCTGGCCTCGCATGAAGCAGGAAGCAAACGCTCCAGGTGCAGAGGGGCTGCCTCCGTTTCCTCGAAATGGACCCAGTTTTGGCAAACGGTTTAATCTGCAGGCTGTAGAAATGGAAAATGCTGCATGTGCAAACTGATGTCTGATTCTGATGGAGGAGACATTTGCAGAATGTGTTCTTAGTGAATTACACAGAATGCCCCCCAGATTAGTAATCCGATGGAAGGAAACTAGCAACACTGCATTTCCCTCAAAGAAAGCTGTCAAATTGAAGAATCAGATAATTTCTATTTCTCAGAGAAAGAGAAGTCTCCACGCCCCAGGAATTATTATGACATAGAGAGAGAGAGAGAGAGAGAGAGAGAAAAGAGGCGCTTAATTCATGGTAATATGTGCTACTATTGTGTGCCTCCTGAGGAAACGACACGAAAAGCTGGTTCCATGAGTTAAGTCTAGACAAGGGAACGACAGTTCATTATTTCTCATTTCTTGGTAGAAAAGAAAAATAGAATGTGGCCAGACTGGCATTAGCATAATTCACTCCTAAAACTGCTGATCTATGCAGCACATTATGAGAGATGGTCACTGAAAATAAATTCGGTCGGATGTTTATTTTGTTCCCTGCAGTTCTCTTTAAGGAACTTGGAGAGAAAGAGTGGGTCGTCCAGGTGAAAGCCAAGTTCAGCTTCTGCTGTTTGCGTGGGAGATCTGAGAGAAGTATATATCTAGCCAGCAAATATGTCTCTTGCGCAGTGCTCCAGAGAAGGGCACTTGGCTCGATTTAACATATGGCATAAATATTATTAATTCATAATGAAGCAGAATTTAAACCGAAGTGGAAAGGAGAGAGAGAACGGTTGTTAGCAAGAGAAAATGCTTGCTGTTAAATTTAGCTGGCAAGACTGAACATACTTAGATAAATCTAAGTGCAGAGAATATCATCTTTTACCATTAAGTTGCTGTTGGGATCTCTCGGTATATTTCAAAAGGAAAAATCTATGAACGGTTGTGCAACATTTTCTCCACTTTGTCCCACATCCTTAATTATGCTGGACGTTGGCTGGGTGGGTGTGGAGGGAGGGGAGAGGGGCTCCCACCTGAAAACATTGTTCTCCTTGCTCGCGGTCACCATGGTCACCACCGCTCCCACGGACAGTGCTGGCGGCAGACTGGGAATGATGGCTACAGGACCTAAGGGTCTCGAACCTCACAAAAATTGGTTTTACGTGCAAATGCCCTTAATTATAGAGAAAAAAAAAAGATGGAAACAATCAAAAAGCCTATCACGTACAGACAGATTTGTAGCGATGTTTCGGACATCATCCAGTTCCAGTCTGAGAGCGTTTTAGGAATCCCCTTTGCTAGAACCATTCTCAAATCTGTTTTCTTCTGAAGATCGGGTATGAACATAGCAGTCCTCTTAGTATGTTCCCTTGCCTCTTACGCCAGCGCTCACACATTGGTGGTCTCTATGGGCAGTCACACTTTGAATGAACCCATACGGTGTTTAAAAATTATTTTCTGAATCGCCAACATCGATAGACATGCATTGAGATCTTACATAAAAATCAGCTTTTCTACCTTCTCTTGAAAAATCAAAAGCTCTGGTGATACTCGCCCAGCACAACCTTTCTTTTAGCCAGGGCATGTGTTCCTCAGGCCGCCCAAGACCGCCTTCTCCGTCCTTCCAGATTCCACCTGCTGGCTTCTGCTTCCAGTCTACCTCGCCCGGAGGCAACTGAGATTGTGATTCTTACCGTACGTTGTTTTTCTTTTTTCAAATCTTCCTCCCCTCTCCCCGTGTCTTATGTTTTCAGCAGAATTTTATTAGGAGTTACAAGGAAGCATCTGACATCTCCCTTCTTCCTTCTTCCTGCCTGGAACTCGACCATGATGGCTGGATTTTGAGCAGCTATCTTGTGACTGTAAGACTACCCTGAAGCTTGAAAAGTTCATGCTTAGGATGGACGAACAGGAAGACAGAAAGAAAGTAGGGTGTGATCATATCGTGGAATCATTAACCAGCCCTAGAATCGCCACTGCCAAACTTCCTATAGATGAGGGAAAATTAATCTCACGATTTTAAACCACTTGCAGATGAGAATCTATTGCTGCGAGTCAAATGCAATTCCCAAACAAGTCAGAAGATATCGGGTAGTATTCTCAGGGAAGTAACAACATGTGTCTGTCTGTTGACTTTCTTGAGAATTCCCACTGCTTAATGGAAATAATAGTCACAAAGCCCCCACTTGACAAATAGCTCCTGTCAACTGGGCCAGGTGCTTTAGGAAGTAGCACATCCCAAACTCATAATAACCCTGATAGACAGGAGAGATTATTCCCAGGGCACAGACAAGGCAACCGAAGACTTGGAGGAGGCGAGGGGTTTGCCCAAAGCCACACAGCTATTAAATGACACGCCCGGCTCTGAAGCCAGACCCAAAGCCTGTGCTCTTTCCAATGGGCTTTCCTTTTCGCCCCGAAGCGAACGCAGAGCCCTTCTCCAAATCACCGTGCAAGTCGTAACTGGGGTTTCCCGAAACGACGAGGATTCCTGCTGATTCTTCTGTGTTCCATCCCATCAGGAACATCAGAGAGCCAGAGTTAGAATTCATACAATTCATTTGGAGAAAAGCGTATGACAAAATGTTTCCGATTCAAGGCTTCTAATTATTTGCTTTAGTGGACAAAACAATGAAGGATGTGACTTGGAGGTGCAAGGTAGAAATATTAAAACCAATGATGAGCCAAACAACAGCGGCATCGAATGCCAGCAGATAGGTGGCATTCGGGGTGGGTGACACCCAGTCCTGGCATACAGGTGGCTTCCTCCCCATTTTATAGGACCACTGAGACTCAGAGGTGGTCCCTGACTTGCCTACACAGCTAGTAAGTACTGCCTCAGATCCTCACTCCTGTGTCGCCCAAAGTGGGCCGGCGAGTAGAGGCAAGTGGACGAATGATCGAGAGTTACGGGTTATTTTGTAGGCTGCGGCAGAAACACGTTCGCTTTATCTCACGGTGTATGTTTAAAATTCATGCAAATTTCGTATTGTACTCGATGATATGACCATGTTATTTTTATATTAGGACAAATACATTAAATTATTTATCAACTGAATTATTTAACTTTTCTCTCCTGAAATGGACATTTGGGACAGATGTGCCTCGTTTCTTTGCTGTGGCTTCATAAATGTTCAGCACGCCGCCACGTACCGCTGGGAGACATCACCCCAGCTTAAGAGACACAAGGTCTGTCTGAGTCCAAGGAACAACTGTCTATGTGGTTCAAGGGCTCAGTTCAAGGTAGCACAGAACTGTGCTTAATGCCGTCCCATCTGTCACATTCATTAAGTCACTCAGCAAACAGGAATGGACTGTGCCAGCCACCAGAGCAACCCGACCCCACAAGGGCACTGACCTAGCAGCACAGACAGGCCCTTCCAGGAGCGGTCGGGGAGATGGGACCGGCCAGATGGGGGGCTGCCCTGCACCCTGCCCGAATCCCAAGCCAGAGGGGCTGGTCTCACTGACCTGATAAAAGTCCGAAAGCCTGTTGGTCCCAGCTTCATTGTCCCCTTGATTCCCAGGAACCGGATAAACAAGTTGGCCATCCTGTCCCCCAGGCGCAGGTAGTTGAACTGCTTGGCGTACTTGGGGAACACCTGCTTGAGGCAGATGGAGGGCAGGTGCGCTTCGGGGTTGGCGTTGGTGTCGGAGGCGCTGGCCGGCTCGCTGTCAGAAGGATCTTCCTTCGCGGCCAGTGGCTGCTGGAGCTGCTGAGACCTGAAGAACACAAGCGATTAGGGACACGCCCACCATAGGGAGCGGGCTTTACAGAAGGCAGAGCACCTTCCCTCACCTGTCCTCCTTCCTCTACATTCACCGCAGCCTCAGGAGGTGTGAGACTGTCACTATTTCTGGTGTGCAGACCAGAAACCTGACCTCAGAGAAGCGAGCTCCCCTAGCTCACACAGCTAGTGGGTGGCAATGCCGGGACTCGAACCCAGGACAGAGCCAGGACCGGAAGCTTACACTTCCTCTGTTCTCCCACCCTGGATTCCCAAAACGGACATCTTCCTTTACCGCACTTAGGAATCAAGAGAATACTCTATTACAGAGCAGCCTAGGTTTGATTTCAAACTCCTACTTGTGGGTAGTAATTGAATAATTAAGAAATATAAAAATCTCATTGAGGGCTGGCAAGAAGCCAGAAGCACAGTTCAATGAACAATTTGCAAAGATACATCAGTTATCCAATTCTAGGAATAGGCACAATTGCATTTTCGGGCTTAACTATTTTATTTGGAACTCATACAAAAGATATGATTATAGTGTTGTGATTCCTGAGTCTGGATAATTTATTCTGAAATTATTCTGATATTCAAGAAAATTCCACAGTTAATAACTCTCACATATCCACCTCTGGCCTAGAATGTTCTCACCTCCAGGCCCACCTATCCAGCTACCAACGGTTGCGTCTTCAGGATGGCCCCCAGCCACCCCAGACTGAAATGTCCATTTCCCTCATCCCAAATCTACATTCCCCATCTCCTTGGATGTCATCCCCATCTGCCAGCTACCCAAGCAGGAAATGCCAGGATAAATGCCAGTCCTCCTCTCCCTCTGCCTCTGCCACCCATCCTAACACCTCACTATTTCTTGAAACCAGCTCTGCTCTCCCCCGCTGGGCCGTGTCAAGTCTCTCCTAGACTGTATCAACAGCCTCCAGCCTTTCCCATCCATAGACCCATAAACACTGGAATTGAGGCACTCTTCTTTTTTTATTTTTTCTTCTATTTAAAATCTTTTTATTATTATTATTTTTTTTTAGAGAGAGAGAGCGTGCGCAAGCAGGGGTGGGAGTAGGGGCGGAGGGAGAGGGAGAGAGAGAATCCCAAGCAGGCTTCATGCTTAGCACTCAGCACGGAGCCCAACACAGGGCTCGATCCCACGGCCCCGAGATCACGACCGTGAAAATCAAGGCGAAACCAAGAATCAGACAACTGAGCCACCCAGGTGCCCCTCGAGGCACCTTTTCTAACGCAAACCTGGCTGGGTTGCCCCTTCCTACAACTCTCCACTGATTCCCAAATGCCTACAGTGAGTTCATACTCTTCACCCTGGCACTCAACGCCCCTCTTGATTTCTTCTCAATGCTCCTCATTTCCTACCACTGCCCTAGACACACTATCCCCTTAAAGGCCTTGGGCACTCCCTGCCACCCCCACTCCACTGCCCATTGGTCTGATCTGGACACCCAGCTCTCTTCCACAGCTGGTGCCTCTCTTCCCTTGCAGCTCATCTCACTTTTCCCTCTGCTGTGCTGCCCACAGCTGGTCTGGGAACCGGTGTAACCTTTTCCACTCGTGCGTCCATTCTTGAGACAGAACCCTGAGCACGTTGTACTTGGTCAATAAATACTGCCCAACTGGCTAACTCCAGGGAAATTAGAACCATGTCACCTGGGATCGAGCTCAATACCAAGGCCATTTGCTACTTTTTTCTTTATTAAATGGCCTCATCCCCTATGCTCCCACTTCTAAGCATGCCATCACGTCACCAAGTCGGGCCATCTTGGTATCTTCGTACCTGCTTTCCTTGGCTTTTGAGGCCTTTCCCTGGTCCTGGCTGCCTGACACGTCTCTGTTGCACTTCCAGAGCCAGCCTGACGCCTCCTTGATCACGCTGATGGCTCTCTTCCAGGCCCCACTCCTGTTTCTCAGACTTGCTCCCTGGTTCCTCTGCTCAAGCAGCACTGCATTTGTCTGGACGCCAATCCCTCCCTCACATCTCATTCAACTCTAACTCATTCGACTCTCTATCTCTTTCAACTCTATTTCAACCTGGATCGCTTAGGTGCTTGGGAAATGTTTCATTGAATTTGTTGAATTGGGAGTTTTCTTTTAATGGCAAAGTGTGCCTCAAATAAAACACCAAGGTTATGCTATTTTGTACACCATAAGGTCTTTTAAATGTAGAAGAGACTTGATAGACAAACAGCAAGCTTGACAGCCCTGCCCTAATAGTCTTCTCTTCATTCTGGGTTAAGGAGTCAGACTCTAAGAAAGAGAACCCCCTTGTGTGAGTCAAGTCCCGTGAGTTTTGTTCACGGCTCCTCCTAGGTGGGTCTTGGCACAGATCTCAAAGCAAGGACAGGCAGAGGAGAGGACCAGAGCAGCATGAAGGAAACCCTCCCCCCTTTTTAAAGATTTATTTATTTATTTGACAGACAGAGAGAGAGAGAGTCAGGGGAGGGGCAGAGGAAGAGGGGGAGAGAGAGAGATTCCCAAGCAGACTCCCCACTGAGCGCAGAAGCCGACTACATGGGGCTCAATCTCATGACCCTGAGATCGTGACCTGAGCAGAAATCAAGAGTCAGACACTCAACTGACTGAGCCATCCAGGCGCCCCAGGAAAACCCCTTTTATTTTTTAATTTAATTTAATTTTTATTTTTTTAATATTTTATTTATTTGACAGAGAGAGACACAGTGAGAGAGGTAACACAAGCAGGGGGAGTGGGAGAGGGAGAAGCAGGCTTCCCGCTGAGCAGGGAACTGGACGCGGGTCTCAATCCCAGGACCCTGGGATCATGACCTGAGCCGAAGGCAGATGCTTAACGACTGAGCCACCCAGGCACCCCCTTTTAAAGTTCAGCGTGTGTGGATGGCTCTGGGGAAACAAGCCCCGCCCACCAAGGAGAGGCCTGATTCCTGGGGAGAAATACCTTTCCCAGGTGGGGTGGGGTGCGATCTCCCTCCATCTAAGCTGGTTTGATCATCATCTCCTTGAATTCAAGAACAGTAAATAAAAGTCAGGTGGTTACTTTTCAGATGAAATGAAATGTTTCTGCATGAAGGTTATAGGAAGACAGTTAAGGAAAGAGTAGCAGTTTTACTGGAGATTAGCTCTTAAATTACTGGGTAAGTGGCAATCACTGACTTTATAAGCACTCATTAAGTTTTTGTTCGAGGGAAGATTTGGAAATGTACAGTCTGATTGTGCTCAGTGCCAATGAAGAGAGCTCAGAACTCTTCCCAATCAGCTGTCCCACCTTCATTGTCTCATCCGCTCCTCGCACAGCACTATGGAGTGACTGTTATTTCTGTGCCCCTGTTCCACAGGAAGAAATCGAGACGCAGCAAGGTTTGCCACGGCTGAACCAGAACTATAAGTCCGTCCTTCCAACCAGTCCTTCCAGCTCGTCCGTTGCCACTCCATCGCTCAAAAACACGGCATGATTCACCCAGGGTGGGGGTTCACAGAATCCAAAGTATTGTTATTTCCATTGTGTTTTAAATGGTGTTTTCAGATTATAATAGTCCTCCAGGCTCTTTGTAGACATTTTGAGAAATGTATAAAAGAATCTGAATCATTTGTAATCCACAGCTCAGGGATTAACACCCTGTTTTGGTTTCTTACCTACATTTGTAAAGTTAGGATCACATTACAAGTAGTGTAAATCCTTCTTTTTACGTGTCACGTGACCATCACAAGTCTTCCCATGGCATTAAATATGTTTTCATGAGCATAATGTCTCATGGATGTGTGATATTCAGTATTAAGCCTGAACTGTAATGTAATCAGCTACCCCGTCAGTTGAGGGTCTCGGTGGCCCGTCTTTGACATTAAATGAGATGTGGTGGTCGGTCACGAGGTGATGTGTTCCCTCCCAGAAACAGAACATGCCACCCTGGCAAGAGCCTTGGAGGTCATTCCGTCCAATGATGCCATCTATTTCTTTGTATGTGGTCTAATGTATACAACATAAAATTCACCATTTTAATCACTCTAAAGTGTCCGATTCAGTGGCATTTAGTACATTCACAGTGCTGTGTACCCATCACTCTATCTAGTTCCAGAACATTTCCCTGACAATGTCATTTCAGAGGAGAAACTTTAATCCCAGCCAGGTAAGGCCACTAGCACCAGTGGGTCATTTAATTAGCAGATGGTCCAGGGTGGTGTGGCCTCCACTTGGGTTGCCCTGGAGATGGGGACCCCACCACCTCCGGGGACCTCTTGGGCTGGGGAAGTTTTCCCAATGACATGCATGTCAGAGGATATCTCCCCGCAGTGTCCCCAGCCTGCACCCCGCCCTATGCCCAGAGCCAAGCAGAATGAGTGTTTTTTTCTCTTTAACGTGAGCCCTTCACATTTCTTTCAAGGGCTGCTGTGTTTACTGGCTGACTACCGTTTCCCTTCCTTCCTGGATCCCCATTAATCAGCTCAAGATGAATAGGGGCTTCAAAGCCACAGATACGATTTTCATGGACTAAAACCACAAATTCAGGGGGGAGTGTTTTACTCAAACGGAAGAAGGCAGTGAAGATGTAGCTGGTCTAGAAGACGAAATAAAACAAGGAGAAATGGCGTCTTTGCTCGAGCCAATTTCGATGATCACATCGAGATCCAAGTTATCGCAAATACTGTAAAATTCTGTTTTTATTTAATAGCATTTTAATGGAAACGTTGGGTTTATGAAATAAAAGTGACTGGTAAAGAAAATATAAATCAAGCTTACTAGTCCTTTGGGGTAATTTTTTTCTTTATTATTGAATTTGGTATATCCTTGACTCATTAAAATTCTGGAATGTTTTCTCTATTATCGTTTCTCAAATAAAATGGAATTCTTTGTTATTAAAACTCTTGTGAAAAACCACCCATCTCTATTTCGTCTGGAAAGCCTGCTATTTATTAGGGACCTACTATGTCAAGCATGGGCCAAGCAACTTACTTATATTATCTTGGTGTTTCTCATAACAATTCTATGAGGGAGGTAGAAACTAGCGCCATTTTACAGATTAGAAACCCGAGATCCAGAGAACCGGAACACGCTCCACATGCAAGTCAGTAGTGGAATCAGAATTTATCCTTAGGACTCTATCACTGCACATTCCATACTTAGGCTCACTACATAGTTCTTGTGCTGATTTGATTTTTTTTTTTTTGGTGCTAATTTGATTTAAATCAAACCAAAGACTTTTTCTCTTAGGCATACACTGTATATATCCCCAGAAATTAACGAACCAGGAAGGTAGATAAAGCAAGGTAAGATTCCAGTTTCAGAGAAAGTACATGAATTCTCTCAGAGAAATAATTTCCATTTTTAGTTAAGCATGCCTTCAATAATTTATTTGTTCATGAACTATTTCCCAAGCATTTCCTTGTCCCGGGGGCCTAGGACACATGGGTGAGGTGGACACAGTTCTCACCACCCACAAGTATGTGACCAAGTGGGGGAAGACAAGACCCATCTATAAACAGTGAGTGAGTCAGGTGAAAATTGCCAGGTGAGCATCCAGAGAACAACCTAGAGCATATGGAAGGAGATCGGTTTGCCGGGTCCTGGTTGTATGCATGAAGGGGACTGGATGGGAATATGAGCGGGAATCTGCTGTGGGTGTCTAGGGCTTATAGGACCTTGGATGTCAGACTGCTTGGATTTGGTAGTGTGGGAGATCAGAAGTGGTGGATTTAGGGGACAGGAGGGGCAAAATCAGAAGTATGGTGAAGGTGAACAAGCCTGCCAGCAGTAATCAAGGCAGGGGGGTGGATGATGTTAGGAAACTACTGGAATATTCTAGGTCAATGGTTCTGAAAGCATATGCCCTGGACCAGCAGCATCAGCATCACCTGAGAACTTGTTAGGAATACAAATTCTTGGCCCCACCCCAGGCCCATGGACTCAGACACTGAGTGGGCCGGGAGCACTGTTTAACAAGCCCTATGGGTGATTCTGATACGGGCTAAGGTCTAGAATCACTGGTCTGGGTGAAAGAAGGTAGATTTGGCAACTGCTGGACCACAGAGGACAGAAAGTGATAGAACACCCTGGATCATGTTTCCGGGCAATCCAGGGGTTGGCAGGAGAGCCTGGTGGGCAGTGGTGCTGCAATGGCGAAAGGAGGTAAGCAGGCTCCTTTCCCCGCCACGTGGCCAAGACCCATCCCCGCAGTCACTTGGGATTCCAAATGCACGTTGTCATTCCTGAAGAAACTGCTGATCGTGTACCACGGAAGTGCCTTAAATTAGCCCAGCAGCTAATTTAAAGAGTTGGAGGATGAAGTCACTAAAAATAAACGAAACTACCACGTAGCCCAGCTCTGTCACTTGCTGAACCTCGGCCATCACACGGCCCCATTTGCCTGATGGTGGTGTTGAGCTATTGGAAGGGAAGACGAGAGACCGTGGAATGGGTGAAGCACGTGCTTCCAAATTGATGAGGAAAAGGACTCAGTGAGGAAACTTTGTCCTATGCTCCAGTCCCTATAAGACCCATGCTGGGTCTATCCTCCTGCTCCCTCCCTGCAATGCTCCTCTGGCCACTGCCCCCTCCCTGTATCACTTCCTTCCACAGCATGGTGTGGCAGCGACAGAAACAAACACCATGGTGATGATATTGGCGGCACTTACTATGTGCCAGGAACCACAGTTTAAAAAAATTTAAGCCTTGATGAAATCCTACCAAGTAGCTATGGTATTGTTATTCCCATTTTACAGACGAGGAAACAGAGGTATGAAGACACAGACTAATCCCGGATAGAAACCCAGGATAGAAACCCAGCCGGCAGGTGCCAGAGTCCTTGCCTCTAACCAGTGCACGATGCTTCTTCCGTGCCCAAGGAGGTGGCAGGCACCGAGCACCTGAGAGTCAGGTGGGATACCTGTAACATCTCATTTGAGCCTGGCAATGATCCTATGACTTACACACTATACGTGATGAGAAAAATTAACTTCAGAGAGGTTAACCTACCTTCCAAAGGCCACTTAGCTATTCCATGGCTAAGGGTGAGGATTTGAACCTGGATCTACTTGAGTTCAAAGCCCAGATACTTTCCACTCCAACATGCTACAACTCCTTGTAGTTAGGCACCTTCTCTAAATGCATTTTCACCTCCTACAGTGGAGAGAAGTCTCTCTTACTTATGGGATGGGGTGAGGCTTATGAGGAAGAGTGGCTGGGAGGACACCCAGCCTAAGCCTAGCACAACCATTGCATTGCTTAATATCAAAAACACTGCCTGCCCAAGCAAGCGTTCAGATGAATCTACTTGGAGGAGGGAGGGCTTACAAGGGCCTCAATGTGATGATGGGGGAGCAACCAGCACTGACCTGGACGGGGCTCTTCCCTTCTGACTGCCAAACCACTCAAGCCCTATTTCATCATTTCAGGCTCCCACGAGTCACGGATGCACCATGTTTGCCACGGGTATGAATTAACAAGGGCCCGGCGGCAACAGCAGCAGACTGGGTCTCGGTCCCTGCTGGGAACGAGTTCCTGGAGCCACCAGGCCGGGGGTGCTGCAGGACCAGCTTCCCGCCAAGGCGATGAGTTAACAAAAGGACACACGTGAGGACTTCCTCAGGTGCCCCCATTCCCACAGACCCAGCACTCGTGCTATTTCAGAGCTGGAAGGGCCTTCTAGGGTCATGGGGCTCAGCCCTCTCATTTTCCGGATGAAGGAACTGACAGCTCATTTTACAAAGACCTCGCAATATGCTTCTTTTCGAACAGGGCTCTCTCTGCTCTGCCCCTCCGCACAGAGCCGGCGTCTGGCCATCGTCCTTGCTCTCTTTGTCTTGGGCAGTTAGAGTAAATGAAGCGCACCGTCACGTGGGCCAGGGAGGGGGGCTGCCCGGCAGCTCCTCCCCACGGGGCACCAGCCTGGTGGTCCCCTGGAGTCCCAGCTCTGTACCCTCGAGCCGGGCGACCTCAGGCAAGTCATACAGCCTCAAAGCTTCAGTTTCCTCTTACAAAAAAATGGAGGAAATAATGGCACCTGACCTATAGGGCTGATGTAAATACAGAGAAAGTGGATGCATCGTGCTTGGCACAGCGCCCCAATACCTGTTAGCCACCGTGATTATAATCACCAACATCTTTATCTCCCCTATGCCATCACCTCGAGAGGCTCACTGTCTAGTCACCAGGCTTGATGGGAGAGATCAGCGTACCCCTCTGGGAACTCCGGAGACTATGGGGTTTCTGTAACCACTTCCTGACATTCTACTCTACCCACAACTCATGTAACTAGACACTGGACTGTCCTCCTGCTCCTCTGTCTGGAGACTCTCTCTGCAAGCTGCCCAGGGTCACACTGCACCTGCTTCTTGTCCCATGCTAGATAATTCCCCCACATGAGTCTCCTCTTCTCAGACCTCACTGGATACCTGCCCCTCATCTGACACCCTGGTTCCCTACTGAGGATTACTATTGTCACGAAATAATGCTCCAAACAATGTCACAAAAGAACTGCTGCTCCCCACATAAAGAAAAAGTTAAACCGTGCAGTGAGCAAGGGCACTGGGGGCCTCTCATCTCATTTTTCTTTTGAAATATATGGGAAAGTCGAGCCAGACCCTTGCTTGAGGTGGGGCATCAAGGAAGAGGTGGTGGCAAGGGCAGACCCCGTTCTCCTGACTTCCCGTCCAGAGCCTTTAAAAAACAAAAAGAAAAACAAAAACACCACCACTGAAGCTGAAATGCCAGAGTGGCCAAAATTCTGATTCTGAATGAAAAGCTTCAGACTCTTGAGGCCACTCTGGGGGGCAGGGAGGAGACTTCTGTGTGCCTAAAGGGCTGAGGAGTCCCCGCTTTAACCCCACCAGGGGCCTGGCTGCTATCTTTCTATGGAAGATTGGGCCAGTGCTTAGCTTTTCACCGGGACCCGGAGACGGGGTCTTCCTTATGCGCCTTGCCCGCACCGGCTGCGCCCTGCACAGGGCTCTCCCCGAGAGCAGAGCACTGGGGCCTGCTCTGCCGGCCTCACCTTCCACCTTCCATGGTCCTCCCTCTCTTTGTAAACGTGCTTTCCCAGATTATCCACGGGAAAAACACTCACTTTTCAAATCCTGGACTTCGTAGCACCTTTTCCAGAAAGCTTTCCACAGCCTTTGGAGCTAGAAGAAGGAGCCATTCCTTTCTCTAAAACCTCCCAGACTTCATACATCGTCCTCGTCACCCTCATCACGAGATGTACAGAGAACCGCGTCTCTATCCGACCCAAAGCTGAGCCCGCGGGCTGCATTGCTTTTCCTCCCAGATGGGATCCCATTGCCTGGAAATAGTTGTTGGTGCCACTGTTTCTCGGACATCTGATTCTTTCCCTAGACTGTGAGTCCCGGGAGGGCAGGCGCCGCTCTCACTCCCGTACGAGTCTATGTTCTAACACAGCGCCTGGCACACAGTAGGTGCTCAGAATATCTGACAGGGAATACAGACAGGCATTGTTTCATTGAGTTCTCACAACAATCTAATCAATTAGGTGCAGTTATTCACTCGAGTTTACATCTGAGGACACTGAAGCTTTGGGAGGTTAAGTCTGAGGTGAGGAGGTTGGGACTGGAGCCTGCGGGGCCGGTGACACTGCCACACCCCTCCACTTCCGGTTCCTTGAATGCGTCCTCCTTTCTCTTTGTCCCTCCCAGTGATGGGAAGATCCTGTCTGTCTTTGGGGAGAACACAGATTTCCTAGTGGCAACGGCAAGGCCTTGTCTATGTGACAATTGTAATCAGGGGTTGTATTAGCCTCTGTTTTACCACCTCCAAAATTAGCAGAAAAGGCCAACTTGAGCTTTCATTGTCTAGTTGTGCTAATGAAGGGATCCTTTTAATTACATACTCAGCGTCTCTCTGCGACACAAAGCGTTCTAGTGTTTAAACACAGTTCGGCACCAAAGTATAGGCCTGTGTGAATGCAGACGACAAGTGGGGGAAACCACTGGAGACGTTATCCTTTGCTTAGACTGTGTTTCTTTTTGGCATTCCATTTCATCCAAACGCAGTGCATTTTTTGCGGTAACCCTAATTCTCTTTTATATACTGTATGCCTGGTGAACCCTAACCCAGGGACTCAGTAGGCATATCCCACGCCAAATTTTCTTCCCCCTCAGATTTTGGATGAAATATGCTTGCTTTGTGAATTTCAGCTGTTCCCGATTTGCCCTCGAGGGTCCTCCCCATGGAGGGTGCTGTACGGCTGGCTGGTCAGCCCACAGCGAGGGTGCTGAACACAGAACTATCTTCACTCAATGTTCCAGGGACTCAGGGCATTTGCATGGCGCTTTCTAAGATGGTTTTCTTGTGCGTGATTCTGTATGGGATTTTCGCTAATATGAGTGAGGCCTTGTGGGGCTGATCCCACGGACCTTTCTCAGGCAAGGATGCTGTGACTTTGCATTTTTATTTGGTCAGGGGGTAAGAGGATAACTCTTATTGAGCCCCACCTATGGGCCAGGAGCTCTCCCACACAGGACCTGAGATGGAGATATTAACATATACTCCTGAACCTGAATGCCTGGGTTGGAATCCTGGCCCTGTTGCTCACTAGCTTGGCGGCTTTGGAAAAGTCTCTTAACCTGCTCTTGCCTTGCTGTCTTTGTCTGTGTGACAGGGATAATAGTTCCACCTATGTCACAGCACCGTTGGAAAACTTAAATGGGCTCATACATACACATAGAGCATTGAGAACCATAGCTGGCATGCAGTAAGCACTCAATAAGTGTTAGCTGCTGTTTATCCAACAAAGTGAAGCTCAGATTAAATGAAACCCTCAAAGTCACATGCCTTCCAAATGGTGTCATCTGGTCATCTGGCTCTGACGCAAGACCCTGTTTTTTCTAGGCTTCCATCGAGCTTCGGCAGTGCCAAGGGGGGTTCTCTGATGGCATTCTGCTAGGACACTGTGATCCGAGCCCTGCCCAGCGGGGCGTGGCCTAGAGAAGGTCACTTGGTGTGCTGATGCTCTCCTGACCTCGGTGTGACCACGCTTCTACTGCCACTCTTCTTCCACTGCCTCAAACACGCTGCTCTTCCTGGGGTCATCAGGGCCCTCCTAATTGCCACCGACCTACTTGCCACCTGGTCTTTCTCCAGTTCAGCTTCTTCATAGCATCCAATGATGCCTAACCTCTCTTTCTGGAACTCTCATTTCATGGCTTCTGTGCCCATGCATTCTCTGGGTGTTTTTCTGTCCTGTTTTTTTCCCTCCTAGTGGTAGATGGTCCTCTGAGCCTCTCTCTGCCCATGACCTGCTTCCTGCCCCACCCAGTCTCCCTGGACCATCTCATTTACACTTAGAGATGACTCTGAGATGCCCTCATGCCCTGCAGCTTCTGCAGGCCCCCGGGCCTGGATGCCTGTGCCCTGCCACCCCGGCACCAACAGCAAGGCTCCAATCCTACATACCCTGCAAAAGCCAGCACTTCAAATGCCAGCCCGCCCCCAAGCCTCCCCTCATCTCTCCCACCAGAAACACTCTTCTGGATTTCCCACAGCACCTCATTTGCACCTCTCTTGTGGAATCCAACATTTTCTAAACTTATATTATGGCCGTTTAAGTCTGTGGCTTCTCTCCCCCATAGACTGCGAGTTTGCTGAAAATAGAATCCATTTTTGTTCCCCTCACAGTATTCTACGTCTAATAGGTAATGCAAGAAAAGGCACACTGACAGATGACTGGGTAAGAAAAGTGTTCTGTAAGACAAATAACGAGGGGAATTTGGTGTAATTTTGCCCGTAGGCAAGAAAATGGGCAGGATGACCTCTGGGTGTCATTTTCAGTTTCAGATTCTAGAAAGACATTTTTTTAGGGTAATAGGGCAACAATCATAATTTATGGCAATAAGAATAAGGCATCCTACTCCACTCCTTCCTAACTATATGGCCTTGGGGAAGTTGCGTTATCCCTCAGCCGCTGTTCCTCTTCTGTAAGATGGAGCTGGACAACAGAATCCCCCTCCCAGAGGTGTGGAGGGATTCAATACAGTGACACAGAGCAAGAGGCTAGCATCCTGGCTGCAGGGTAAGTACAAACAAAATGTCAAAAATCAGTGACTTCCGGTCAGCTGAAGCCCACCCAGGAAGCTTTAACTGCCTCCTCCAGTCCATGGCTCTCTTTCCCTCCAAGAGCTTTGGTCCTAACAGAATTAGGTTTTTTTGTTTTTTCTTTTTTCAATTCAGCTAATAAATTAGGCATATGCATATTAGCAACCAGGTCCAGAGGAAAGCCTCACCTTTTTCTCTATGCCATTTGAATTCCCCTAACATAGAGTTGTTGTCAAAATCCATTAAAGTATTAATTTCTCTTGTCACTGCACAATTCCCCAAGCAGACATCCAGACAGTGTGCAGTGGTTTTTCTCACAGAAGTACTCAATGTTTAGTTATCATGGTACATTTTTGAGACGATGCCTCCCTGATGGCTCTAGAGGGACTGCAGAAGTTCAAGTACAAGGTTAAGGCAGGGTGGCAGAATGGCAACAGCCACGGGGTCTGCACATCAAGCAGGCCTCCGGCTGAGCTCCAGCACTGCCGCTTGCCCGCTGAGCGGCCTCGGGGAAGGTACTTAACCTCTCTGAGCATCAGTTTTTCATTTGCAAAATGGTGACAATGATACCAAACACACAGGGGTTTTATGAGAACTATGTGGAATACGAAATGTAGAGAACCTCATGGAATGCCTGACAGATCATTGGTCCTCAATACAAGACAGCTTAGAAATCTCAGAGATTGGGAGACGTGCAGACGGGGGTCTCAAGGGCGTCACACCCATTCACCACCCCTTCCTGGGGGACAGCTGTAGGAGCAGTGTGCAAATTGGTGACACCACAGCCCGAACCGCGGCATACCAACACTTTTCTTCTTTCGCAATGGCCTCTCCAAACGCCCATTCAAGTAAATTAATATCCTCACTTGACCAACTCACCTGGCGGGAGTAAAAGGTTTCCATGCCAACAGGAATGTGGGGCGCACCCCGCACCCCAAGAAAGAAAACAGGAGAAAGCCAATCATTTCGTTTCCCAACTAACAAGCACCGAGCAGAGCTGAAGTCAGAGCTGGCCTCTTCCTTGGTTGTCATGGCGACGTCACTGACCTACCCCGTCCTGCAAATACATGCGAGACAGCACGGGGGACATGTAGGAGGTGGGGTCCAGGGACGTGGGCGGCACAGCGAAGCGCTGCGAGAGATGCTCTCACCTGCTTTTCTGAAACACAAAAACCGCTGGCAAGAGTGCAGCCCTTGCCTGGGAACGGGGAAATTCCAGTTGCTATTATATAGTTCCTCTGGTGATCATGAATGGATTTAGAGCCCAGCAGAAAGGCCAGTTCAAGCCTGGTGAATGAACAGTAATTGCTTCCTCAGCTGCCGCGCAGGGATGGGGAGAGGGCCATGTGCCCGTCCTGCCTGGCAGCGGTGGGGGAAGGGGGGGCGGTGCGCGCAGCATCCAGGGATATGTGGCTGACACCGGTACCCGCTGCCTCGAGCTACAGTGCTTCAACCCCAAATCTATGGAACAATTTCCCATCCATGATCTAATGCCAGGTGAACCACAGCCTGGGAAGCAAAAAGCAGTGTGCCCATTTTACAGGCGAGAAAATGGAGTGCTACGACCATGAATCAATGAGCACTGACGCTTTCATGTTCTCTTTTCTCGATTACTCTCTGTCCCCTGAGAGGCTTAATCTGTGATAGTGCTTGAATTTGCCAAAGATTCAATTCTTTCCCTCACTCTTAAGCTCAGGGTCACTTTTAAAAGTCACCTTCCAAGTCCAACACTTGCCAGTCAAATCCACCCAGATGTCCCTCTTACAGCCAAGTTGAGCACGATTTGTTCCCCAGCCCCCCACAAACCCACACAAACCTGCTTCTTGCCATTTCCACCCGAGTTGTTGTTGGCAACTCCATCCTCCCCAGTGAGCCAAGCTCAAAACCCTGAAGTCAGCTTTGGCTTCTCCCTCGTCCTCGCCCAGGCTCGTGGGGACCTGTATACTATCCCTTTTCTATTCAGAGGCTCTGATTCAAATATCCTGGGGAGTCCTGGCAAGTAGAAGGAGGAAGCATGGTGGTCAACCACAGAAACTGCGGGTCAGGGCGTCTGGGATCTCGCTCACTCCATGCCTGTGGGCAGAGCACCTTCTGTCATCTGATCCTCACGGCCATGTGAGGCTAGTATTCTTTTTAATATGATTCCCATCTTCCATCTGAGACATTTGCCTATGAGACACAAGTGCGGTGACATAATTTGCCCAAGGTCATCGGGACTGGCTGGACACAAGAGCCCTCACGCGTAACCAACGCGCAAAGCTCCTTCCCACTTTGCTGTAGTTTTCTTAAGAGCAGGGCCCATGGGCCACGTTTGTCTGTTATGGCTTCTGAGGGGTGAGGGCCTCACTGAAGGTCTGAGCTCGGTTCTGCCTCTCACTGTGACCCTTTCTCACTGTGTGACCTTGGGGAAACTACCAGAAGATAGCTAGAGGTCCATAGCTGGCCGAATAGTGGCCCTAAGCCCTGGCATCTGGCAACGTAGGATTGTCTTTGAAATAGGGTCTTTACAGATGTAATCAAATTAAGGCTCTCGAAAGGAGGTTAGCCTGGGTTTAGAGAAGGCCCTAAATCGAGGGACAGCTATCATCAGAAGAGAAAGGCAGGGTGAGGTCTGACCCAGACACACAGAGAAGGGACTGTGGGAAGAGGAGGCGGAGATTGGGGGGATACCACCACAAGCCAACCAACGCCTGCCACCGTCACAGGCTGGAGGGAGCAGGCAGGAGGCCCCCCCGGAGCCTTCAGAGGGAGCGTGGCCCGTCTGACACCGCCTGGCCTCAGACTTCTGGCCTTAAAGCTGGGAAAGAACGCGCGTCTGCCACTTGAGGCCAAGAGGGTACTTGTTTCTGCAGCCCTAAGAGACCAGCACAAGGTCTCCATTTCTGAAACGGGCAACCCCAGCAGTTCCTGTGAGAGACTGTGACTGAAAACACTAGAATAGTGGCTGGGGCACAGTAGGCCCCCGATAAATGTTAGTTGAACCAAATTAAAATATCCTCAGTCATTGCCTTGGAAACTTCTCCCCAGGACACACCTGACTGACTGGGTCTACCTAGAGCATCAAGCTTGTAAGACGTTTACTTCAGAACCCAGGAGCCAGAAGGAGGAGCCATGGGGAGGATCTCCTCTGAGCCCAGGTGTGCAGGAAGAACGGGAAGCCAGCAGAAATGTCTGTGTCCTTGTGAGGCTGGTAACTAAGTGCTGGCCCGTCTCCAGCTCTGATGAGCCTGTCGCGGTGGGTTTCACAAAACATCTGTTTTGGGAACAAGCCTGTTGTTTCAGGCAAGCTCTCAAGAAAATAGTATGTTTTTCCTATATACAGCCGTGACATGTGCACTGAAGCCGAATATTTCTAAATGTGACCAATTTCTTAAGTGGCAGAAGCCCATCAAACTCTTCAAGAACATCGATGGCATGTGGGGAGCCCGGGCCGTTTCCTTGGTGGCTGCAGACCTGGAGCCACGTTTCCTCTGGCTCGTAGGGAAGCCCTTGGGGAGCAGGTGGGGGTGGTGGGCAGTAAGCTCTCAGAAATAGGTCCTTCTAAAGGTGATGTTAATTCTGCAAGGGAGTCAGTCCCTCGGCTTCATGCATATGGATGTCACCGTGGTTGAATGAGAACCTGTGATTTTTCTTCCCCTCGTGAATTGACTTGGGGTGGCTACTGAGTATTGACGAGGAAACGCTATGCCAGCGCACAGACCAATGATCCCCAGGACCCCAAGGCAGTTTTGCTGGATTTGACTCAATTCTGGCCCTAGATAAGAAAGCACGGGTGCAGCATCCGGTGTGAAACGAGCAGACTGTGCCTTGGCATGAGATAGACGGAACACCAGAAGGCAGACCAGCAACCAGGAAGGTGCCTGAACACTTTCCCTGTCGTCCCACAGGTGATGGGGAAACGAGGTGCGCCCATGAAGCAAACTCCTCAAGATCTTCCAGGCAGGTTATCCTCTTCCCCTTTCTCCTCCGGTTGGAATTTGATCTGAGGAGAGGGGCTCCCACCCCTTGAGCGGGTACATGAAGGCCAGAATGCACCTGCCTTCACAGGCCAACTCCTGCCCTGGCTGGTGTGCTCCTGGGGAGTCAGGCCGGAAGGGCTTGAGGATGCCCAGGAAGCCCCAGCCCATGGTGGGGCCTCGAGTGAGCCATGCCCCATTCCCATTAGCTTGTTGTAAACTTGGCCTCCAGAACCGGCTCCGGGTCTCTGCATTCCAGGCTCTGCCCGGCCCCAGCGTCCTCCCCTTTCTCACCCTTCTGCAGCTGGGGTCCCAGTGTGCCACAGGGTCAAGCCCCTCCTGGCTGACCGCTAAGCCCATAAGGCCAGGTCTGTATAGCTCAGAAGGCAGTGATCTGGTCCAGCTTTCCTGGAACACCCTATGCCCCTCAGACTGCTTCCCGAGTGAGCGACGGGGCCAAGGAGTCAACGCATTTAGAAAAGAAAGAACTTCAGGTCATGGAGACTGGTGGTCCTCATTCTGTATGTAGACGAGGACCGAGCTCTGGAGACAGGGAGTGGTTTGTCCAAGGTTTCCTGGCACTCGGGCTTTGTGGGTCAGGAAGAGTACAGGTTTCCCATCTCCCAGTGCACTTTGCTGGGATAATATCCTTGACTCTTCCTTTGGCTAATATCAATCAGCTCTGTGCAGACAGCCCCCCTGTGTGACTCATTTCTGACTCTCAGGCAGCAGCATGGGGCCAGGCCCAAGCAGGAGCTCAATAACTGTTATTTAGACTTGGCTGAATGGATCTCCTTTGTAAAACAAATCAGACTCGGACCTGTTCTTGAAGCCAACACAAAGGTGTCATTTCAGGATTCTACAAACACTTCAACTACCAGAAGGGAGAGGCTGTACCTGCCTACAAAATGGCGTGGAAGTGGAGAAGGATGTTAAATTTACTTGTCACGTCGCTGTGTTAATTTCCTCCTTGTGTAACTAGGATCTTGTGTCCATACGGGAACAGCTGCTGTTTGTCGGAGGCTGTGGCATCCAGGCACTGCCCTGGGGACCTTGAACAAAGGTCCTATTTAAGCCTTGCCCTCATCCCTGCCAGGGAGAACATATTGGGCCCTCTTTATAAGTGGAAACTGAGGCTCAGGAAGGAAAGTGGCTTGCCCAAGGTCACAGAGCTCACGAGTGCTGGAGCATGATTCTAGTTAGGTCTGTGCTGTTTTACCAAAGTCAGATATTCTGACATAAGAAGAACAAAGCCATGTAAGGAGATATAATCTCACCAAGGTAAGTGTGTGAACCCGTCTAATTATTACAGCAACCCCCTGGAGTGTCATCTCCACCTTCCAGGGGAGGGAAAATAGGTCCAGAGATGCCAAGTTACCAGGTGATCCCAGACAGTCTAGAACCCAGGGAAGAGTGAGAGGCAGGGAGAGCTCAGAACAAGAGGCAGGGGTGCAATAGGGCCCCGGAGCTGGGCTGGACTGGCTAGTCGCCTGACTTTGGGTAAATTACCTAACACAAATTCTGAAACGGTTTCGTAAAATACACATAACATAAAATTTAGCATTTTAACCATTTTTAAGGGTACAGTTCAGTGCTATTAAGTACTTTCATACTGTTGTGCAACTACGACCACCATCCACGTTCCCAGACTGAAACTCTGCGTGTTACACACTAACTCCCCATTTCCCTCTTCCCCAGCCCCTGGCAACTGCCACTCTACTTCCTGTCTCTCTGAATCTGACCACTCTCGGAACCCCATGTCAGTGGAACCACACAGTATTTGTCCTTTTGTGTCCAGCTTATTTCACCCAGCACAATGTCCTCAAAGTTCACCCACACTGTAGCAGGTGTCAGAACCCCCTTCCTTTTAAAGGCTGAGTAATATTCCATTGCACGCATATACCACATCTTGTCTGTCCATGGAAGGGCACCTGGGCTGCTGCCACCTGTTGGCAGCTGTGAACAGTGCAGCCACAAACACGGCTGTGCGTGGGCAAAATACCTTCAAGCTTGTCCATTTCTGTCCCAGACCTGAACTTCCGGCTTTTGTTCCCCAACTCAGAGAAGAGATTTAACACCTACCCAGTGCCTGAGCCAGACACCGGAGAGGAGGGTAACTCCCGAACCTCATGAGTGGCCTGGTCTTGTTCCTGTCACCTTGGTCCCCCCACTTCTCTCCATCCCCACCACCGTTCCTCAGATTCCAAGCTGCCACCACCTGTCACTTCAATGGTGACTCACCTGAATTCCAACAGCCTCATCGCCAGTGTCCTTGCTTCCAACTTCCCCTCCCAACACATCTTCCATGTCAGAGCCAAATGGCAGATCTGACCAGGTCACCCCGTGGCGCTCAATCTGTCCCCGGCTCTCTCCCTCACTTCCTTTGAGTGCTTGTGGAAACGTCCCCTTCTTCGGCAGGCCTCCCTCGCCATGCTGCCTACAGCTGTGACGGCCACTCCTCGCCAGCCTCTGAGTGCCTGCCTTGTCCCACTTTACCCAAAACCCTACCGCCGTTCATCAGAGCATAGATTTTACTCATTTACTTTGTTGACGTCCATCCCTGCCCTCTCACCCTCACCTCCAGTAAAGAAGGTCAGTTTCACAAAGGCAGACATTCGTGATGGTTTTTTCACCGCTGGCTCCTCTGTCCTGGCACCCAGTAGGCCCTCACCAAATTCTGGCCAAGTGCGTGAACACGTGAATGACTAACTCCCCTCTGCCGGTACGGTCACTGGCCTGGTCAAGTTCTTTCACGTGGGGGCTGTGTCCTCGCCAACCCCTGCCCTTCTACATCCCCATGTAAAGCCTGCCAGACCACAAGGCTCGCCAGGTCCTCCCCAATAGTAGCCCCAGGGCCTTTGCACATGCCATTGCCTCTGCCTGGAATGGCACTGCCCCCATCTTGCCCCACCCTTCTGCTGCTGTGGGAGACCCCTTCACTGTGTCTCATGACACCCTACTTTTTTGAAGACTGTTTCACACTGTACAATAATTGCCCCTTTACTTGTCTATAGCTATTTCTAAACTGCCGGCTCCATGAGGACAGGATAATGTCTCTCACCCTCTGATTCTTGGAGCCACGCACTGAGCCTGCCGTCGAGGCCCAGAAAGTGTCAAGGGAAAAAAGTGAGCCAGGCTCCTGCGTCTCAGCTTCCTCTCCTGTGGAGCGATGGCAAAGCCGCTCCTGCAGGGCACCCAGCAGTAGATGTGACGTGTAGTACGTGCAGCATCCGCCCCCGTGTGTGGCACACGGTCGGCATCGCACACCCAACTCGGATGCAACGGAGGGCTTGTACGCACTTGTGGAGGACCTGCTGTTTCCACTGTTCTCAAAGCCACCACTGCCATCCTGCCATCATCTGTCACCTCTGGGGGACACACTGATGAAGTGTCGGCCCGAGAGAATTCCTGTCCTTTCCTGTCCTAGCCGTCACATTTTGGCAGCTTGCCCGCTGAGCAGAGAAAACCTCCAAGTCCAGCTCCTTCTCAGAACCAACTGTGTTTATCACCAGCATGTCATGGAATTGAGAACGTCCAGGGATTTCAGGGAGCAGTGGTGCTGAGCTCTCATTTTACACCTAGGACATGGGTTTAGAGAGGCGGCCTGACTTGCTCATGGTCACGCAGCTAGTTAGGGACCTCACTTTCTCTTTCCTTATGGCGGAAGTTTAATTCTATCTGGTTCGCCCTATGGGACCCTTAGGAATCTGGCAGCTTAGTCTAAAAGCCTCACTTGGGCTAACTTCTGATCAGTATTCTCACTTTGCCATAAGTGAAGAGAGAGGACACGTTTCACTTCCATGGCCTGCCAACTACATGCTGGGAAACTCTTTTCCCAGGGACCTTGTCTGAGATTCAAACAGAAGAAATAGATGAGACTCTCGACCCTCTGACTTTATCCCTCTAGACAATTGGCCTGCCATCAATAAAGCAATGGCGATGTCCCGCCCTGGCCACTGCCACTGTCCTTGGACAAGCCCCTCCATGGGCTTACCCCTGCCTGCCTGAAAGTGTGCTCCCCCCTATCAGGGGCAGCAGCTCTGCTCCGGCTCCTATGTGGGGGCAGCAGAGGGAGCACTGGGGAGTCTGAGCTCAGTCGTTGGCAGAAGGATCAGGGAGGCAAGGGAGGGTGGCCTGGTTGGAAGTGAACCCAGAGCTCCCTCTCGCTGAGATGGAGTCATCAGCCACCACCAGCAGACTCATTCACAACCTCTGGTCCCGGAGGAAATCATTAAACCTAATTATTATTATTAGGCATAATGACTAATTAGTAAAAATAGCTACCATTTACTGAGTGCCAACTTATGCCTGGTACTTAATGCATATTATTTCTTTTTGCCTATTTTACACTTCCTTATTTTCTGTTTTCCTAATTATAAAGTCAATATATATTCATGGAAAAAATGTTTAAAGATGCCAAAAAGCAGAAAAAGGGAGGAAAATTCACCTTTTGTCTCACTGCCCACCTCCAGCCACTGCTAACATACTGGAGTTTTCTTTCCAGGATTTCTTCTATCTGTCTTCTGTTTCTCTATCTTTTTCCGTATGTGTGCATACATGTGGCAGGTGAGATTTAACAGAGCTGTGATCACATTTGCCAAAAAATTACTTCTAATGACCACGATGATCCTATGATCCTTGGGTACTCTCATCTCCACTGTACAGATCAGGAACCCGAGGCTCAGAGAAGGTAAGTCATTTGACCAAAGCCACACAGCAGACAAAATCCCGGACCGGGATTCAGATCGAGTCTTTCTGTGGCGGAAACCTGTCTTTCCCCACCCTGCCCTGTTATTTCCCACGCGTTAAGGGAGAATCAAGAGTGGTTTTAATTACGTTTCTGCTTCTGCAACCCCATTCCTCTGCCTGTGCCCCCCCGGACCACACTCTACTGAGACATGTGGCTACAGCTGTAGGAGACGCAGAATTGACTCAACTGGCCAGTACCTGACTACGGAAAGCTTTGAAAGCTGAAGCTTCAATGAAGACATTCTGTCAGAAACTGGAGGGAATCTGTGTTTTCTGTCCATACAGATATCTGGAAAGCTGAAATCAGAAAGCACAATGAACTGCCGTTTGCAAGCTGTTTTGCGTGAGACAAATACAAGTAACATCTATAGAGCCTCTGCGGGGCGGCTCAGAGGGCCTCCGCCCCAGTCTGCAAAGCTGTGAAGGGCCTGGGTACCACAAACACCCCGTAACAGTGAGGACCCCCCCGATTCTGCCTTTCCTCAAATGGTTTGAGCAAAGCCCTAGGTACCAGACCTCTTTAAGTTGGCACCAAGCATGCTAAGCAAGCGAGGTAAACATGTGGCGTCCTCTATGTGCGGGACGCCACATGAGTCAGACGGTGCCCCTGGCTGCAAGAGCTTACATCAGGGGTGGGGAGACGCCTAAGAAAAGAAAGTTCTAGCACGATGCAGTAAGCGCCGAGACACAGCTACAGAAACCCCTTCGGTTCAAAACAGCGCCAGCTCCGATCCCTACAATCTCTAAGATGGGAGGATTCATGGCTGAGAAGAAATGCTGTGGGACCAAGGGCAGGAACAAGATGATTAAAGCCCTTTTCCAAAGCGCTGTGTTCACCGGCATAAAACGGTAAAGGCAGAGGACTAAGTAATCTCTTTTATCTTTCTCTTACCTATCTTAAATTTAGAAAAATAAGTCACCGCACTTTGCTCCCTCGATATTTTTAGGATCTTTGTCCCTCGTGGTTTGAACGAGATGTCTGGAATGTGTTTTGCTTTGCTGCAGATAACATTCACCTTGAGCCTTTTTCCTGCGTGCCTGTGTGTTTGTGTTTGTGTGCGTGCGTGTGTATTCCACCGTCTGAACGTTCAGTCATCTCTCACCTAACAACCACGAGTTGTGGAATCTACTGTCTGGATCCTGCCGGAGCCACAGGAAGCTGTGAATGGGAACCGCTTGGAATGTTCCACCTTCCGGTAGGGCTCAGATACAGAGGTATTTCTTCACATCCTGCCCCCCGCCCTGGCTAACGCTAGGGGCCTCAGCCCCGCTTCCGATTCCCAGCGGAGGAACGGCCACATCAGCCCCCCTCACCCACGGCCCCGCTCTCCTCTGGACACACGTGGGGTGGGAGGTCAGTTCTGAAGCCCCAGGCGCAGCCCCTCAGCTCCCCAGCTCCCTCATCATCTACTGTGCTGCCTTCCCCCTTCTCCCCTTTCCTTTTTCACTGCCCAACTCCCAGACTCACTTTTTCTAGTTATTCCCAAAAGGAGTGACTCACACTTCTCAGAGGCAGAAACAGAAATGTCGTGGCGACACTGAAAGATATTCGGAAGGAAATCTGCAGATGCCTGAACTTCAGGGAAGGGGCCTGGAGGACCCGCAAGGATGGTCTCCTGGATCTCAGTGCTGCGGGAGCGGGAAGCCCCTCCTCTGGCCTTCGGGAAGAGGACAAGGCATCCTAGTTGGGCTCAAGTCCCAACTCTGCCTCCTAAATGCTGTGTGACTTTGGGCAAGTCACTTAGCTCTTCTGATCCTCTGTTTTCTCATCCTTAAAATGGGGATATCTCTCTTACAAGTTGTTGTGAAGATTGTGATGTTTTATAGAAATATAAGTATATATAAAATACGAGATTCCATATACATATTTTTATAAATTATTGCAAAACACTCACTTTACAAACACACACACGCACACACACACACACACACACACACATCCTAGGTATAAACAGTGGCTGGCACAGGACAGTCACCAACCTCTTTGGGCTGGCTGTGTCTACGCTGCATAAATCCGTCACAGAGAACAAATGCACTGGTGTAATAGAAAGTATTAGATAAATGTAAAGTATTTAAAGAAAATACTGAGGTGTATTTTTTCTTCTGTGCTTTGAATGGCACAATATTTATCCTGTCATTTTCCAGCTAGGGGCTTGCTGCTTGTTCCAGCACAGCTTGGGATACCAAATATAACATGGGTTAAATATACAGGCTGACTTGGCTTCACACACTGAGGACAAAAATGAAACATGCATGGTTTGGAGGCCCACATTCCTGCCAGAGCCGTCTTCGAAAATAGCATTTTCTCTTGGAAGAAAGTACTAGCAACTAAAAATATTGCCGTGTTTAATAACGATCACCGAAGGGACATCTACAACTGCTTGTCTTTTATACATTATCTCACATTTAGTTTACCGCTCTCCTCTGGAGCCACGGGCCAGCCCCTCGCAGCTGGAGTCCCACAGAGGCCTGACACTCTGCCGGCTGGCTCAGCCCTGTCCACACCTTGAGCCCGTCCTGGCCCGGCAGATGGAAGCGCGGTGGTCCTCTAAGCCTGGAATCCTGACGCCCAAGAGGAAACTCAGACTCTAGTAGCTACCAACTCCATCCTTACGGAGATGGCCGATTCCATGCCGTGGGGCTTCTGGCACAGGGCCTGTCTGGTATTCTAGGAGTTTCCCACTAGGAGGACACCCCGACCGTTACCCCTGCCTGTTCAACGGGGCCCCTGCCAAGTCCTCACCTGCTTCTTCTGCCTGGGTGACAGGTGCCATTCCTCCTACGCCTCTGCGTTGTCTGGGTCCAGCTGTGAGTGACCTGAGCTCATGACACCATGAGGCCACCAGTGCTTGGTTGACCATGTTGACTGGCGCCTGGCCTCCCATGCTCCTCCTGCCATCACGGGCCCACAGCTATGGACCCAGGTGAGTCCAAGTGTGGTTGGTCATGCTCTTTCGCTTTGAAAAGCTCTGTTACTGCTCTGTCTCATGTTGCCCTTGAACTTCAGAACGTGCTGGCCTATGCTGTGCATTCCTACCCAGCGGTCCAGGTTGTGGGGGTTCCCTCTACACCGCTGGCTTTAATGTTGTAATAGCATATCTCCTTATAGAAGACACAAAACAAATACAGAAATACGTAGGTAAACCTTACGCCAGTTAGAATGGCAAAGATAGACAAGGCAAGAAACAACAACTGTTGGAGAGGATGTGGAGAAAGGGGATCCCTCCTACATTGTTGGTAGGAATGCAAGTTGGTACAGCCACTCTGGAAAACAGTGTGGAGGTCCCTTAAAAAGTTAAAAATTGAACTACCCTATGACCCAGCCATTGCACTACTGGGTGTTTACCCCAAAGATACAGACGTAGTAAAGAGAAGGGCCATATGCACCCCAATGTTCATAGCTGCATTGTCCACAATAGCCAAATCATGGAAGGAGCCGAGATGCCCTTCAACAGATGACTGGATTAAGAAGCTGTGGTCCATATATACAATGGAATATTACTCAGCTATCAGAAAGAACGAATTCTCAACATTTGCTGCAACATGGACGGCACTGGAGGAGATAATGCTAAGTGAAATAAGTCAAGCAGAGAAAGACAATTATCATATGATTTCTCTCATCTATGGAACATAAGAACTAGGATGATCGGTAGGGGAAGAAAGGGATAAAGAAAAGGGGGGTAATCAGAAGGGGGAATGAAACATGAGAGACTATGGACTATGAGAAACAAACTGAAGACTTCAGAGGGGAGGGGGTGGGGGAATGGGATAGACTGGTGATGGGTAGTAAGGAGGGCACGTATTGCATGGTGCACTGGGTGTTATACGCAACTAATGAAGCATCGAACTTTACATCGGAATCCGGGGATGTACTGTATGGTGATTAACATAATATAATTTAAAAAATCATTAAAAAAAAAAGAAATACGTAGGTAAGACAACACAACTCTCAAACACAATCTCACTATCAGAAATGATCGCTTTTAATATTTGGGCAAATTCCCTTCCACTCCTCTTCTATGAATATAACCTGTTCACATCATTGAAATCATACCACACACACAAGTTTGTAGCTTACTTTCCATTTAATGTTGTGTTACAAGCACGTTGCCATATCACCAGAATTATTTATAGAAATCTTTAATGATTGAATGACTTCCCTCAGGCTAATGGCTATTTCGATTGTTCCTGATTTTTTACTACTCGGATGTACATATTTAGACAATAAATCTTTCTCATAATTTTGGATTCTATCTTCAGTATAAATTCCCAGAAGGGAAGCTTCTGAGTCAACAGGTATTAACATTTTTAAGACCCTTGTTCTCTAATCTGGCTTTAGTCCATGACCTTGCAAATTGTTAAAGAATGAAGTCACAGTCACCACTTCAAAGATTTTCCATCTATAATCTTTTGTTTGCCATGAAGTTAACTATTGAGATCACAATAAAATGGGATGACACATCTTTCTATTAATTTCAACAGAAATATAGGTTGAAAAATATTTTGCAGAGGAGTATGTGAAGCTAGAAGTAATGAGATTAAGCAATATTTTCAAGTGACCCGCAGTTGCTTTCCTACTAATAAGAAATAGTCATTGAGATTTGTATCTCTAATTGTTTTTTAGACTGTTCTTCTCCAAGCTATGAATCTGAATCTGAGTCAGCACCCTAAACAGCCAGAATCGGCAACAGGGAACTCTATTTTTGAGTTTCTTATGGAGAATGTGAACTTGGGATGAGCTGCTCAAAATTCATTTATGTAATACAGTTTTTAAAAAATATCTGTCTTCTCTGCGAACCCTCTCCTGATTTCTCCAGGAAAAATTAATCACCCTTCCTCCCATAGCTCATCCCCAGTCCCCATTTAACACTGACTGTGGCCTTCATCATACTTGAGTTATTTGTCAAGTTGCTCCCTGACTTGGAGCTCCTGGAAGGAACGACCCGGTATGATTCCCAAGACTTAGCAGAATGGTCAACATACAATAGGCGCGCATAAACAGGATATGGATTCATTTTCCATTTGCCAGTAAGCATGTGGATGGTGCCTTGCTAGGAATCTGATGTATAGCATGGATCCAAAAGGAGAAACAGAAGGAGGTCCACTGCAAGCCCAGAGGCTGTCCACAGAGCAATGGTCAGAAAAAAGAAAAAATAGCAAAGAACGTCCATGGTTTCAAAATGAAAGAAAACATCATTATTTCACAGATTATTTAGGGGCTACCCTTCCAGGTAGTAGGACTGTGCTAAATGATGGAATCCAAGAGGAGTAAGTTCTTTCTGCCTTCCCAGAGCTCATGGAGAAAAATGAGAGGTTTCAGTGATTCTACTAAAAGGTTCTCCATGGAGGAGGGAAAGGACACCTGCAAAACCAGGATAGGATAGGAGCTAGTCTGGTCTTCCATTAATCAAAGGCTACCACCTTCAGTCAGTTATCTGCAAATCGTTCGAGATTCTTCCAAGCAACAACCACGAGTCAACCCCTGCCACGTCTAGGTCACCCGCTCACTCATTTCCGTTGGGTAGCAACCTTCAAGGATCAGTAAGTCCTTTGAAATCCACTAAATCTTACCACAAATTTCTCTAGAGATTCTTACATATGTGTTGGTTTGCCATGAAAAATGTATTACTTCTTTCCAAATAGATATTTTAAAGTTTGTTACACATAATTGGGGGAAAATGTCGAAGGCCTAAGGATCAAGATTCATTAAGAAAAAGTACAGAAGGGTGGGAAGCTTGGGAGGAAGACAGCCAGGAATAAAATTCCCATGCTGCCAGTTATTAATCCTATGATCTTGACAAAATACTTAAGCGTTCTGGAGATCAGTATTCTCATCTGTAAAATAGGGATGATGATACCTATCTCCTCCAGAAGAAGAGAGGAGAAGAGAGAGAAGAGCTTTGTCTATGCACGTTAGGTGTGTACATCCAGCGCCCAAACATAAGGCATGTGGACTGCTTCAGGGAGAGGAGAATTCCAGTGGGTGGAACGTGGGAATGTGCAGGAGGCCAGGTGTCAGCTCACTCAGTTTGCAGTCCCAGAGTCTCCCACCCTAGACCCAGAGAATTCCATTCCCCTCTAACTTCAGTTTTCCCATCTGTAAAATGAGAAGGCCCAAAGAGGTGACCTCGCAGCTACCCCAGTTCTGATGTTTCAGCAGACCCTTTGTTTCTCTCTTCCCAAGTGTGTGAAGTGGGGGACGGTTGCTCAGCTAAGAGCACCTGCGCACGCAGCCATCGTCACGACCCGCACCTTACAGATCACCTGGTTTCCAGGTTAGAGACTGCTGGCCCCACTCACCGCACGGAATCATTAGCACGTGTGAAAGCTCCCACCACGCGCTGGTGTTTCATGAGCAACGAAAAGAGATCCATCTCCCATTTGGACAGCGCCGCATTGAACATTCATAAAATATTGAAATAACTAATGAAGTCATTTTTCATTTCAATGGTGGTTTTCTCTACTTATCTCTACATGGGTTTGTCCATCCAGTCGCAGATTCCTTCAACTAGTCAGAGCGCCTATTATGGGGAATGGACGTGCAGACATGTCGCTTATCTTGTAGGGCTGGTGCTCAAGGCCTGTCTCCTTTGGGTGGCCATGTTCTCCCTGGGTCTTCACCCCCGTCTGTGCGGGCCCGTGTCCAAATTTCCTCTCCTGGTAAGGACACCAGTCACATACGATTAGGGTGCAGCCTACTGGCCTCATTTTAACTTGATTATCTCTATAAAGACCCTGTCTCTAAATAAGGTCCTATTTTGAGTTCCCACAGGTTAAGATTTCAATATACACATTTGGAGGGTGACACATTTAAGCCCAAAAAAGGGAGTCAACATATTCATTCGTTGATTTGTTCATTCATTCTTCCAACCCTAATCGAGTCCCTACCGTGTGCCAGGCATCGTGCTGGGTACTGGAGATCCAAAGGCAGTCCTGGCATGGAGGATGTCGACTTGGCTGGGCGTCGCCCACAGATGGATGGCTGAGTATGGTATATGTGTGAAGCACAAGGTGGGCGCAGGGACGACAGGGCTCTCTGCTCCCCTGAGGGTTCAGGGCAACTTCTGAGGCTTCCTCGAGGTAGCCGAGAGCTGAAAGGCTTGGGTGGAGCCTTTGAGGTGGCAGGTAGAGAGAAGGGAAGGCCTGTTCCAGGCCCAGCACACTGCGTGTGTAAAACACAATTCTGGAACTCTAGAGGCGGGGATGGAGCTGAGGGTGTGTGTTAGCAGCGAGAGGGGAGAGATTTAGGGTAAAGACCCTGGTGTGGCAATTCCCATGCGAATTCCACAGCGAAATCTCTCCGCTGTCAGAACCCAGACACCCAACTGCTTCCTCTCTGCGTGGAACACAGCTGAGAACAAGGAGGCGAGCGAGAAGCTCTCTCTCTCACAGAAGCCCAAATCAAGATCCTAGAGTTCACGGCCTGAAGTTGTAGTGAGGAGGGCCTCGGGGGACCTCCCTCAGCACCTGTGTACTCTTTCTCTACACACATTTCTCACAGCTCCGTGATCAGGTTTTCAGACCAGTCCCACACCTGCGCAGCCAGCAACCAGGAAGGGGTGAGACGGGGCTGCAGCCAGGCAAGCCTCATGTCCAGAGGGAAGGCCTGAAGATGGAGAAGGCAGGAGAAACCCCCTCCAGAGCTCTTCGGGGGCATCAATACACCACAGAACAATTTAAACCCAGTTTGCAGAACCATCATTCAAATAAAAAGCCAAATTTACACGACTGTGTTTAAGAAGCCAAGATTCCCAGCAAAACTGAAAGGGTTTGGCGTGTAAAGGGTTAAACACACCGGGTAGAAAACAAAGGTCTCCAGTTCCCCAGGGGTCTCCACAGCCCCTGGACTGACAGGGCCAGCTTGAGGCAAACTGAGAGCTCACTCTGAGTTTTCTGTCAGGAGACAGACAGGGAAATCACTTAAGCCCAATTCTCTCCCTTTAGGCCTAAGACAATGAGGCTCCAGGCGGGAGAGGATTTGCTCAGAACCACCCAACAGGAGAGGAGCAGAGCAAGCAGATTCTCTTGACCTTGTCTCCTGGGGGGCTAGGGAAACCCTGGGGTGGGGGGTTTGGGGCCTCTGGTCGGGGGGAGAGGAGGACACAGAGACTTGGTCTTGGCCCATGACCTCGGGCAAGTCTCATATTCTGGCACTTCTCCCGTGAGGCACATCGAGTATTATCTGGCCATTACTCGGGCCGAGGCATGTCACTCCGGGGCAGCGAGCAATCAATGGCTGGATGTCAGAGTCTGAGCCTCATCACAGCCCCTTCTCATTCTGCCACTGCGGTCCACATCCCCGCTCTCTGCGCAACACTCTAGAAACTTGCCGGTCCCTTCACAGTTTCCTTGTCAGCTGAGCATAACCGTTTGGAAAACAGTGGTACACATCACCACAGCTTCAAACCAGACACGGATTCAGCTCTGTGCAGCGGTGGTTGTCTTTAGAACACATTTATCACTAAAACAAAGCGCTGTGGGTTTGGGAGAGAGCGATGTTTCGAGCTGTCAAGTCAGTTGGAAATGTTTGGGAAAACAATTTTTTTTTTTTGAGATAATGCTGGCTTTGTAGGTAGGTACGATTTCAGGTTTTTTCCCCCGTAAATTAACATGTTTTAGATTGCACAGGAAAGAACCGGGATATCTTTGATAGCCTCAAATATAATTATTGTTTTGACTACAAAGTCAACTTCGCAATACTAAAAAGGCAAATCACCAAATATAACCGTGTAGTTTGCGCTTCTTCGTAGTTTTAAAGGGCATACGCTGGCTGTTTTGTTAAGTGAGAGAGCCAGTAGTAATCCTGCAGACATTTGTTTAATGAGTGGGTAAACTGGGTTTTCAACGCTGTAATCGGTGCACGACTGCACACCAGCGCGCAGCTGTATGGAATAAAGCTCGAGACTTGGTCTAGGGCATTCACCCCCGTTTTGTCCCTGGTTCTCAGAGGGGCACTGTGAGGGAAGCAGGCTAAAGATGGCGAGATGGAGCATCTGAGCGTTGATTAGACAAATATTTACAAGTTTCTACTCTGTGACAGGCCCTGCACTGGCGACGCAGAGTGGAATAGCACAGAAGTGTCTCTGCTCCCAAGGAGCTCATGTGAGGTCACGGGTGGGGACTGGGCTCCTGACTGCCTGGGCCTCCTCATCCAGGGCCTTTGCCACTCTCAGACCTGCTTCCTCTCAAATCTGCAATCCCCTTAAACTCAAGAGCGGGTTTTCCTTTTGGAAGAGACACCTTCTGGTCTGGACGTCCTGAACATCTCGGTGGGGCGACCAGCACCACGTGGCTCCCATGAGGCCTCTATGGCCGGGCTGAGGAATCATCTGGAACACTTCAAGGCCAGGTCTTCAGAGGGTGCACCCACATGAAGAGAAAATCCATCCTTACGATTCTCTGCCCCCCCCGCCCATCTGACAGAACCGCTCTGTTTATAATCCTCCAAATACAAAATGTCTCTCCACGCCTCTCTGCCTTTGCGTAAGCCGTGCCTCCCGCTCAGAGTGCCCTTCTCTGCTCATAGACCATGGGTGCCTCTCTGTGTCATTACAGCCCAGCAGATGTTACCTCCTACAGGGCACACCGCTCCCTTCTCTGTGCCGTGTCCGTACCTTGTTCAGGCTCCCACTTCAGACTAGTTGCCCTACATTGTGATTTTCTTGTTTATACGCCCCAGTCCCCCGTCTCTGAGCGTCTTGAGGGTGGGGGCTGTATTTTATGACTTTCTGAGGACTTTGCGTCCTCAGCACTTAGTCTAGAATCCGACACATGGCAGATGTTCAACGACAATTTCCAAAACGAATAAATAATATTAAGCATTCAGGAAGAGCCTAGAATGTGAGAGGAGTTCTAAGCACGAAGATTATCTCTAAGCCTCACAAGGATTCTAGGAGGCAGGCATTATTTTCCTCACTTCACCGATCAGAGACCTGAAGCTTGGAGAAATTACAAGACTCGCCCAAGATCAGAGTCAGAAAAAAAGAGAATGAGATCTGAAGCCACGTTTGTCTGACTTCAACGCTCTTTCTACGCCGTGGATGTCCCCCAGGCGGTCTCTCCTGCAAAGTTTGATAAGGGACGCAGTGAGCCCCGACTGCTGTTCCCCTTTCCATTCCCAGGCTCCAACCCTGACAAACAGAGGCCGAGCCAAGAAGGTTCCGTCTGGAGGTCTCCTTGCGCTTCACCTGTCAATGTCCCTCCTCTCTGTGTATCCTAAGAACATTTTCCATGGCATGGATCTGAAAGACAGGACTTGAAGCACCTCGCTCTGAGTAATCTTGACTCAGAGTTTCATTTTTTTAGATCAGTCTGACTGCTTCTGAAAATGGTCAAAGACCAGATATTACCAAGACTAATTATTTCTTTAAGATGTACAGATCCATCCGTTGGCGAAAAGAAGGCCAGGAGGCAAAGTGAAATTACGTAGTACATCACTGTCCCCGGCACATTCATCTCTGCCACTCTGTCAGCGTAAAAATTTACAGCAGATATTATCTCTTTGAAGGGGTTCAAGTCCTAGAAAATACAAGCTAAATTTTAAATAGAATTTTAATTTTAATGAAAGCTTCAGGGAATGTTGTTTGTGTTGCGTATCTTTCATACCTGGTGATTAACTTAATTTATGCTTAATGGAAAAGGATATTTCTAATCCCCAGACAGGCTCAACATCTGTCTAGGACTGTGTTTCTGGAAGCCGTAAGCTGCTTGTGATGGATGTAATCAAGCCAGGACGCGACTGAACTGACACCTGAAGGCTACGTGTGAGGAGGACCAGGGACATGATATCTCTGCCCAGCGCTTGTGTTGAAAGCAAATCAAAGTCCCAAGCATCTCATTCTGCCAGCCTTTAAAAATGCTGCCTCCTGCTCTTTCATGCTGTTCCCTGGACAGGACTGGGGAAGGGAGCTGGGCTGCGGGGCTGTGGTTGGATGGAACGTTTGTGTTCAGTTGAAACTAGCGGTTCTTGACCCCCTAAGCCACCCACCTGCCAGCGTCTGCTGGACACTCTGTGCATGCTACCTCCTTCAGCTCTCCCGACAGCCCTGAAGGTGCAGACTATTATCCCCACTTTATGTTCGGGGAAACGAAGGCTCACAAAGGTGAAACAGCTCACCCAGGTATGCAGCTTGTAACTAACGTAGTATTTGATCTTAAGATAGTCTGCTCTCGTTCTTTCTCCTAGAGTATAGGGCAGGAGTTGACAAACTATGGCTCTTGGGTCCAAACTTACTTGCCACCTGTAAGTAAAGCTTAATTGGGACGTAGCCAAGTCTACTAGATTTCATTTAGCAATGACGGAATTGAGTGGACGCGACAGAGACCACTCTTAGTCCACAGGCAGGACCTCTAAACGAACTGGTTAAGTCCAAGCGTTTGCCATCTCAGCGGCTCTCTACTGCCCCGGAACAGACCCAGGGTCCCGCTCTGCTCTCACACTCCCAGCAGACCACTCAGGCATTCCTGACGGTTCCCGTGAAGACCTCAGGAGCACCCATGACGGGCGCTAGAGCCCTCAAGAAGACTTCTACCTCTCCACACAGACTCCCAAAGGCCCACTCTCGTGGGAGCGTCCTCGTGTCCGAGCTGGGCTGTCATGTGAGCACCATCCCATGGCAAGAGGGGGTGCTCTTCATGCTCCCGAAGCTTCCAGCCCTTGAATGGATCTAGATTCCACGGAGACATGGGAAGAAGACTGGGGGTCAGGGGAGAGCCTGTGCCACCTGTGGCTCCTGGGGTCCTGCTTGTGGCAAGTGTCGCATGGGTCCTCTCACCCCTTCTTCTACAGGAGCTTAAAACCAGCGCCAGAGGCCCAGGGCAGGAACATACGCCACTTCATGTCTATGCCCTCCTCACCCTCATGCTCTTCCCACGACCAGAATGTCTCTCCCAGCTACAGCAGAGCCAGATACTGGTGGGGGTGGGGTGGGAGGGGGCCCCTGGCCAATGATTCCACACCAGTGATTCCTGGTCATGAGATGCAGGAAGTGCTCACTCATACGACAGGTGAGATGAGAAAAGGCAACAAAGCTGTGTGTGTGAACGTGTGAGCATGGGTGTCCATTCTTGTATGAAATCATGCTGACGGTATGAAGCTAAACCATATGAGGCCGCGGATAATAGACTATCGTGACATACAAATAGGTCAATGTCACGTGGTTAAAGCTCATCATTGGTACTTGACTTTTTTTTTAACGTCCTTATGGAAAAACAAAATGTTGATGACATCCTTTATGGTATTTTCACATTTTTTTTTTTACATTTTATTGGTTTATAAAGTCTGAAAGTCTGGGAGTTACTTATCTTATAGCAGCAGCAGCTGGCTCCGAGATGCCCTCATAAAATTTGGCACTGGCTATCAAACTTTAAAAATCACCTATTCTTTGACCCAGCGATTTTATTTCTAGAAATCTACCCTGCAGAAATATTGGTCTGTGGGGACAAAGACGCACACACACACACACACACACACACACACACACGCACACACACGCACGCACGTGTAGGGGTTCCTGGCAGCACTGTCTGAAATATGGGCAAGTGGAAATAACATAAGTGTCCATCATCGGGGGATTGGTTATAAAAAGTACGATAAGGTCCCAAACTGGAATAACAGTCAGGCCGTAGAAACAGTGCCTAAATCTGGATCTACCCATACAGAAAGGTGTCCTTGCTATCCTGACGAGTACAAGCAGCAAGTCATAGACCACCACACGTGTAGGGTAGTACCCAGTGTGATTCCATTTTCATAAAAATTACAATAACAAAATGAATTCACCTCTCTTTGGGGGTTTGAAAATCACATAAAAGTGTTCGAAAGGATAAAAGCAAATGGCTTATAGCAGTTATCACTGGAAAGTGGGGTCAGGATTGAGGGAGAGGGTGGGAAGGTTTGACTTTTCAATGTATATACTTTATATATCATTTGGATTTTTTATAAGTAAGATGTATTGCTACCTTTTTAAATTTTATTTTTAAGAAATCTCTCCATCCAATGTGGGGCTCGAACTCACAACCCGGAAATCGAGAGTTGCATGCTCTACCAACTGAGCCAGCCAGGCGCCCCATACTTTTATAGTGTTTTATACAAAGAAATAATAATAACAACAACAACAACAACAACAATAATAATAAGGCCTGGCTATACAGCAGTTATGCCAACCAAAAAGAAAGAGAATACAGAGAAAGGAAAAATTCATTTTGATTCTGAGGTTCAGAGAAGGATTTTGGAGGAAATGCTTTTTGAGCTGAGCCCAAAAAGGCGCAAGGAGTCAGAACGGAAGGAGTGGAGCCCAGCTGAAGGACTCATGAGCTCATTGGAGCCCTGAGCCTGGCTGGTCAGGTTAGGGTTTGACTGGCAGCTGATGACAGTCAGATGGTTAGAAACACTGTTGAGGAATTTGATCTCCGGTTAAGATTCTTATGACTTTATCCAGACAAACTGAATTTTTCACAGGTAAGTGTCTTTTCCTTGCAACGGGGGCAGATTGATTTCGAGGTAAGACCCTGCGGCAGAGCTGACTGGTGGCTCATCAAGGTTCATTCCCTCCCTTCCCTTTTCCTCCCAGAACTCCCATTCTGTTGAGGTCCCCATGCCCTTCGTCAAGGCTGGGCGCAGCGGGGAGGCTGGCCCCCGCCCAAGGTGCAGCTGTGGGGGTGAGTTCTGCTGGGTCCAGGCCAGGTGTGGAGAGCCTGTTGTCCTCGACAACACTGGTTCTGGTTTGGGACCGTGACCCACTTCTGGCTGATTTGATGTGCTGGGGCATCTGAAGGATTCTGAGAGAGGTTTTTTCACTCTTCAAAGATACATGAGGAGGGGCAGACCCCTTTCCTGCCTCAAGAGGCTGGGATTTTTGGATAGAATACATGAAGCTGCCCTGGCCATTCCAGGGCCAGGAGGGGAGCGAACCCAAGGACAAAGCCACCGTGCTGAGGATGGAAGGACAAAAGGATGGAAAGAACTTGGGCGCTCAGCGATGTCTTCGAGCCACTACATTTTAGCTTTTGATATCTTTTTATGGGAAATGACACATTTCCTTATAACTTATACTGAATGAAGTTGGGCCTTTCAGGCACCTGTAGCCAAAAGCCTTTCAGCAAATTCTAAATCATTCTTTCCAGTGACAGGATTCAATCATATGTTTATTCAAACAAACACTTTCTATCGTGTACCAGACGTCAATTTTATTTTATACTTACCTTTAAAATCTACTAAATTGATGGTTGCACAGCATTGTGAATGTACTTAATGACAAGAAACCGTATACTTTAAAATCACTAAAATGGTAAATTTTGTGTTCGGTCTATTTTTTCACAATAAAAAAAGAAAGAAAGAAAGGTGATCCATGGCACCTGCTGAAGTGAGCATGAGTCAGGGGCAAGAATGAGTATAATCTCTGAGTCCTACTGTTCTCATTGCTCTATAGGAAATAAATTGCACTTAAAAAATCCACGAGAATTAAGTTCTGCCCGTATAATGCAATAATATGGGGCCATTAAAAAGACAAGCATACATTCTACTTTTGGCTGTGAGAGAGTGGTAGCAAACTTCTACTCCTGCCCTGAACAACTAGAAAACTCGGTGAAGTTTTTGAAGAAGGTGTTTTTAAGTATTAGACAACAGGGAGTACAGCTGAGAACAAAGGGAAATGTAAGGCGAGCCCCAGCTTTCCTACTGGGCACTTTACAGACCCTGGGCCACAGATGGGAGAGCCGTTGACCCTGAGCTACGGAAGGCGAGACCAGCATTCGGGGTGTCCAGAATGCAGGGAGCAGGTAACTGGAGAGGGGCAAGTCTGTGCATGGGGTAGGTGGGGGCATTCCTCACAACCTTGGTTGAGGGTTGAATGTGCAGGGCGAGATTCTGTGAGGTCTAACAAAGTGGCTGCCGTGGGGCAGAGCATGGACCAGAGGTCACAGAGCGATGGGAAATATCAGAACAAAGATGGGGAATTCTAGGCTGCTAGAACATATGCCCCATGAGGGCAGCCACTGTCATCTGTGTTCGTGCCTGATGTACCCCCAGACTCCAAATAATGCACGCACGTAGTACATGTTTAATGCTTATTTGTTGAATGAATGAATGAATGAATGAATGAATGAATGAATGAAAGCTGCCTCTGAGCTGGGTATAGGGCAGATGGCATCAACAACGATACTGGCGGCTTGGGGAGTCGGGGGAGGCACCTGGCTCTACACGGCCAAGCCACTTGGGAGCAGACAGTCGTCTATGGCAATTTATAGGATGCACTCATTCATTCACACCTTTAATTTCTTCTATTACCTCTCTTGTTCTCCAGAAAGGACACATGAAATAATAGCCAAACACTGGAAATAACCCATCAATTATAAACAAAGAAATAAATCATGGTACATTCACAAGACGTAATTCCATACAACAAGGAAAATCAATGAATTCCTGCTATATATAACAACACAGAGGAATGTCACCAATGTAATGTAGAGAGAGAAAGTCAGTTACAAAAGAGTATACACTGTCTGGTTGTATCTACATGTAAAGTTCAAAACCAGGTGTTTCAAAGTTCAAAAGCATGGTGTTAGAACTCAGGATGGTGGTGACATGTGGTGAGGGGGCAGTGGGTAGCAATTGGAAGGGGGTCTATGGGAGTGCTCCGGTTCTGGTAATGTCCCATTTCTTGTCCTAGATTTGGTTACCCCAGTGTGTTCCCTTTATGACAATTCATTGAGCAGTACACTTAAAAAGCATGTACTTTTCTCTATGAAAGGTATATGTCAGTTAAACTGGAATATTTTACAAAAAACAGAAGTTAGACTGAGTCATGGATGGCAGCTAGTTTAATTACAAATTTGAGTATCCATTTTTAATAAAATCAATATCAGACAACTTTAAAGATGGCAATATAATTTCAGGAGTGATACTGCCTTTAAAAATACTTTAAAAGACTTTTAAAATACTTTAAAACGTTGTGGCTTTTTAATTGTGTTAAAATACACATAACATAACATTTACCATCTTAATCATTTTTAAGCGTACGATTCAGTGGTATTAAATATTCACCCTGTTGTGCAACCTCCCCACTGTCCATCCCACAACCCTTTTCTCTTGTAAATCTGAAACTCTATACCCACCCATTAAACACGAACTCCCCTGTCCCTTGTCCCACCTCCTTCCCCGGCCTCTAGCATAGACTACTGTCTGTCTGCATGATTTTGACTACTCCAAGTGCCTTATATAAGTGGAATCATACAGGACAGTATTTGTCCTTTCGTGACTGGCTTATTTCACTTAGTATGATGACCTCGAGTTTCCTCCATGTGGTGGCATGTTGCAGAATTCCCTTCCTTGTTGAGGCTGAATAATAGCCCGTTACAGGAATATACCACAGTTTGGCAATCTTTTCATCAGTTGATGGACACTGGGTGTGCTTGATCCCTTTGAAATACTTTAAAACACTGGTTTTAAAAAACTTTTTAAAGAGAGATTTTAATTAATTTATGTATTTATTTGAGAGAGAGAGCGCATGCACAGGTGAGTGGGGAAGGGCCGAGGGGGAGGGCATGGGGGAGGGAGAAAGACTCAGACTCCATGAGGAGTGTGGAGCCTGGTGCGGAGCCCCACGTGGGGCTCGATCCCATGACCACGAGATCATGACCTGAGCCAAAACAGGAGTCGGCTGCTTAACCACCTGAGCCACCCAGGGGCCCCTAAAGTAGTGGTTTTTAAGAAAGAAACACATACTTGTTCTTTTTTTAAAAAGCATATGAAGTGGTAGATAGATAGATAGAGGTAGATAGGTAAATGCTTTAAAATGGATCTACACATAATAGGGGTAAGAGAAGAGCATGAATAGAATAAAAAGACAAGGTTAAGAGTGAACTAAACACAAAGAAACACAGGCTTCCAAGGTCTGCATCGTTGCTGGCAGGGGTGAGGTGGTCACAACTTTGGCTCCAGGCTTCCTGGTAGCCAAAGGATAGAGAAACAGATGAGTTAAAAGATTCGCTTTGACAACAAGTTGTTACAGTACAGAAGCCACACCAGCTGCTCAAGGAGAAGCCCAGCTATTCCTGGAGCCGATGCTGGAGAGAAATCTCTGTGGTGAGACAGCTAGTGATGCAGTGCATGACGTCCTCAGCAACGTCCTGGCGAGGACGCCAGTGGGGATGCTGACGCTGACACGTGAATGGTATTTAACTATTTGTCAAGCACTGCTTCAAGTTCTTTACATACACAATGTATATTTAAAAGCAACGCTTCTTATAATGTCTCCCAGCACAGGGGAAGCACCAAAGAAAAGTCAGGAAAGGTAGCTGGAACAACGTATACAAGGGCAAAGCTCTCCTGTTGGTCTGGCTCGATCCACCAATCTAGACCAGATGGATCCCACGTCCTCTCAGTGAACCAGGACGGCTGTCACCAGGCAGCACATCCCTGAGAAGTAGATAGCTTATCTTGCAGATTTAGACCCAAGTTGTTTTCTTTGGTAGTCAATCAAACCAAAGGGAGGGTTGAAATCCTTTTCTTTTACATCAGTCCCTAATAAGACTTGAATCGGAATAAATGGCAACACCATCTCCACAGGAGTGGGCCACGGAGGATCTGCGGTCAAGACCGAGATTTCTCTCTGGAAACCCTTGCATGGCAGCACTAACGTGAAGACCAGTAGTAAAGGCTGTAGCGCCCCCCCCAAGTTTATGCCACCCCACGTGGCCATGGTCGTTTCAGTGAATGATCTGAATGTGAGCAGCCCCATCATAGGAGAGGAACTGTTCTTAAAGAGGGAGGAAGACCTTTACCCACTACAGAGAGCCAAGGACCCCTTCGCCTGGACCCCTCTGCCTGGGGAAGGTAAGGAGAGAAAGGGCATCCAGTTAATATGTGAACATCCTGGAAGGCATCCTGATGCTTTGAGTTGCTTTGACTTCTGCCAACAAATTTCCAATAATCTTAAAATATTATCTCTTTGTTGTTAACTGAGGGGTTTCCGCAAAGGATAAATTAAGAGAGGCTAATTTGTCTTCAGTTGTTTACGCATCCAAATATCTGCTGACCAACAGAAGAGCGAGGTCCTAGGGAAAGACCCTTCCTGGCGATATGCAAAACAAGTTCAATCGGGTACACTCTTTCCCTCGGGGAGTTGAGTCTAATTCACTGGTTCCTTCTCTCATTGACTCAACAAACATTCGTTTCACACTTTTTTGTGCCAAGATCTATTTATAACACAAGGAAGATTGGATCACGTGCTAGGCAGAGACACAACCAACTGTCCTAAGGGAGCTTAGGCGAAAGCGTAACTAATCAGGGAGGGGGGTGATCAGAGAGAACTTCAAGGAGGAGGTGACGCCTGAGCAGGACCTCAAAGGATCAGTAGATTTGTTTTACAGAAGAGCTTGCCACAGGGTTCCTCCAAGTAACAGTTTTTCCCCCCCCTGGTACCTTTCAATTACCTCTGGACTGATTTACACACCCTTTTAGAAGCACAGCTGGTGTGTAAATTAAAGCTCTGCAATCCCTCCCCAGGGCTGAGTCCCTCTCGGGAAAAGTTCTGGCACCTGCTGATTTATTTCTGTGTACTTTTACAACACCTTGAGAATTTCAGCTTCAGGAATCACAATTATGAGAAGCTCCAATTGGGGGTGGTCAGACAAAGAGGGAACAGGGGATCCCATGGAGAGAGTGGAAGCGAAGCAGGTGGCTGGGAAGGGTGGAGAGTCCTGTGGCCAGACAGAGGGAAGGCATCCTAAACTTCAGATGCTCACGGCTGCCTCTCAGTGAGGAGGAAGGGGAGCTGGGAAATGTTATCAGAGGGGCTGCGGGGCTGCGGGGCTGCTCACACGCCTCTGAGCCCACGGAAGGACCTGGCGAGCCTGACACAGTCATCACAGAATAAGTCCTTTTCGTCTGTTTCAAGGATTATGAAATAACATCTTTAAGGAGCTTAGCACGCTGCCTGGCGAACGGCACTTCCCATCTCAGCTGCTGCTGCTCCCTCCACAGGGGAAATTTTAGGAACTGAAGCCATTAGGACTGGGAACCATTGGCGTAGGGACAACTGTGTATCTGTGCCGAACCATTTCCTGCTAACTTTTAGGAAACAGCCTTTAGGCTCCCTGTTTCTGGTGAGACCCCTGAGTACGCCACAAGAATTTTATCCTTCTCCATTTTCATCGTATTGATACTGTTTTTTAAAAAATGTGATATAATTATGTTGTCGTCTCGCAATTCCCATGCCTTCCCTGCGCTTATGTTTATCATCCGGGACCCTGGAGCCGAGTCATCACAGGTGTCACTGTGGAATTTTTAATTCAGTGTTTTTAACTAAAGTCCCCGGAAGGGATTCCTGGGGCCAGGAACCCTCAAGTTTGCAAATGCTACGATAAACTGGTGACCACTAGGGTCCTAGCAAGCTGACCTGGGGCCAGAGGAGACATAAAGGCCACAGTGACATTCCAGTTCCCCTGGAGCCAGTAGAAAGACCTCGTCTGCTGACAAATTTGAGGCTCACTAAACCTAGAATGGATTTGTCTTCTCTCTCAGAAGAAGTGAGCCTGATTCTGGAAGCCCTCTGGCAGCCCTCTGCCATTGCCTGTGATAGTGAGGGGGGAAAGGTCCACCTTGGGATTGACTGGGGGGGCCCCCCCCTGAAATCAGTGCCCCACACAGGTCCCCATCACCCTCTCCCGTGGGTGTGTGCTTGTCTAGTGGGGACTATAATCGCCTCTGCTTGGCCACAGCCAAGTCAGTGTTTTCAGGGTTCAGGGCAAAGGGTCAACATCGGTACTAGTGTGTGTGTGTGTGTGTGTGTGTATCAAACCTCAAAAACTCAACGGTCAGATGGACAAAGGATATAGGTAGATAATTTCTAAGTCCCATAAAATAAAACATAAATAGTAAACACAAATGGTTATGTGGAAACATGTTGATGTCCATTAACAACCGAAGACACGCACATTGTAAGACCACCTTCAACACCCTAAATTGACAACTAGTTTTGCAAAGGCAGCCCAGAAGGCTTTGCGGGGTATGGGCTCACACAGACGTGAACAGTGGCAAAGATGGCAGTTACAAGCCTCTGGAAAAGCAAAATGGCCCTTTGCAATGAGATCTTTATAAAGATAAGCATCCCTTTGACTCGGTAATTCCAGAGCAGGGTTTTATTTAGAGAAGAACAAAATTGAACACCACATAAATGTCCAATGATGGGGGTAAATAACAGTACAACTGCACCCTAGGATATCCTCTCTGCACTAAGAACGATCATGAGGGGGGCGCCTGGGTGGCACAGCGGTTAAGCGTCTGCCTTCGGCTCAGGGCGTGATCCCAACGTTATGGGATCGGGCCCCACATCAGGCTCTTCTGCTGTGAGCCTGCTTTTTCCTCTCCCACTCCCCCTGCTTGTGTTCCCTCTCTCGCTGGCTGTCTCTATCTCTGTCAAATAAATAAATAAAATCTTTAAAAAAAAAAAAAAGAAAGAACGATCATGAGGACTGCCTAGCAATGTGGGGGAAAGTTTAGCCTATAGAGTCACTTAAAAACCAGCCGCACTCAGATCTTGTACATGACAAGGAAACATTAAAGGCATATCTGCAGGTAGGCAGAGTCTAGAGAAACATGAACTTTGTTGGTAGTTTTTGGTTTTTGTTTGTTTTTGTTTTTTTTCCCATTTTTTTCAGAAGTTTGTTTTTAGCAACCTCCCCCTCCCCCCGGCCTTTTTAATGCTTTAGTGTTACTTGTTCAAAAACTGCAAAGGGCAGTCATTTGGAAACAGGTGAAATCAAAACTTTCGGAGACTTCCTCTGGGTTAGGCATCGTTTCAGGGGCGTTAAGACCGTATTCACCTTTCAGTACTCCTAATGGCCCTAGATGTCAGGCGCCTCATTTTACAGGTGCAGAAACTGGGGTTCGGTGGGAGTTAGTGGCTCTCCCTGCTCACAGGGCTAACAGAGTTACCCAGGGCTCCACCTCTCTGACGGTCCCGGGACTTGACCCGGGGCCTGGCACACAGTCAGTGCTCAGCGCGTAGCGATGTTGTTGAATTGGACCCTAGAATGTTTCCATCCTTCCCAGCTCGGTAATGGTGCCTGGGGCAGAGAGAGGTAAGGCCCCAGCTTTTCCCCATTTTCCGGGTTCTCAAGACTGCATCATATTGTGTCCTGGCTTGTTTGTTTTAAACAAAGTAAACTCAGAGTTAGAAGATGTTGACAAGCCTTTCAGAGGAAAATGAGAAAGGCCTGGCAAAGCAAGACACAAGGGAAGGGGCAGGTGAGGGTTCCGTGGATGGAGACGAGAAGTTTAAAAATGAAACAGGAGAGCACAGGTAGAGAGAACAGCTTTGGGGAGGGCCCTGATGAAAAGGCAGGGGTCAGAGTGAAATTGGGCACTTCCAGAAAGAGGAGAGAAAAAACAGGCCCAAGCAATTTCCTGCAGAAATGCCTGTGGGGATAACAAGCATTTTTTTTTTTCTTAACCTGAGCAAAATCGTCAAGCCCAGCTACTTTTATCAACTAAAATTCGTTCCGGAGATTTCCTCCAGCTTGTGAGAGACATTTTAACTCTCCCGGAGACAGTCATTTGTCACAAGGCGCTGGAAGCTAACCAAAATGTCTGTGAGCAAGTCTGAGGGTTCTATATAATAAAACAAATGGCAAGGTATTGATTTTGTTTCTTTTCAACCTGTTTTAATCCGACTATATGGTCTTATTACAAGAATTTTCTCATCACGACAAGGAGAAGAGGCTCAGCTGAAGGAGAGAAGCAGGACACAGGCAATTCGCTCTTCATTTCTCCTCAGAAAGGCTCTTTTTATAGATCTCTAATATCTCCGGCAGAATTTCAGTCCCAATCTTCTATCATGACATTTCTGAAGGAAAGACCAAAGTACTGCAGAACATGACAAACAGAAGATGTGTGGCTTTTTTCCTAAAGCTGAAGCTTAGAAACACAAAATCGAAAACCCAGAGAAAGTGACGCCATGTTAGTTCAGTGTTTGCTGGCTCCTCAGAGGCCACAGGCCAAGTTCCAGGCCTCAGGATCCCAGGATGGGGGGCAAGGCCTCCCACTGCCTGGCTCCATCAACCTTGCCAGCCTTCTGGCCCCGCTCCCTGCCCCGTCCCCTGATGATTCTCCTCACCACGTTCTGGGCACACCGGGCCCATGCATGACTCTGGGCCTTTGCTCACGGCCTCTGCCTGGGATGCCCTCTCTCCTCTTCCTCTTACAAACACCTGCTCATTCTTCAGATTCACAGGCTCCCCGCTCAGCAAAGCCCTCTGATACTTCTAGGTGAGTGAGTTGCTTCCTCCCTAGGTTCCCACGGCTTCCTGTACCAAGACTCTCCGTGGGCTCCCATGCTGCCTCCTGGCCAGAGCTCATGGGCCTCCATGGCAGGGACACGTTTGTGAGTCTCCCCACGCACAGAGCTTCGTCCAGGGCCAGGAACACCGTCTGCAGGGCAGGCTTGTGGAATGACCGAATGGAAGGCAGCTGCCCACTCCCCTCCGGCAACCTCACCTTTGTTGAAGAGCATCACCCATTAGGAGAAGGGAGCCAGGCACCCAGGGCCTCTCATCTCAGGATGAAAGGCACCGGCCCGCTCTAGAGGAGGAAAAGCCTTCATCTTTCCTTCACATTTTTCTTGTGCCACGGGAGCTCTGAAAATCCTGTCGTGTCAATCTCTTCCCAGTTCTGTGTTCCTCTCAAAAAGATACCAGTTTACCCGTGTGAAGGCTCTGAGGTGATTTCGTCTCTTGAGGGGTTTTTTAATCTTTAGAGCCATAAGGGGATCCTGACACACGCTTTGAAGTTCCCCTTCACACACGCCCGCCAGGAAGTAGCCACGATTTTTTAGATGTGAAGAGTCTCTTTCAGAGGGGCCCAGGTCTGGCCTGCTGCCAGGACTGGCCGCGGGCAGGCCCTGCGCTGCCCACATCCCGTTCCCAACGCGAGACGCTGGGACACGAGCATGGGCCATTCCAGCTCTGCATAGGGCCTCCTGGCCTCTGCTGGCCCACGCCTGCTTTCAAACCTGAAAACAACTCCTCTCTCCTCTGTTCAGAGCCACACCGTCCATGAAGGGCTTATTCACGTTCATTAATTCCTTTCATTCTCAGGTGAACATATGATGGGAACAACGTCCAGCATCCACTGTGCACTGGGCGGGTGCCAAGCACAGGGCCAAGGATGTCACAGGGAGGAGCCCCCCCCCCGGCCCCCCATGGTCTCTTATCACCCTGCGGCACAGGCCGGGGATCTGAGAGGCCAGGAGGGGGAGCAGCTGGTGCCACGTCTCGGAG
>NC_048224.1:48062079-48202703 GCF_002007445.2 Ailuropoda melanoleuca
CTGATGAAAAGGCAGGGGTCAGAGTGAAATTGGGCACTTCCAGAAAGAGGAGAGAAAAAACAGGCCCAAGCAATTTCCTGCAGAAATGCCTGTGGGGATAACAAGCATTTTTTTTTTTCTTAACCTGAGCAAAATCGTCAAGCCCAGCTACTTTTATCAACTAAAATTCGTTCCGGAGATTTCCTCCAGCTTGTGAGAGACATTTTAACTCTCCCGGAGACAGTCATTTGTCACAAGGCGCTGGAAGCTAACCAAAATGTCTGTGAGCAAGTCTGAGGGTTCTATATAATAAAACAAATGGCAAGGTATTGATTTTGTTTCTTTTCAACCTGTTTTAATCCGACTATATGGTCTTATTACAAGAATTTTCTCATCACGACAAGGAGAAGAGGCTCAGCTGAAGGAGAGAAGCAGGACACAGGCAATTCGCTCTTCATTTCTCCTCAGAAAGGCTCTTTTTATAGATCTCTAATATCTCCGGCAGAATTTCAGTCCCAATCTTCTATCATGACATTTCTGAAGGAAAGACCAAAGTACTGCAGAACATGACAAACAGAAGATGTGTGGCTTTTTTCCTAAAGCTGAAGCTTAGAAACACAAAATCGAAAACCCAGAGAAAGTGACGCCATGTTAGTTCAGTGTTTGCTGGCTCCTCAGAGGCCACAGGCCAAGTTCCAGGCCTCAGGATCCCAGGATGGGGGGCAAGGCCTCCCACTGCCTGGCTCCATCAACCTTGCCAGCCTTCTGGCCCCGCTCCCTGCCCCGTCCCCTGATGATTCTCCTCACCACGTTCTGGGCACACCGGGCCCATGCATGACTCTGGGCCTTTGCTCACGGCCTCTGCCTGGGATGCCCTCTCTCCTCTTCCTCTTACAAACACCTGCTCATTCTTCAGATTCACAGGCTCCCCGCTCAGCAAAGCCCTCTGATACTTCTAGGTGAGTGAGTTGCTTCCTCCCTAGGTTCCCACGGCTTCCTGTACCAAGACTCTCCGTGGGCTCCCATGCTGCCTCCTGGCCAGAGCTCATGGGCCTCCATGGCAGGGACACGTTTGTGAGTCTCCCCACGCACAGAGCTTCGTCCAGGGCCAGGAACACCGTCTGCTCAGGGCAGGCTTGTGGAATGACCGAATGGAAGGGCAGCTGCCCACTCCCCTCCGGCAACCTCACCTTTGTTGAAGAGCATCACCCATTAGGAGAAGGGAGCCAGGCACCCAGGGCCTCTCATCTCAGGATGAAAGGCACCGGCCCGCTCTAGAGGAGGAAAAGCCTTCATCTTTCCTTCACATTTTTCTTGTGCCACGGGAGCTCTGAAAATCCTGTCGTGTCAATCTCTTCCCAGTTCTGTGTTCCTCTCAAAAAGATACCAGTTTACCCGTGTGAAGGCTCTGAGGTGATTTCGTCTCTTGAGGGGTTTTTTAATCTTTAGAGCCATAAGGGGATCCTGACACACGCTTTGAAGTTCCCCTTCACACACGCCCGCCAGGAAGTAGCCACGATTTTTTAGATGTGAAGAGTCTCTTTCAGAGGGGCCCAGGTCTGGCCTGCTGCCAGGACTGGCCGCGGGCAGGCCCTGCGCTGCCCACATCCCGTTCCCAACGCGAGACGCTGGGACACGAGCATGGGCCATTCCAGCTCTGCATAGGGCCTCCTGGCCTCTGCTGGCCCACGCCTGCTTTCAAACCTGAAAACAACTCCTCTCTCCTCTGTTCAGAGCCACACCGTCCATGAAGGGCTTATTCACGTTCATTAATTCCTTTCATTCTCAGGTGAACATATGATGGGAACAACGTCCAGCATCCACTGTGCACTGGGCGGGTGCCAAGCACAGGGCCAAGGATGTCACAGGGAGGAGCCCCCCCCCCGGCCCCCCATGGTCTCTTATCACCCTGCGGCACAGGCCGGGGATCTGAGAGGCCAGGAGGGGGAGCAGCTGGTGCCACGTCTCGGAGCTGATCAGCGGCAGAGCAGGGGTCGGGGTCCTATCCTCTGGCAACAGACTGGCTCCTCTCTTCCCAGGTCACCCTGCTGCCTCGTCCCCCTTCAGCAGTTCTTCCTCCTCAAGGCTGGAGCAGGAGCTTTGGTATCTGACACACTTGGCTTTGGGTCCCGCTGCTGTGGCTGAATTTAGAGGCACCCCCCCACCACCACGCCACCGTCCCTTAGCCGCAGACTCCTCAGCATCACGCGGAGGGAATAACGGCACCTCGCCCTATAGCGTTGCTGTAAAAATTAACTGAAGTCGCACTGCTGAAGCTCTCCGCGCTGTCCCACACAGAGCACGGACGCTGTGTGTTCGCCTATGTCGCCAGCCAGCTAGAGACTTTTGTTATCATCCCGTTTTCTCGAGGCTTTCCATTTCCCCTCTGAATTTGACCTTCGTGGTTATTATTTTTGTTCAACAAATGTCAGCCTCTCCCTGAACCGTGATTCAGCTTTTTGGATCAGTAAGTCCCAAAAAAACACGGATGGTGTTCGTACTAAGTGCGAGGAACTGCCAGGCAAAGAAATCTAGGCATAGGAGGCCCCCAGAAAGTTTGGAGTCAGCAAGTAAAAATAATACTTAGACTGATAATCTGGGGGGATGGTAAGTACCACAGGAGCACCGTAAGGTCGAGATAATTGGGAGGTGGCGGAAGGTCATGCTGGTAAGGCGGTCAGACCCAGTCACGGAGGGGCTTGTATATTCCACGGTATTGGGTTCAGATCTTACCCTAGAGGTCAGTAACCCTCACATGGTGGTGTGCTGAAGCAGTCGCCCAAGGAGCTTGTTCAAATGCATGCTTCTCGTGTCAAGCCCAGAGACTTTGGCATTAAAAATGCAGCTGGGTGATTTCCATGGGGTGCTCCAGGCACCACAACCTTAAGGTATTACAGGAGATGATCGAGAAACACGGAAAGAGAGTAGAGAGGGGTATGGGACCCATGGTCATGTCTGTGGTTTAGAAAGATCAAGAATTCTGCTTCAGAATGACCTCTCCATTAGCCCTGACTTGGGAAGAGCTACTATTTCTAGAAAAATTGATGCTATTTCTTTCGGATAGAGAAATAGATATTTCTCTATACTAATAGAATATAAGTCATAAGTCAGATGATCTTAACTTTTATTCAATTTTAGGTACACACAAAGCATACATTGACTGCACTAGTATAAATGACTCATTTCTTCTCATCTGGACAAACAAAATCTTTAGCCTATTAGAGACAACTTCTGTGATTTTAAATAGAACATGCAGTTTTGGACAATTTCAGCTAGCAAAACATAGCTTGCGAACACAAAGGGAGCCCCAAAGGCCCCGAACTGCAGAGAGTTTCCATTAAATTCATGCATTTTACTTTAGGAGATTCAGGGGCATTTGCAGCTTCTCTTCTGGGCCAAGGAGCGTGTTTGAAAAATGTACTGGGGATGGGTGGACCACACGTTCACATCGGATGCCAGGGCTACAAAGCAGGGCCACTTCCGGGGGTACGAACTCAACCATTCATTCCCTAATAGTAATTAGCCCTCTCTGCGCCGATTCCCATACAGGGTGCTGGGAAGACAGGCGAGGTCTGTAGGGCACAATTCACTAGACCACAGTAGACGAGGCGATGGTGCACTGGTCAGGAAGCAGAAGCAGGTTCTGAGAGCCCACACTGTGCCCCCCTCGAACTGTGTAACCCCTGACAGGGTACTTTGCTCCCTGGGGGCATATGTAGACTAAGGGGTGGATCACAGCTCTTTTGGGCACTAAGATCCTATGGTTTGATGTTCAAAGTGATGAACCAAACTCAGCAAGAAAAAGTTTAATAGCTACTTTATTAAGAAAACAAATATGTGTACGCTTTTGGAAAAAATCTCCAATTTTAAGTGACTAAACTGTAAAACTTTGGTGATCAGTGAAATGAGCACCTATCTTTCAAGAAGAAATCACTTATAGGGACAATTGCATTCCCCAAATGAGAGGCAATGGGGGGGGTCAGTAAATGAGAAATCATAGAATGTGAGTCCTAGAAGAGTTGCTTATAGATGACCCAGTCTGATTCCACCATCTGAGAAAACGGAGGTCCAGGGAAATGGACTCGGACCCCAGGAAAGGGCAGAGGAGAAGTGAGCAATGCCCCAGGCCTGACCAGGCTGGAACTCCCACGGGTACCATGTTGCTGGGATGTGTGGATTACAGGGTGACACACGCCACATCAGCAACTATTCTCAAGGTGAGAAAGGCATTCAGTTCTTCAAGGCCCTTGGCCTCGAGAGGCTCTTTTACTCCAATAGTTTGATGGCTTATGCAAGTAGCCCAAAGCACCCATTTGTCTGGGGAAAATATGGATGTGAATTGGCTCATTTTCTCATTTACACGATTACTAACACCATGTCCCACATCTCAAGACCAGCCCTCAAAAATAAGTTTATGGCTGGTGATGACTTAAACTTAATCCCACATCAATCAGCCACCAGAGCATGCTAGGCCTTGAAGGTCACCTGCTACAGGGAGAAGAAATGACTCCCCCAGGGTCAACCACTCAGCCAGCCCAAGATCAGAAAGACCAGATTTCCCAAGTCTCCAGGTTGTTGCAGTTCCAAGGGCTTTACAGGTTACAGGCACAGCAAGATGTACACAGCCAGCCCCCAGGGCCCCAGGCCATTACTGCATTGTGGGACAAAGCCTAGAAGCACCAGGGAGCAGAGGGCATCTGTGTCAGCCAGAAACCAGGCTCTGCTTGGGACTCCCTGCGTGGCTCCAGCAAGCAACTGGCCTCTCTCACCTCGGGTCCCACATGGGTGACTTCAGAATGGGTACTACCTCCTGCCTCGGGGGCAGCATGGGGATGAAAGGAGACGTGGCATGCGAGCCACGAGTGTCTGCTGTAGCATGGGCAGCAGGCAGTGAGTTAGGGCTTGAACTCTGGTGTCAGCAGATCCGGGTTTGAATCCCAGGTCTGCCACTCAGTCAAGGGATCCTAGTGGTCACCATAACTCTCCACACTTTGACCTTTGCCCCTCTGAAGTGGAGCCGATACACTACCCACAACTTGCAGGGCAGTTGTGACAATACGAGTTTAAATGTAGATTTCCTAGCACGGACTCCGACACATAGTAGGTGCTTACTTAATGTTTCTAGGAGACGGCAGTATAGCACGGACTGTAATAGAATCCCACACTGCCCTTCTTCCTAGGCACTGAATTTGTCCTCTGCCTCACACAGTGAGGAAATGGGAGGCGCTCAAGCAGGGAAGCCCAGCCAGTGGGTTGGAATCCATCTAATTACTCGGTTCACTTTATTCGACCATTAATTGGTAACATGGCAAGGTTCAAAGACCTAATGATTAGTATTAGCTCTCCCCGCTCAGTAAGGCCAGCTATCTTCCCGCTCCACCTGCCTCGGCCATTCACTAGGAAATTGGCTGAGCGGCAGCTGTCCCATTTGTCAACCGCCGCAGCTCGGTAATGATCTAATGCGCTCGGGGCAGAGAGCACGTGTGGATGGCAGCAGGCCACGTGGCCTCCTCGGAGCCCCTCGCAGGCACGCGAGCTCTCCCGGATAGAAGACGGAGCGAGCTAAGTGGCTGAGAGGTTAAAATTAGCTGCTCTATTACTGGATCTTGTTGAAGGGGAAGGGAAACTGTCTCCAGTTTCGTCCTCCCTTCCCCGTCTCTGCAGCCGGGAATGCTCAATTCCTACGCTGCGGATAGAAGGAAAATGCCCTGGGACCGTGAACAATTTGGTGACCGTCAGACATAGGCCTTGACACACCACCGAGGATCTCGCCCCTCAGGCTAGCTGCCCGTTTTCCAGAGAGTTCCAGTCATCCCACCACATGCTGAGCAAAGACATTTTGGTGCCACCCCCAGCTCCTTTTCCTCGGTCCCCCTTTTCAGCTTTTCTCAGTGATGTCGGCCCCATCCTTGGAGGGCCCCCCGTTATGTCCTTGCTGACGGCACATGGCCTGCACGTGATCTGGGGGTGCTGCATATTCTATTTGTCTCCTTTACAAGCCTATGAGTTCTTGAGACTTGATCTTTATACGCTCTCTTTCTCCGTGGCCATCGTGCCCTGCGGGCTTGGTAAAGGGGGAGGGAGGTGTATAAAAAACATGCAGGGGCGCCTGGGTGGCACAGCGGTTAAGCGTCTGCCTTCGGCTCAGGGCGTGATCCCGGCGTTGTGGGATCGCCCCACATCAGCCTCCTCCTCTATGAGCCTGCTTCCTCCTCTCCCACTCCCCCTACTTGTGTTCCCTCTCTCGCTGGCTGTCTCTATCTCTGTCAAATAAATGAATAAAATCTATAAAAAAAAAAAAACCATGCAGATACATGTATGTCTACATGTATATTATAAATACATGTCATTCTGTATTACACCTAATGTTTTCAGAGACTTAGATATTTCGTTCCCAAGAGCACTGTAGCCGTCTTCGGAAACACAGGCTTGTTTCCTCCTGCATCAGCACCCTCCTCGGGAACGGGCACAGTCTGGGTACATCCCAGGCTCTCAGGACGCCTTTGGATTACAGAGTCTTAGGGCAGGGTGAGATTTAGTGAACACCCAGCCCATTCATATCACAAATGGGAAACCTAGATCCTGAGAAGAAAAGAGGCTTGCCCAGGATTATTAGCAGCCAGGAGAAGTTTCACTCCCAGGCCCTCTCGCTGACAGCACAGATAGTCTGTGTTATTACAAAGGCTTTCTTTACAGTTCAAAAAGAAAATCTCATCGAACCTTTCATAATAGTATGGCAGGCTGATAGATCTAGATAACCCAGTTTTTTGCAAAGAAAAATCAAATAATAAGGCTAATTCCCACTGATCCTGAGGATGGGTGAGGTCTGAGTTTACACTTCAAGGGGTTGGAACTCAGAAAAAAGATGATGTACCATTAAAATGGGAAGTTTGGCAAATACAAAAAAAAATAAGCACACACTTCAGAGTTTTCCAAGTACAAGAGACAGGAAAATAGGCTTCATTAATGACAAACTGCAGATGCTTTGCTTCCTGAGCTGAAAAAAAACCCCACAGAGTAAATTACACTGGAGTGTGTAAAGAGGTATGTGAGAACCCTCTTAAAAATGTATGAAATCTCAGGAAAAGACTGATCAACTGGCTCCCTTAGCATTGAAAATGTCGGTTAGTTTTTCCTCTCTCTTGTATCAGACAGCTGGTGATTAATAACACAACAGACAGCAGTGATACTTATAAAATAGGCACAAAGGGGAAATGATAAAGGAAGGACATAACACGAATTTAAATCTGAAGGTAGAATGGAAGAACAGGTATAAAGTATAGTAACGTGGAGCCTCTGGGAGGGAGGGGATCCAAATGGATGTGACGGACGCAAGGAAAGAGAAGGCTTTCCTGAGCTGGGATGGCCAGAGAGTAGAGGTTAATAAGAGAATCTGGGTGAACAGGGAACAAACACATTTTAGGCACAAGTCACTGCATGTGCAAGGACCCTGAAGCAGCAGGGAGTCAGGCTACACGAGCTGATGAAGTCATGGAAAGGGAATAGTATTCATGGAATACTAGGAATGACGCAAGAAGAGGGTAGAGATCCGATCTCTAGATCTAGGTTCTAGGTCCATGGTTCCCAAATTTGGTGGGGGTGGGGGGTGCTTGGAAATCTTTCATACACTTAAAATCCATCCATTCACCATCACAGAAATTAAAACAGACAACTTTCTAACATACTCATTTAAAAATAACAATAGCAGGGGCGCCTGGGTGGCACAGCGGTTAAGCGTCTGCCTTTGGCTCAGGGTGTGATCCCGGCGTTATGGGATCGAGCCCCACATCAGGCTCCTCTGCTATGAGCCTGCTTCTTCCTCTCCCACTCCCCCTGCTTGTGTTCCCTCTCTCGCTGGCTGTCTCTATCTCTGTTCCTCTGCTATGAGCCTGCTTCTTCCTCTCCCACTCCCCCTGCTTGTGTTCCCTCTCTCGCTGGCTGTCTCTATCTCTGTCAAATAAATAAATAAAATCTTTAAAAAAAATAAAAATAACAATAGCAGCTTCATTACACATTACTGTAAATAACATTCTTGTGAAAAAAAAATTTTTTTCCAAAACAGCAACAAAAAAATAGTGAAAAGAATAGCACTGTTTTACATTTTTTGCAAATCTCTATAATGTCTGATTTAATAAAAGATAGTTGGGTTCTCATATCTGTTTCTACGATATCTGCTGCGATGTGTTCGGGGTTGAAGTATGTGAAGGGACTCTGGCATACCCCAAATCTCGTCCAGTGGCTCTGCCTTAAAGCTTAGTCACAATGTGGAAGCCGCAATCTATCAATAAACGTTGTACCCTGTTGGCAAAATCTATTGGTCTACCTTGCACTATGAATGGATTATTTACTCACGCAGAATTTTACAACATCATGCACCGGATATTTGGAAAATACTGGTTGACGCAGACTTTCTAAACGTTGTGTAATTCATTATACGATACCAGAAAATGACATTCGTTAATATCATCGCTGATCTCATCAGAAAAATCTTGAAATGTGGCAAAGCCATCAAGCTCATGGTGGCAGATACAAATTTTCTAAAATTCTAATTTTTGAGTTAAATATTCTAATTTTATCATTGGTGGCAAATGCTATCGGTTGTCTTCCTTAAAATAAGAAGCCCCCTTCTTCCAGTTTCAAGAAAATGCCTGCCAAATGCCTAAATGTGAATAGCTATAGTTTGTCTGCCAATCATTCTTTCCAGGAAAAGGAGCTTTCCAATCATTCCTTTACACAAGGGGCTAGTTCACCCCACGTGACCACACGAGAGCCTTTCCTCCAACCCAGCACTGTGGTTTCCATCGTAGAAGCACTGTAAACTTACTTGCCACTTTGCCACGCAGATTAGTTAAAAGAAGTGTACTCCAGGGCTGAGATTTACTTAAATTAATAATTAATCCTTGTTTCATCAAGGATTTTCTTAAGTGAACCTGGTTTCTGTTTGTTTGTTGTTTTGTGTATTTGTTTTAAACCGTAAGAGAGGGAGAAGGAGTCAAGAACACAGCGACTGCTAACACAGTTTGGTGTTGCTGTGTTAAACATGGCGAAGGAGCCAGTTTTACTCAGCACTGCTGAGTAAAGAAAAAAAGTCAACACGATGGAAAGGCAAATGATGGTGACAACAGTTTCGAGCCTGCAGGGATCCTGAAAAGATCCTGAAGGAGCCTGGGGGTCCGAGGACCTTACTTTGAGAACCGCTGGTCTAGACTAGCTCATGCACAGCCTTGGCAGGCATTTTAAATGGTTTTCTCTTTAGTCTATGAGGAAATGAAAAGCACTGAAGTGTTTTAAGTAGTGTTTTACATCTTAACACAGTTAGATTTGAGTTTTGAAAAGATCACTCTGGCTGCTGCAAGAATGGAGTGGATGCAGGAAAAGGGTGAGCAGAAAATAAGTTCTGAGATTCTTAGAGCTCCCTGCGCCGGAGGAGATGGTGCCCTGGACCAGGGTGGTATACATAAGATGCAGAGGATGACAGGATCAAGGAGGTGAGCTCAAGAAAACTCACTGAGGGTTCACGGAAACCTCCATGGTTTCTGGCTTAGGTACCGGGATGAACTGAGAAAAGAGCGCAGAGGAACAGAGCACGTGAGGCACAGAGCACAGCACCTGCTCCCCCCCCGCCCCCCTCCCCCAGCTCAGGGAAACTAGCCACCCTGAGGACGAACGCCAAGTCTCAAAGGGTCTCTGGGTACACTGATCCCTACTGGCCGTTTCTGAGAAAAGCAGCCTCAGGCAGTAACGTATAATCCAGTCACTGAGGGAAGGGCTGAGACAGAGCTCATTACCATCAAAAAGAGCTAACTCTGCATAGGGGTGGCTTGGCCAGCCCAGTTAGAGCCTCCCTGCCTGGAGAACTGAAGATGAGAGGATGGAGAAAGGAAGACACCACTGGTAGAACAGGAGAGAACTTCTAACTCTAACCGGGACTTAAGAGTAAGACAACCTGGGCAGGTACTGGTTAGCAAGCTGAAGGCGACCATTACAGGCTGGCAAGGGGATGTGAATTAAAACCATGAATATCAAGTTGCGGCGTGGAAAGAGGGGAGACAAGATTCCACTTCCATTCTGCCCAGCCGCTGCAGGATCCCAGGTTCAGCGTGTGCTCGGCAGAAGGCCCACTGGCACTGAGTCCCCTGGGACCTGGGGCCCCGCTGCCCTCTCACAGGTCTAATGGGTGGGCCCTGGCTCCCTCTTTTCCTTCTCAGAGCAGGAAAAATCTGTAGAAAACTTAGAATATACAGAAAAGCTTAAGGAAAAAATTAAAATTATTTGTAATGTTATAGGTCAGAGAGCATCACTCAACACTTTAGCATGTTTCCTTCCAATACCTCTATGCATATAAACCATACATTTTTAAATGAATTAGAGCTTCATGCAAATCATTTTGCAACACTTTACTACGTCATCCTAGAGACTTTAAAAACATGATAGTAACACCTAAATAACATTATTAAATGATACTTGTAATCTTTTCTCTGCTCCCTCCTTTTCAAATATGCTAGGCTGTTTCTCTGGGTCTTTTATATGATTTTAAATTCCTATAATGACATCTCTGAATATAGGCATGAATTTGGTTTTGAACCATCCTAGAATATTACATTCTTTTCCATCTGCATGATGTTTTATGTTTATCAAAGAAAGCCTTTTTGCACACTTTAATAAAAACCCAACATTTTACTGCTATTTTACTAAGTGTTTCCACATGCTCATATAACATCTGTCAAATAAGAAGAATAATAATGTATCTCATAAAACAATTGTGAGGATCAAATGGGAAAATGGACACGAATGATTGCAACAGCTCTTTGTGATTGGTTCTTACTATGTGTCAGATACTGGGCTCAATATTTTATATCACAGGTATTCAGATGTACTCTACGAAGTAGATACTATTAGTGTCCAATGCTAACAGAAGAAGTTAACTGGAGCTTTACTTTTCAAATCTTTTTTAAAGATTTTATTTATTTGAGAGAGAGAGCACGAGCAGGAGGAGGGGGAGGCGGAGAAGCAGACCACCTGCTGAGCAGGGAGCCTGATGCAGGGCTCGATCCCAGGACCCCAAGATTATGACCTAAGCGGAAGGCAAATGCTCAATGAACTGAGCCACCCAGGTGCCCGTTAGCTGGAGTTTTAAAAAGTTAACCAACTTGCTAGGACACCTGGGTGGCTCAGCCGTTAAGCGTCTGCCTTCAGCTCAGGTCATGATCCCAGGGTCTTGGGATCGAGCCCCGCATCAGGCTCCCTGCTCAGCCAGAAGCCTACTTCTCCCTCTCCCACTCCCCCTGCTTGTGTTCCCTCTCTCGCTGCCTCTCTCCGTCAAATAAATAAATAAAATCTTTTAAAAAATGAAAAATAAAAAAAGTTAGCCAACTTGCTAACTTGCTAAGGGAGACACACTTAATAATCAATGGAGCCAGAATTTTAATCCGGATTCATCTGACTCCAAATCCAGGGCTCTTGACCACTACCTCATACCACTTCGCTGGGCAAGGGATTTGTGGACAGTAAGCACGAACTGCATGACAAGTATTCTTCACACAAGCCCTCGGCCCCGGAGAATCTACCGCATCGAGTAGTTACTCAGTAAATATTTGGTGACTCGGTGGCTATGTAAGCCAATGGAAGCAAAGGGTAGACTCAGTTTGAAAGCATGAAGAGATGGTCCTCCCTGAAAAAGGACAAGGCAGACCACAGTATCCTAGCTAAGTATGTTTAAAATGATCAAAATTTCAAACAAAAGAAACCAAACCCTAAGGGAAGAAAAATAAGCTGGAAAGACAAAATAAAGTTAAGAACAGAACCAAAGAGAATACCTGGAAAGAGATGCAGTAAAGATGAAAAATAATATATCATTACCAAGGATTATCCTAGGATTGCAAGGATGATATAAAATAACCTGATAAGAGATGTCTACCCAAACCCGCAGCTGACATCATACTCAATGGTGACACGTTAGAAGCATTCCCTTTAAGATCAAAAACAAGGCAAGCACACCTGTAATCATTAGAGCAAAGACATTTAAAAAAGAAATAAAATGTATGAGGGTTAGAAAGGAAGAAATAAGGCTATCATTCTTAAATAATAAGACTGATAAATTCTACTATTTAAAATTGAAAACTTCTGTTGATGAAAAGGCAAACTAAAATAAGGTAAAAGACAACTGACAGCCTGAGCAACCACAGGTATGACCCATATAACCTTCAAAGGATTTTTAATCTAAGATAAATAAAGCGTTTATATGAATCAGTAAAAACAAAACAAAACAAAACAAAAAACCCAGAAATGGCAAGGAATATGAACGGTGAATTGATAGAGGAAGAAATGCAATGATCAATAAATCTGTAACAATGGCCATCCTCATTAATGATCACAGGAGTGCAAATTAAAACAATATGACACAATCGAATATATATCAGATTGGCAAACATGAATAAGTTTAATAACCAGGTGTTGGCAAGCATGTTAAAAATGGAAGTACTCACAAACCGATGGGAATGCCAGTTAGTGCTATTATTTTGGGGGAGTCATTTGTCAATATTCGTTCCTTTAACAAATGTTTATTGAACATTTAGCAGGCACTGTTGGAGGTGCAAAGGATATAGCAGCAAACCGAACAGAGAAAGTCTGATACTAAAAAATAACCAGTAACTGAGAAGGTGCCCATTTCCTCTTAGGTAGGTACAGACCCCATGGAATCTCCTGCAATGTGCAAGGGTGTTCAGGGCAGCGCTGCTCGTAACAGCGAAGATGAGAAAAAACCTGGCTTTTCCTTAGTAAGAGTAAACTGATAAGGACGGAATAGATGAATAAACTGGTTTATTAAGTGAAATATTATATACCTGTTAAAGTAAATGATATGGACCCAGCATAGATCCAGATCCGTCATAGTGGATAAATATCAGAAACATAATGTTAAGTCAAAAGGCTACTTGCAAAAGGATACATGTATAGTGTTGAATCTTTCATATAAAAATTGATACCGTGTTTATAAATACACACCTACAGAGTAAAAGTAAAAGAACGTAGTGGTTCCTGGGACAGAGGGTGGGGGGAAAGAAGGGATGCCATATCTGTAAGTGACTTCCTTTAAAAAAAAAAAAAGAGAGAGAAATCCAAAGTAGGTAAGACAAAATTGTTCACATCTGCAGAATCTTGATGGGAAGTGCACAGATATCCATTATATTGTTTTCTGAATGTTTGAAATATCTCAATCAAAAGCTTTTAAAACAATTCTTTTTGTAATAGAAAAAACAAGACAAAGCTTGAGCCCTAAGCACCAAGGAAATCACTGAGGCCTTCCATGGCCTCCCCCGAGGCTCAGCCCCTCAGCCCCCCAGACTCAGCCCAGCCTGCAGGCTGCAGGTCAGGCCCCTGGCAGACGCAGTGACAGCTCTGAAAAGCATTTCATCAGTCAAGGCTTTACTTTTGCTCAGCAAGGAGAGGACGACGGAGCAGCAGGCAGAGGGGGACAGGGAGGGTGGTGGGGATGACAGGTGAGTGACTCTCTTGTGCTACTGAAAAGGTAATCTGTCCAGAAGGGACAAATGCTTTCCCCTCTTCCACCTTCCAGCCTGCCTCGTCTTCCTTCATTTCTGGAACTGAACAACCCGGCGCATGCTCGGGTATTCCAACAACGGCACAGGTCAAACATCTATCCAGTCTCTCAAGGCACAGCTTACCGGCACAGGGCTTGAAATAGCTAGGTTTGAGGATTTTTTGAGGATAGTACACCCCGCTTTTCGAAAGTTTGCATTCTTCCACTTTGCCTTTACGAAAGAGCTATATTAGTACTTTTTTCTGCTAACTGAAAAAAATCCAAAGTGGATTTTATGAAAAGAGGAGAAAATTGAGAATGGCGTTCACTCTCAGTTAGTGCTCCCTGCACGGGGGTGGCCCCAGCCAGCTCCTTCCCAGAAAGACACCCAGCATCTCAGCATCCGCCACCAGAGCTCTGAGCACTGTGCTTTCTCTTCCCCATGTGGCTTGGGCACCCGTCAGCAGGATTTGTCCTCCGGTATCTGAAAAGTGATTCTGGGGTCTGGGAACACTCACATTGTTTTCCATGTAAATTAATGGTAATTGCTTCTTCACTTTACGACATTTCGGTGTACGAAGCTTTCATAGAAACACTCTGCTTTTGGATGGGGGGAGGGTGAAGGGAGGAACCTGTGTGTGTTTGATGGTCATAAATCCTATCTCTAAATGATGTAAAATTGAACAGTCATGGGAAATGTGCAGCCTCCTCCCTGGCCCTCCGTCCCTATTGCCCTCCTACCCGCCTCTCCCTTTTTTGGAGTTCTAACCATCTGTGGCCCATGACCTCCTCTCTATCTCCATTGATCCCTCTCCTTCACTCTCCCACATCCATCAGCCACCACAGGAGAAGTAAAATGCTTCTCCTCCCTGTCTCCAGGATCTGGGACCAGTGTCGATTTCCTTCGATTCCTCCCTGGACCATAGAGACACTTCTCAACTGACCTTCGGTCAGACTGGCATCCTTCAAGGCCCACCTCTAATGTCACCGTCTCTGGAGAGTGCTTCCTGACCCACCTGGCAGAGGGAGTCACTTCCTCCTCTGCGCCCTGTCAGACTAACACCATTTATCACCTCGAGTTGATTTCACTGTTTCCGGTCTGCAGACCCAGAGCAGCCTTACGGCAGGGACCCTGTCTCACTCCTCCCGGGGTAACCTGTGCCACCGCATGGTAGCGAGCAGGCTCCGTAGACCATGTGCTGATCTCTTCTTTTTCTACCTCATATAAACTGGAAATATAATTTTAATTAGATTACTAACTTCTCAAAACATGATTCCACTCTAATTAAACAAAGAGGACTTTATTCACCGTCGAACCAAGAAATGTTGGCTAAAGGTAACAGGAAAACTGGAAGGTCCCCAGAACTCCAATTACTACAGGAGCCGGCGAAATTTGGGAGCCAATTAATTTCACAATGTGGAAAATTAATGCATTTAAGATTCTGCCATTCACATCCATTTTTCCCCATTAAAACATTTTAACTGTGCTGAGCCTGTCATTTTCTTCCTCGTGTGTTCCAAGGAGCTCTCGTGTAAGGGGAACCTCAGGATTGCTAGATACAGCCAGAGGCTTACTCCTTACCTTCTAAAATTGCAGTTAATTTTAAGAAACTCTCAAGTGAAGCCACACCCATCACGCAAGTAAGCCCCAAGTATTAGAACATGTCTTTGGCACCAGCTTGTAAAAGAAACAGAGGTGAAGGCAGCTCTCTTCTTCACCTTGTTCTCATCTTTGGCAATGGTCTCAACTATTGCTGATGAGCCAAAGGCTGTGAAATCAGTAGCAACGGTGACAGTGACAACGATGACCAGTGTTCACGGAGCACTGACACTATGCCAGGCACCCTGCTAACTTCCTCTCTGCGCATCTGTCATGTGATTCTCTCAGCCGACGGTGTGGGTGCTGCTGATGCCCCCATGTGACTCAGGAGAGACTGAGGCTCAGTGAGGCCAGGTTCCTTGCCCTGGCCACTTAGCTGGCTGGTGGAAGAGCTGGAGTTGGCAGCCATGTGGTCTGGCTTCACAGCCCCTGCCAAAATGTCACTCGTCTCACCTTTTTGACAGGCTCTAGACTTCTTCCACCCGAAGTTCCCCAGGTAACCGAAAGACAACCTGTCCCCAAGCCCGACTTCTTTCCTTCCCCTGAAATCTCTCCTCCCTGTTGCATTTCCAACCTCGGTGAATTGTTCCCCGCACAACCTCATCGTCAATGCGCCCTCCAGCCTCTCCGCTCACCAGATCCCAGTGACGTGGCCTGCTGAGTGGAGCCGGGACTGTTCTCTCTGGTCGATGCCCTTCTCTCCAGCTCCACAGTCAAACACCTTGGTCCAAACTGCTCATCTCTCATCTGTCAACTGGCTCGTCTTGGGGACTGTCCCCCACAGGCTGTGTGTGTGGTACAGATCAGCCTCTCTATCTTTCCAGGTGCCACCTGTCACTCTGCCAAAATCGTGGGAGGAGCCTTGATTCATCTGTCCCCTTCCTTCTCTGTGGCCAACAGGAATCCTGTCGACCCTGCCTCCAAGTGCACTAGAGCCTTTCATCGTCAAGTTCCAATCTGCCTTTCCAAGTTAATCTCCTGCCACTTTCCCGCCCCCCTCCCCACGAGTTCCTGATCTCTTTTTTGCCTGAATAAGTGTGTACTTCCATATATCACACCTTTGCACATGTGGTCCCCTCTGCTGGTACTCCCCCTTTCTCTGCCTGACAAGCTCCTTTACATTCTGCAAGACCCAGGCTAATGCCCCCTGGTTCCAGAAGGAGGCGTAAACCATGCCCCTTCACTCCGGACCTACAGAATATAGGATGGTGCATGGTCGGCCCGGCACTGGCAGTCCCGCAGGTCGTGGCAGGTGACAGCGGGAATGGAGACAGCAATCCCAATCACACGATTGTCACCAGGATGAAATGAGATGACATTTGGAAGGCACCCTTCATGACCTTGGATCACTCCTTCCAAGGGGCAGGTAGGAATTCACCAGTCACTAAACTAGTGAATGAGGCCAGCTGACAGATGAAAAATTCGTTCAGTTCTGCATAACAATAAGTAGCAGTCAATTTAAGGATTCACAAAGGTCTCTGGACACGTCCCTCATGACTATTAAGAGCAGACGTATTACAACTATTTGTGCATCTTTTTCTCCCTTGTCAAAGATGGGATTGAGCCGCCCAGCTCTGCTTCTTAAGTATAGACCATAACAGACACTAAGGTAAAGAAAGGTTCGTTGCATTAATAAATGAAACAGGATCTATGTGGACTGCTTCCACGGGCGCAGGGAAGACCCACCACTCTCCCTAAATACTTACCTCACCTCCTTGGTGATTCCCAAGTTATTTTTACCAGGAGGCGAAAACCCCCTCCTTCCCAATGGAAGCTAATTTACATTTGAGCGAAATGACAAATTGCCACATTTCACATATCTTCACATTGCTCCAACATTGTCAAGATAGTCAATGTTACACCTACAAACGCCTGGAAGCTCGTGTTTGTATCTATCTATTGAAATGTCTGTCTTCCAAAGAGACGAGACCATGTCATCACCCCCATCGCCAGCCCATGACAGTGCTCGCTGGCACCCCCCCCCCTTTTCCTACTTTCCCTCCTCTGCGTGCTTAGTGTCTGTCCCTCCTTTGAATGTACGCTCCAGGACAACAGACCCCACGGTCGGCTCCACAGCTCCATCCCCTCCCATAGAAAAGCGTGCGCACATGGGAGGTGCCCAGAAAATGTTTGCTGAATAAACCAATAAGTGATCTTTTTTTCATGTCTGATCAAAGAATATAGATCTGGGGCGCCTGGGTGGCTCAGTCGTTAAGCGTCTGCCTTTGGCTCAGGGCGTGATCCTGGTGTTATGGGATCGAGCCCCACATCAGGCTCCTCCACTGGGAGCCTGCTTCTTCCTCTCCCACTCCCCCTGCTTGTGTTCCCTCTCTCTCTGGCTGTCTCTCTCTTTGTCAAATAAAAAAAAAAAGAATATAGATCTATCCTCATATTATAAAAAGAGCTAACAGTAAACAGCTAACAGAGAGTGAAAAACCAAATTACTGCGATGTTTACAAATCCCTAATCAAAAGTGATTCTATACAATCACCATGTTCCTGCAAGGAGGGACAAATGATGACCAAATTAACGAAATGATGAATATGGCCTAGGAAGGCTGGTTACACCGTGAATAATCACTGAAGAACTAAACACTTGCCCTTGGGGCAGTTTCAGAATTTAAAACTTCATTGCTGTCGTAGGGAAATACTGAATTTGTTCCTTTAAGTGAATTCCACGGAATGACAGTAGTCCAGGGGAAGTATTAGTGGTGTTTAATCTGTTTCTATACTATATATCTTAAGCTATATTTAAAAATTAATTTTATTATTTTCCAGATGCTATTTAACCAAAATACAAATTCCTGTATCAGAAAACATGGGCAATTAAACATAGGGAAGTAGATAGTCATGAGCCCAGCATAGCAGAGAGGTTGTAGCCAAGAAGAGGGACACGGGCCCAGCCCAAGGCTGAGCTTGACCCCTACCAGCTACGTGACCTTGGGGAGTGACTCAGTTCTCTGAGACCACATTTCTTTTACTGAAAAACCAGTATTTGCAAAGCTCCCTTGAAAATTCAACAAGACAATAATATTTGCAAAGCACCCAGCACTGCCCACGGCACCATAAACAGTAATAGTAACAGTAACAGTAACAACAACAATCTCAGAAAAACGTGATATCAGCAAAGAACCAAATATACTTGTTTTCAGGGTGAAAAAAACTTACTATCAGGGTTTCTTCATTGAATTAACTAGTAATTTTAACAGCACAGTCTGGAGGCCTGTGGTTTAACAAGCAACTAATTAAAAACGGGTGCCCCCTCAGCTCTGCCTGACACCTGCTTTTTCAAATGCACACGGAGAGGGCAGGCAGGTGTAAGGACGGTCGTTGGCCATGCTCTCTCCAGAAAATATGGCAGAAAACAAACCCCAGATGATCTCTTTTAATCACATCTTCTCTGAAAAATACTCGGGTTAATAATATGAACAAAGGCGGTCCTCTGGGGTCCCATCAGTCTCACCCTCCCCTGCATCAGCCTGTTCCTGCCAGTTTGGGCTGCGAATGTAGTGAAAGAAATAACTTTAAATAAAGGGAACTGGTACAAATGCAAAGGGCAGAAACACACGGTTGGAGCAGGGATTGCTCTGAAGAATGAATGATTTGCTCTGATCTGTTCAATGGGCCCACCAGGAACCATTCTCTTGCCCATTACGGGACGCGCTGCTGCTGTTCTTCTCCTAAAGTGCCCACGGGGTCCTCCGCTCTGCCCACAGGAGGCATCTAAAACTCCTTGGCCTGGCATTCAAGGCCCTTTATAATCAGAAATGCTGTCGAGCCTTCTACCTCATCCCCCTGCTTCCTACACCCCCTCCCTCCACTCCACGCTACTTCCGGTTCCCCACAGTCATCCAAAGTTCACTGTTGCCATTTAGGACAATACTGGAGAGAAAAATTACTTTACAGGCCAGTGTCTACGTCCTTTAAAGAAAGTAATCCACAATTAACCACCATGGAAGAGTCCTGCCATAGCAATTAATCTTCCTACGGGATTTCTGGAAATCACAAAAACATTGCACTTAACTGGCTCCCCAAGAAATTCTGGTTTAATTGGTCTGAGATGGGTCTCTGACTCAGGCTCGGGTGAAGTTCCCTGGCCAAGCTTGAGAACCTCTGTTTCAATATTTGTCAGAGTGCCCGTCCAGCTTGTTGCAATCATAACGACACCTGGTTTGCCCCTACAGGACTTGACTTTGGGATCCCTGACCTATCCTCCTGCCGTCGCCATTGGTGTAGTCATTGTTATCTTAGTTTATACAAAGAAACTCAGGTAAGGTATCTTGTCCTGGGTAGCCCAGCTCTCAAGTGCGAAAAATGAGAACTAAAGCCAGGTTTGCCCTGGTCTGGGGGCCCCTGTCCTCTCCACCCTGCTCTGCTCCCTCCTGCAACGGGGGCTCAAGCTGCCCAGAAATATTCACAGGTCTTTCCAGCTGGTTGTTAAAAACCACTGAGAGCATGAAATCCCTTGTAGTAGGAATATTTACACCACAGAAACAGGCAAATGCTAACAATTGGGGGAGGGGTTGTTTGCTTGTGTGTTTTGCTTTTGGGGAGCCAGTTTATTGGCCCACCTCTTAACTCCGAGGCACCAAGAAAAGAGAAAAAAATGTCAAATTAATATCCCTTCGATTTCAGGAAGCAGGTGTGTAATGCATTTTAGAACGATTTCAATCCCAAATAGTTAAAAATGAGTTTTTGAGTTTGAAGAGATAAACTCCAAGTATGTGGAAATTGTCTATCTGCAATTTTCATTAAGATGCCGCGTGGGGACCAATGCATTTTGCATGCTGCTGTTTGCCAGAGGCGGCTTGACCTAGAGTCACTTAGCGGCAGCGACAAAGGAAGCCCGAAGTGTGGAACAAGGTGTCTCGAGGTGCTTGCTCCCGGCCTCTGCTGCCGGGAGCATCATAGAAACTGTTCTCTGAGACAGGTCGCCTGGCAGCCTGTCCCTGCCTTAGCTGCTAGATGTGCGGAGTTCCAATATTGGAATGCTGGATCGGAGCCACCTATTAAGGAATAACAGGAGAGACTCACAGGAGCTGCTCGCCCCCGTGATCTCCCGGAGCCAGCTCCGAGCTCAGCTGCAAGTGGTCCCCGCTGAACAAAGACCCGGGGCATTTTTCCCTCACAGCGTGGTTCCTCCGTCAGCTGGCTTGATGCTATAAAGCCTAGTTATGCTGGCACCATGCTTTCAGAGGATTGAAGGAGATTGTAAATTGAAAAGGAATAAAAGAAAGTCCTGTTTACTGAGGGCCTCCTTTTACAAGCCGACACTGAGCTCGTCCTTTTCATATTTGGTACTAGAACTGACATCGATGGAACAACTCTCAGTGTCAAGCCCCATCCCCGGATCTCATTTAATCCTTTTGATGACCCTACGAAGTGGCTACAGTTACCCCCATTTAACAGACGAGACAGTGGTGGCTTCTCCCATCCTATGTGAGCTCAGCAGGAACACGGCAGTGGCAGAATGGACACCAGAGTCCTGACTCTGGACAGCTCTCCATACTGAGAAGTGGAGATACTCGGGGCAGGAAGGAAATTGTCACTGATTTAAGCTTTGGTGTTTATTTATCCGATACTTGCACCAAATCCGTGCACCTCAATATTACATGGATGGGGAAAATGGTGTTATGTATGTTTCTGCAATTAGGGAAGTTATAGTAATTATCTATAGTAGCAACCGTTCACCCAGTGATATCTACCATGTCTGAGAACTCTGAAAGTCAGTTGCTGATGGCCATTCTATGCCACTTTCTGAGCCCTTCCATTGCCAAGTGATGGATTAAACAAGCATTTGACATTGATCTTCACAATGACTGTAAGAGATTGGTATTGTCTTTGTTTTTAAGATTTTTTTTTTAAAGATTTTATTTTTATTTATGTGACAGAGACAGCCAGCGAGAGAGGGAACACAGCAGGGGGAGTGGGAGAGGAAGAAGCAGGCTCCCAGCGGATGAGCCCGATGTGGGGCTCGATCCCGGAACACCGGGATCACGCCCTGAGCCGAAGGCAGACGCTTAGCGACTGCGCTACCCAGGCGCCCCTGTTTTTAAGATTTTATTTATTTATTTGAGAGAGACAGTGTGTGAGCAGGGGGAGGGGCAGAGGGAGAGGGAGAAGCAGATGCCCCACTGAGCAGGGAGCCTGACTCGGGGCTTGATCCCAGGACCCCGAGATCATGACCTGAGCCAAAGTCAGACATTTGACTGAGCCACCCAGGTGCCCCGATATTGTCTCAGTTTACAGATCTAGAAACCGAGCCTTGAAGAACAACTTGCCCAAAGCACGAGGTAGGCAGTGGCAGTCTCTCAGCGATACTCAGGATCACAGAATCCACAGCCCTAGACTCTAGCTGCCGACTGGGGGGCTGCGGCGATCCTCCGCAGTAGGTTAGACCATTCCCAGAGGGGTAGCACTGCAGGACCACTGAGGGGTGAGGGAAGCCCTGCCTTCCTTGTCTCCACTGCCTGCCTGAGGTTAGTGTGGACACGATGCCACTCAGGAGCCAGAACACAACCCAATGCAAGCTGAGAGCCTGGCTCCCTCTGGGACAGGGGAACCCAAACGGGAAGTGTCTCCCCCAGTCACAGGGCCACACACTTCTCACTGAGTGTAGCTGCCCCAGAAATGCAGAATCTTAAAGGAGAGCGTGACCCACAGGCCAGCTGGGCCAGCCTCCCATCCATGCAGGCATCACGGCTATCACCCTGGGTCAGATACTCTGTCTTTTGGGGCCATCTCACGAGACTGTGTTTAGGATGAAATGAGATGCGTGTAAAGTGCTTAGCTCAATGACTACCACGTTAGGTAGAGGTGATGACCATGCTTAATCCCTCCTTCATTCCTTCACGCAGCGTATTTTAAATTAGAGTCTACTCTATGTACTAGGCTCTGGGGATGAGACCCAAATTCAAGCTTCAGGGCCAGGTTTGGGGGAAAATCATTGGTTCATTAATTAACTCAAGCCACAAGCATTTACTACTGAGACATAATGAAGACATGTTCAGCAGTAATTACAGGGATGCCGAAAAGCAAAAGTAACACTTTGCATGATGTTCCCCAGTTCAGAAAGTGCTTTTGCACTTGACGGTGGGTCCTGGCAAGAAAAGTAGAGGCTGATGAGTCACGTGACCTGCCTGGGATCACGTGGCAAGTGCACAAATTTGGCTCAAGTGTGGCTCTCTGGTACCAAAGCCTGGGCTCTCTCTCCTCTACCTCTCGCCTTCCCCGGCTCTGCACGGGCCCTTTGGTGACAGACAGCAGGGTCCTGAGGCAGTCCTGCTCAGCTTTAGAAAACCCTGATCATTAGGAAATGTCGCTAATATTTACCCAGAATCTGCCTTTCGGGATATTCTGTTATTCTCGGCTCTGGAACCATACCGAATAAATGTGCTCCTCCCACGAGGACCTTCCTACACGTGAGAATGGTTACCAGTCATCCCAAGCCTGCTCTGCCCCAGCTTACATGGCCCAAGTCTTCAGTGCTTCCATCTGACAGAGCTGCCAGCCCTTCCCCAGCCTAATCTCTGTGTTTTCCCCTCTGGGCAGCCTGTACCACTGTATTCATGCAACGGTACCGGAATTGTCTATTGAAGTGACATTCCCAGCCTGCCCGGAGCTCCCCAAGGCCACCACCAAGAATCACACTGTGGCTGCTCTCATCGAGTGCTCACCATATGCCAGGTACTGTTGTAGGCATTTTCCACTTCCTACCTCAACCATATAAGATAGGGACTGTCACTTCATTTCCACCCTTTGGCCTGGAAGAGGGTAGGGGCTTATAAATTTCTTTAGATTGAATGAAACTCCAACCATTCATATCCTCAAAACATGGTGCTGAGGGGGCATGGTTTCTCCACCAGGACAGAGGCGAGAGGGTCTGACCTAAGGACAGAGTGTGCGACGCGGACCTTGCAAAGAGCCCCGCTCCTCATGGCCATGCTCAAATGCTCCCTGGTTAAGGGAGAAAAACAAATGTCATTACAAAAACAAAACAAACAAAACCAACGCAAAACAAACAAAACCAATGCAAAAAAAAAAAAAAATGCAGCTGTGGCTAGATACTAGCAATAACAGTTGCCAAGAAAAGGGGCGCTGTGCTGGTTAAGCCCAAATGTCAATGACACGACAGCTGCAAGGGGCCTTACGGGGTCTCCTTCCGGGGTCTCCTTCCGGGCTTTGAGATGTTGCTAGCTCTTCTCATGTGAGCGGGCTTGCCCAAGTTGGTGGGCAAACGCTGTAACGGTAACAGGGGACTAATACAGCCTCACAGGGTTGTGGGAAAGGATAGACAAGAACGTAGCTGGCCACGGTAACACTGTGAATGTGACGCTGTTGGTGGTGACCAGAAGGACAAGAAGAGGCAGAGGGAAGCCCCCCACCCTTTTCTTTCTTGAGTGCCCTTCAAGGGCTGCCTCTGGCAAACGGAGCTGGCCCTCGGAGCCTGACGGCAGCATTTCAGCCTGTGTCAAAGGCCTGCTAATGATTTTTCAGCATAAATTAAAGGGAGGGAAGACTTTCTAGTGGCTGCTCCTGAATCACATGGCAATTTCCAGGAGAATCTACAAAAATAGCTGGAACCAGAGGAATGGCCATTCGATGCGAGGGAGTCTCTTGTTAACTTCATTTCTTCTTCCCTTCTGGCTCATGATCTTTGTAAGGGCGGATAGAGGAGACATGCGTCACCAGGCACCAGGTGCCCCCAGCCCATTTAAAGATGCCTACAGGGGGGCACTGACGCTCCTGGGTGGCAAGGGGATTCAGTGCTTTACGAATACCACCAGCACAAATAATAATACTTCGTTAGATTTCTAGGAAAGTCTATCATTGGCAAAGGACATTTCTACACGTTATCTCTTTTGACTTTCCATTCTTTATCGAGCACTTACATGTGCTTTGCATCCTACAGATGATCTCACTTGACTTTCACAATGACGGCCTCTCTCTCCCGCTATGCAGGTGAGGTTTGGAGAGTTAGAGGAATTCATCTCTGACCACACAGCCTGGAAGTGGAGACTAGGGTTCTGGACAGGGTCTGTCAGGCTCCAGGGTCTTGTCCTTTTAACCCCTTTTAACTACTCTGCTTCCTGTGAGGTAAGTATGGTTGTTCTTTGGGGGAGGGGAGACACTGTTTCCCCACCCTAGATGTTTCTTTCCATGTGACAGGAGGGACTCAGCATAACTAACCTTTGGCCTCTCTCTGCCCCACCTCACTCTAGCCCTGAGGAAATTAAGGTCCTTTTTGACTGGGGAGTGTGGACAGAGAAACTGGGGGGAAGCCCCTCGGCCCTTCCTCCCGTCCTCTTGGGAGCACAGGCTCTGCCACCAGGGCTGGCTCTGGTTCCCGCCGTCCTGCTGGTGCGAGCGGGGAACCGGGCTCTCAGGACTCCCACTCTGGACTCAACAACGGGAGGCTCATTCACCTCTGGACACAAGACACAATCTCCAACATCACCTTTTCCATAGCAAAAGTGATATTTTGGCCCTTAGCCCCTTTATTCCTTGGTCTGATTCCTGATCACTTCGGAACTTAGGCAGAAAAGAGGGCTGTGGGTTGGGCCTTCTTCAGAGATTCTGACGATTAGGATCCCCCTTCCGCAGATAAAGCCGGGAAAGGGGCAGAGCTCTTTCCTAAAAGAAGACGCAGCTTAAATGTCAGCACGTATATGATAAATCGCCCAAAACATTACTACACTATATGAATGCAACCCCTGTAATTCAGACTAGAACACAGAGTTTAAGGAGGACAAAAATGGGAGAATAGGGCGATATCACCAAAAATAACTCAAATGTAAAACTAAAAGAGAAAACACAGCTTCAAATGACTACATCATAAATCAAGACAATGCCATGCCCCTAGCGATGCAGAGACCTTCATCTGAGGTAACACATAAAGCAATCTGAATGCCACTAAGAGCCCAGAATAGAAAATTAACCAAAGCATTATTCAACTACTGAAAGGGAGCCAAGAACCAGTTTATGGAGACTGCCTGCCCCCCAGAAAAGAGCCAACAACAAACTTGACATGGGGGTATAACTAAGCTCAGAAACTAAGCACGCATTTTGGGGTAAGTTGGAACTCAGCCGGAGATCTGCCTGCGGATGGAGTTGTACCAAATTGCCCACTGAAACAACGAGCCAGAGACTTGTTAACCATTATTACCAATAACTGAGCCAACAGAATGTTAAGAACAGAAAGAGTCCTCAGGGGCGCCTGGGTGGCACAGCGGTTAAGCGTCTGCCTTCGGCTCAGGGCGTGATCCCGGCGTTATGGGATCGAGCCCCACATCAGGCTCCTCTGCTATGAGCCTGCTTCTTCCTCTCCCACTCCCCCTGCTTGTGTTCCCTCTCTCGCTGGCTGTCTCTATCTCTGTCAAATAAATAAATAAAATCTTTAAAAAAAAAAAAAAAGAAACAGTCCTCAGCCATCAAGACCAAGCCCCTCGTGAAGAGATAAGAAAGTCCAGATGATGGAGCTGGGTGGGGGAGCCACGCAGAGCTCCCTTCCCGTCCACAGGCTTTTGCACAGGCCTGGCCTCCAGTGGCAGAGAAGCAGCTCTGGGGCAGAGCCAAGATGAGGGCCCGGGTCTCCCACACCGGCAGGCCTTCCCTGTCTCACAGCAAGGCTCGTCTGTCCGCCTCACTGACATCATGCATTCACACTATCCAGCTGTCACAGGCCAACTCAACAGGCTTCCAAGACTGGAGGAGAGATTCCCACCGACACGCCACTGGTAGAATGAATGCTGAGATCCAAACCACGGGAGGCACTGCCCGCATCCCCAGTAGCTAAGCACAGGGAGGAGCTCCATTCCAGGGATCCTAAGCGCGGCTTCACCAGCTTCCAAGGTGCTAGCAGTGAACTTGGGTCAAGAATGACATGCAAAGCCTCCTGATGTCACCCCCGACGAAGCAGCCGGATTATCAGAGCACCACAAAATGGACTTTTGCATCACAACTATTTTTAGAAACACAATGCTGTTTCTCCAAACTAATTAACGTTGGTAACCAGGACTGACATGTTTCTTCCAAATGCAAGGGAGAAGCAAATCATCCTGTTTGGAAGCAAGAAGCTGGGTGGCAGCAGACCGTCAAAAACACATTTAGTGCAAGTGCTTACACTCCGGATAATAAAACCGCTTCCAATGAAGCCACCCTCAAATATCCGGGACCTAATGCCTGGGGGTTTAAAAGCTACTGGCAAAATTTGCAGAGTTTCAGGGTTTTTAAAGGATGACATCTTCCTTTTTAGTTTTTAATATCTCTCTTTTTTAAAGGCAACGAATCACAAGCACTTAGAAAATCACAGCATTTACAGTCCGCGCAGAGTCTGAGGATGAACAAGCCACAGCCCAGAGAAAGGTGGGGAGCCCCAAAGTCCAGCTCAGGGCGAGGCCCGGGATCCTGACTCCCAGCCCACATCTTCTCCCCTATGGGCAGGGCTGCCTTCCCACGAGAAGACTATTTCCTTCCTTCCTTCCTTCCTTCCTTCCTTCCTTCCTTCCTTCCTTCCTCCTCTCCTCTCCTCTCCTCTCCTCTCCTCTCCTCTCCTTTCAGATTTTTTTATTTATTTGAGAGAGAGAGGAAGAGCACGAGCAGGGGTAAGGGCAGAGAGAGAGGGAGAGAGAGAGAGTCCCAGGCAGATGCCACACTGAGTGCCGAGCCCAACACAGGACTTGATCTCAGGACCCTGTGGTCATGACCTGAGCAGAAACCAAGAGTCAGATGCTTACCCCAAGGAGCCACCCAGGCGTCCCAGGCTATTCTTATTTAAGGTCCCCATACTCATGCACAGCAAAGAGGAGAAGTTCCTAAAAATCCACGGAACCCATTTTCATTTTGAGGCACAAATTGAACAAATGTTTTGCATCAGGGATTACCTTAATTAAACTATTTATATGAGCACCGTTGATTTACTTTAATCTCGCTAAACTTCATTAAAATGTTCATTTACTTATGTAAATTCCTCTTGGCTCACATATCTTAAAAAATAAAACATATAATTTGCATGGTGGAAAACTCTGTTCCTGATACATGTCCATCTGTACGAATTATAATGATAATAATAGTAATAATAATTACCATTTATTGAACTATGTGCTCGGTGCTGTGACAGGCACTTTGTATAATGACAGCAATAAGGATAATTGTCAAATAACTACCACTTATTATACTTATGTCCAGTCATTATGTTACAGATTTATGTATTTTTATTCATTTAAGAATCACAATAATCCCGTTAAAAGCAGTTATTATTATTATTCTTTGCACTTTAAAGATGAAGAAACAGAGACTTTGAGAAGTTAAGTAACTGCCCCATGTTTCACAGTGGGCAAGAGGAAAGAAAAGCCAAGATTCAAACCCAGGCCCACTGGGTTCTAGAGCCCTTTGTTGTCACCTATGCAATACTTCACCTCCATTTTTAAAAAGTATTGCTCCAAGTTCCATTTCCAGCAAGGACATTTACAGATCCAAGGACAAACTGAATGGGGCTAAGATGACCTGTTCCCTAGAAATGTCTTCGATTCCTCCACGGTTTGGGACAAAGTAATTCTGCCACCAAATTCCCCAAAGACACATAGAGCTCACGGCTTCGGGATAATTGGATAATGCTAAAATAGGAAGTGGTTCAGGACGACAATGAAATTTGGGAGTGAATTACAACTTGTCTATTGTATTTTTAAAAAATACATGTTAAAATATTCATGAGGCCAGGAAGCATTCATTTCCATTTGCAATAATGAAATGGCTAAAATCTGCAACCTGCTATATTTACTGATCGTGAGCGATGCATTCCTAGGAGGACCTCAGTTCGAATCCGTGGGCCCACAAGCTGTCATGTTACAGCGCGAAACTGAACCAATGAGACAGAAATGTTGCTGTTGCCTAGAGAAAAAATTTTCCCCACCACTTGCTCTGCTGTAGAGGAAGGCTCAAATTAAGAATGCATCTAGGACTTGGCCTGCAAACCAGCTGGAAGAGGAGGAAGAGATGAAAAACTGCAACATTTCCGCCTCATTGGAAGAACCACGTCAAAGGGGGTGGCTTGTGCCTTAAAAGTTAGATTTTACAATCATTTGGTATTGACTCCTCTTAAGAAGCCTGCACAGAAAGGCAGGGAGAGGAAACGTTAATAAAAACATGAATTTATGCAATGTCTCTGCTTTGCCTTTTCAATTCTGTGGTCTTATGTGACACCCAAGACTAGGGTTGTATTACTGGCAAAGTGTCTCCAGTGTTTGGAAGTGTCTCCCCTTCCCCAGGGGCCTCGTCCATCTCTTTTGCATAAGGATGAGTCCTCCTGACCACCCAAGTGCGAGCACAGGGCCAGACCCCAACAGGGGCCGAGGGGCTGCTGCCCAGAGTCCTCAGATGGTCTGGGGTGGACACAAGGCCCAGGGCTGGCAGGCAAGTGGTTCTCAAAGGGTTGTGTTGTGCCTGGACCAGTAGCATCTATATCAGCCGGGACCCTGTAAGAAATGCAGAACGATCAGAATGCTGGGGGTGGGACTCAGCCATCTGGCCTTGAACAACCTCTCCCCACTGTGGGGTGGGGGGTTCTAACCGGCTGCTGAAGTTTGGGACTCACCCATCCACAGCCTGTGCAGACCCGCCGCTCTGCCCCTACTCAGCTGTGGGCGCTCAGGGCCTGCGTCTGAGGACTCCGCCTCCATCCAGCCCTGCAGCCCGTGCTGGCCTCAGCAGGGAGCGCATGAACAGCCTGGAATGCACCAGCAGAAGGGGGCCCGGGGTGGGGGGGCTTGCTGACTCAGACCCAAAGCCTGATGCCCAGCTGTGCCACGCCGGCGATGCTAACAGGGCAGCGGTTCTATCTCAAGCTCCAGGCTACGTGGCTGAGGACTGGTCACTGCCACTCTCTTCCCACCCCCCAGGCCCTGCCCCACACCCAGGGGAGGCACTTGTGTTCTCAGTCCTTCCTCAGATTGGCTAGATGGCCTGAAATGAGGAGGCCCCTCCTGCCACCGTCGGGAATTGAGAACCCTGACCCAGATTATAATTTGGGCTGCTGGCCCTGTCCCACCCCCCCCCCAGTCCCTCGCTTCTCCCCCAGTTTCCTGGCTTTGCTCCTTCCTCTCAGCCTGCTGCCGAGGCCCCAGCAGAGCTCCTGGCCAAGCAGCCCCGAGATAACGAAGCACTACCACTTGAGAATCCTGCAGAAGATACTGCACTTAGACCTGGCAACCAGCCCATGCCCTGGGCTCTCCACTGGAAAGGGTCCCGCTTCAGCCCAGCTCTGGTAGCCCCCCTCCTCCTCGTGGGGCAAGGAGTCCTCCAGGCCAAGCAGACGTGCCCACATGGGGTCTGTGCCCCACACCCTCCAGTACGCAGGCCCCTGGTGTCCCCTCCTAAATGGCTGAGGCCATCCTTTCAAGGGCGAATGGTGCTTCTGGTGCGCTCCCCCCAGACCTGACAGATAGCCAAGTTGACCCGCTCGGGGTGGGGGTCAGTGCGCACAGAGCTTGGGCGTGTGAACTGGAGAATCTCCCCACCCCTTGCAATGGTGGATGTAGTCAGGAGTGGGAAGAGGAGGAGGGGCTGGCAGGAGGCTTGGACCTCAATGTGTACTCTCTCTCAGACCCCACTAACGTCAAGGGCAGGCCTGCAGGCAAGCTGGTGACAGCTGAACCAGATAACACGTGTCATGTACTCAGTAGGAACTCAAGAGAGAGTGCGGAATGCATGTGCCCAGAGACCTGCGTCGGTCCCTATGTGATCCTCGCAGCCACCCATTGTCCCACTGTGCAGAGGAGGACACTGGGACTCGGAGAGATCAAGTAACTTGCCCACGATCGCAAGTCCTGGAACCGAACGCACGTCTGTTTGATCCCGGAGCTCGTGCTCCTTCTCTGTTTGTGGTCAGTTAGTCTCAGCTTGAATACTTCCAGCTACAAGGAACTCACTACTCCTCTGAGTCAACCTTTATCATTTCAGGCCAGGTAAGGTTGTTTTTTCGTTTGGGTTTTTTTTTTTTTTTCCCCCTTGAGCTTAAATCAATCTCTCTGCAAATCTCCTCCCTGTTTCCTTGTTCTGCCCATCGGGGTCTGCAGAGAGTCTATCCCTCTCCCACCCAACCACCTTGCAAGCTAAAAATGGACATGCCAGCCCCTGGGGTCTTTTCTTCTCTTCCACCTTTTCCTCTGAGCAGGGGGATGCCCAATCCCACTTCCCAACCAGGCCTCTGAGGACAGATTCTGGGCGCTCTCCCTTACGGAGCCTCGGAGAGGTCCCGGTGTGAGGAAATGCACCTGTTCCGAGCCGGGGCTGGCACATGTGTACACACATGAATGCTCTCATCACTGGCCGTCCCACCCCCCTCCCCGAGGCGTAGACTCCCAAACCCCAGGCCTGTGGAACGTCGCCTGATCTCTCCAGGTGCTAACCTATTCCCTTTCTTGAGTCCTCCTTCACCCTCACTGCTCACATCTGACTCACCCCGAGTCCTATCCCCTCATCCCCCTAAACACCTCGTGGCTGCAACATTTCCCTCCATCCCCACCGCTGCCACCGAACCCACACAACCACCGTCTCAAAACTCTCAGCTGCCCCACACCCACCCTCGCCTCGCCTCGCCCCAGTTTGGTTTTTTGCAGCACCTGGCCCTGTCTCCTGACTCCCTCCCTGCTTCCATGCTATCGTCCTACCATGCTGGACTTCTTAAGTTCACCTGTAACACTGTGCTCCATCACACATGTGGGATAGCACCTAAAACAGATGTGTGCGCTCACAGAGAAATGCCAGCTCACCAGGCCACCACCTGGATGAACACCTAGAGCGCGGCTGGGGTCTCTATAGCCCACCTGTGCCCCTCTCAGGTCACATCCTGCTCTCCCCATCCCTCCCCAGAAGTAACTCTCCGAAACTCTCACGTCCTGTCCTTGCTTTTCTTCATGTTTTGGCCACTTAGAGTTACATCTCTGCAAAATAAAGGTGTGTTTTGCTTGTTTTGCATTTTATTTCATTGGAATCCTACTGCAGATATTCTTTTGCTCACCGTCCATATCAACACACAGAGCTGTGGCTCACACATTTCCACTGACATAAAGCACTCCAGAGAGTGAGTACCCATGACTGGTGTATTTTGCTGTTGGCGGACAGTTAGACTGTCTCCAGCTTGGAGCTTTTACAAGCCACACAGTTGGAGTTCTGGACTCCTTTCTGGGCCCTAAGAACCCCATGCTCTCCTGCCTTGGGGTCCTTGTGGTGACTTGTTTTCTCTGCCCAGGCCCCTCTCACTGCCTCTATCCTGCTCACCTTGTGGCCAGCGCTCCCACTGCACCCTGCACCGCGCAGTGGCTCAGAGGCATCCCTGCCCCAGCCTTGAGCACGGGACCACATGGAACGATCCCTCAACACTCATTCATTCATGCACACACACATGCATTCATGCACACATGCATTCATTCACACACACATGCATTCGCACACACGCATTCATTCACGCACACATGCATGCACTCACGCACACATTCAAGCACACACGCATTCATTCACGCACACACACATGCATTTGTGTACACACGCATGCATTCGTGTACACATGCATGCACCCATGCATGCATTCATGCACTCATGCATGCGTTCATGCACACATTCATTCATGCACACACACATGCATTTGTGCACACACGCATTCAGTCATGCGCACACGCATGCACTCATGCATGCATTCATGCACGCATTCATTCACACACACACACATGCATTCATGCACATATTCATTCATGCACACATGCATTCACTCATGCACACACATTCACGCACATGCATGCACTCATGCACACATTCATGCACACACTCATGCATTCATGCACACACGCATGCATTCATGCACACACACATGCATTCAGGCACACACACATTCATTCATGCACACACACATGCATTCAGGCACACACGCATTCATTCATGCACACACACATGCATTCATGCGCACATGCATGCATGTGCACACGCATGCATGCATGCATGTGTTGGCAGCTTCTCCCGCCTGGCTTCTGGTGCTGCAGAGGCGTGGACCATCCCGAGGAAGAAAGCGATCCTCTCCAAGCAAATGAAGACATCCACCCCAGCAGGGAGTACACACTGAACAGCTCCACGGCTGAGCCTTACTGTGGCTGTGGGCACCCCCGGAGGGGGATGAGCGTAGGGGTGGGTCCCACGGCTCTGAGCTGCTCAAGTTCCACCTCTTCCCACCCCCTCACATTAGCCTTTGTGGGGAGGGTTGCCAGGGGCTCTTCTGCTATTGAAAGTGAAGGAAAAAATAGAAATTGAATGAAAAGAACGAAAGCAACTGGAGGATATTGCCCACCATTTGGTGTGATATCCAAGGGCTTTCAAATGATGACTACAACTGGCTTTAATTTTGATCTTTTACTCCTTTTAATCTAGCAGATAATTAGAGGGAAATCAAATCCATCCTCGCAGCCAAAGATGAACCTGTCACCGCCGGAGCTCCCTTCCCACTTACTTTCCCCACCTCTTCCTTCGCGCTGTTTTTCCCTTAAAAAAAGCAAGTCCCCAGGTTACACAAATTGTTTGGCTTATTTAAATACACTCAGAGTGGACGTTTCCCATGGCAAATAGTCTTTTAGAAATAAGCAGCATTTTTCTCTTCCTCCAAATTAAGATGTTCTCATTGCTTTGCAGCTTTACAAACAACCTACTGCAGACTGCCTATTAAGGATGAAAAAACCAAAGTACAGAAAGAGAAGAAAGTTCTGTACCATTTTCAGCTGTCAGTGGCAGTGCCTGGATTCACCCCTGAGCATCTGACTCCAGGGCGCCCACTCTTACCCACCACGCTCTCCCACCTGTGCACTCAAAACACGAGTGGGTCTCCTCCCCTGCTTCCTCAGGGGCTCCCTCGATGCTAAGACAACATCCTAAATTGCACACAGAGCTTTAAGCACAAGATGCTGGAAATAAACTAAACATTCCCCAATACGGAGGCTGACTCTGGCCCAGCCATTGACGCAAATGATACTTACAGAGTTGCTAACACGAAGGGGAAATTACTGTCACATACAAAGGAGGAAAATGAAAACAGCACACAAAATTTATGTAGATCATATGGCCTCAGCTATAAAATGAAATAGAGGAACATACTATTTTTATGAACTAAAAAGTTAATAAAGGTTAACTCTGGGTGCTTGAATCTGAGCGAGATTGTTCTTTCATGCTATACACTTTTCAGTATTTTCCAATTTTTTTGACAATAAGCACATACTACTTTTATAATGAGAAAACAATTAATAGGAAGTATGTTGCGGAGAAGAAGCCTCTGTTCTTTCCATCTCAAGGGGCCCTTTTGGAAGCATGACTGGCAGTCCTGGCCTGCCATGAACCTCCCCAGCCCTGCCTAACCTCTCCGGCCTCCATCCTTCCTCCCCAAAACTTGTTTCTATTTTCTCGCCAAACCCAGCCCACGGGAACATAAGCCCACCTCCCTCAAGAAGGGTGCCTTGACGACTCCAGGCCAGCTATTAGCTGAATCATTGGAAACTGCCATTCTCGTAGTTCCAAAAAAAAGGTCTAATGTCAACCATTTCACGGGGCTCCACCTAATCCTTGGCTCACCCTGCTTTCTTCTGAACTTTGCGCAGGTTCGCAGTCTGGGACGCACAGCCACGCACGAACAGGTTTCTGTCTGGTCCTGTTCTGTCTTGTGTCACGTGTACAGCCTGCCGTACATCGGGGTTCTCGGCACATTGGCTCCCTCTTTATTCATTCTGGTTTTGAATATTACTGGCAATGAAGGAGCCGCATAGCTGGCCACAGAGCTTCCTCACAGGAGATAACCCACCACTCCTAAGGCCCTACTCCTGGTAGAGACTTGAAGATAAAAAGACGAGTCCCTGCCCGAAGTTTACAGGAAAGGCCCAAACCCACCCAGGTGATGATATGATGATACCCCACGGGTGCATATCTCCTTCGTACGCTACATCGTTTCACCTCCATTCTCTCTCAAGGCAAGAGCTAAACAGACCTGGCTCTCCCTTGTTTTCGTGCGTGGTTTTGTTTAAGATGAAACCAGGTGCAGGAAAGTATAGTGACTTATCGGAGGCCAAGAAGAACCGGTACCAAAACCTTGGTCTCCTGAACCCAGGCCACACTGCCTCCTTCCCAAAAGCTAACAACCCCTCAATAAAAAGCACATAAACATTTAAGGCTCACTGAAGCATCTCCCATAAGGAGGTTTCCAGATACATTTGCTATCCCCACTGCTACCTGGAACGACTCTGGAAGGGCCCCCGCAGAATTCCACACCACCCCACAATGGTGCCTGACTGGCCATATGCTTGTCTAGTGTCCCATCTGCTCCTGGCTGGGGCGAGAGGGACAGCGGGCCTGCCTGCAGGCGGAGGGGCTGCGCTCCTGTCTAACGGCCTCTGAAATGACACTCTCACTCAGCTCAGGAAATTCCACCTTTCCCATAAGTCTCGAAAACGGTTCCTGTTCAACAAACTTCACGTGAAAGAGGCTTTTACTGGTTACTTCTGACTTAATGCTTAAACACTTTGAAATGGAAGAGAGTTGTCAGGTTTTATTTCTTGCCCATAACATAACGCACTTATCATTAGTCATTTCCTGTCTGTTCTTACTTGAAAATACACACACATTTTTCTAGTTTGCTGACTGCCATCCAAAATGTGAGACGTTTCGAGGTACAGAGGGCATAATGTATATTGAAGCCACAACCACCCAACCTTGGACAAATTGTTCCAGCTCCCTGTGGCCTCTGATGATAATAGGACTGCTGGGGTTCTCAATTTCTTGAAAACAGGATGAAATGTCTGGCCTTCTCTCCAGGAAAAATACACAGATACACAAAATTTTGTGTAGTTAATGGGCTTGTGGTTACTGTGGATTGAAAACAAGGTTTGATTTTCTTAGGCTGCTGCTCAAGGCCATCCCCCTCTGGCCTCTGGGTCTTCGTCTGCCTCCCCAGCAACACCCCCTCTCTGTGAACCCACTTCGTGCACCTGCCTCTCCAGCTGATTTGAACTCCTGAAGTTCCCCCAACACAGCCGCATGACTTCGTTTCCTCCACCAGGGACATCCTTCCATTTGTGTGTTTCAAATATTACTCATACTTTAAACCTCGGTTCAAATGTCACCTTCTCCTTGCCTGATTTTTTTTTTTAACTCTTCTTATTGGTAAATAATCTTTCCTTACATTTTTCTCCATTCGCAATTTGTCTTTACCTTTCGGGCACTTTGCACTTTCTACCCTACAAATTTATTTGTATGTGTGGGTCTTGCCTCTCCCATTGGCCTGCGAGCTAATTCAGTTTTGTAAGACTTCTCCCTGGCACACAGTAAGTCAGTAAATACTCTAAAAGCCGATAGCTGGTTCTCTAATCCTCACATGGTGTCAATGACATGCAAATAAATTTACAAATATCCGTCTCTCTCTGACCCAGACTCCTGGTTTATGTGAAATCTTCAAAGGTGCTTGGGGTCAGCGTGTGCTGATCTGTAGGGTCTTGCCCCAAAGGAATCCTTAGGAATCAGTGAAACCCAGAATTTCAGCAAAATGTCAGCTGTGCAAGCAAGGATGGGCCGTTGGTCAGGATGGCTAGATGATTCTTCTGAAGGACTGTTTGCCGAAGAGCACACTCTGATGGGAAAGATAGTGTCCTGCATTGACGAAGGCATGTTTAGTCTAGACACTTGAGGAGTCTCTCTTCCCTCCCATTGAGGGGATTTGCACAGGATATACTGCCAGTTTAAGTGGCAGGGTTCTGGGCTTAGAGGACCTCTGGTTCATGTGGGTTTTTGATATTCTTTTCCAGGACCGGACAGAATTACATTCCTTGGTCTTAGTACAAGCCGCAGACATGAAACTGAGCCACTGAGAGATTCCTTGGTCCTTTTTCTTTTAGAATGTTCCACCTTTATCCCAGATTTTATGTAGAATCAACCTAATTTGGGAATCCATTTAATTCAATGGCTCTAGACATGGTGCAGAACCCAAGGGATTTGCTTGGACTCAAGGTGAGAAGTGAAGCCTGAGCTCCCAATGAAGTCTTCAGGGGACAGACCTCTCTGAATCCAGGCAAAAGATGCCCTGGCCAGTCTGACTTCTCCCCTTATAATCCACCAGGTTGTGCTGGGATAGGAAGTAAGTGAAACTGGGAGAGAGCGTTGAGATGTTGCTGTGGGGAAAGAGGTTTCTGTGCCCTATATAAATTGTGTTCCAAAATACACACTTTTGAGTAAGAGACGGGCCAGGCCGTCTATATCACAGCTCCTGGGCACTACGCAGCAACAGGATATTGACAAATTCCCCTCTGATTCCTCCGAGCCTATCTCTGGCCTCACTTACACTTCTCTGGGGTTCTAAGGGCTGTGCTTCCTGAGAAAGGAGCCTGGTTACCAGAAATATCTACATTCAGGAAAAGGAGAAAAATACCAGTAAGATGACTCCCCAGGGTCAGCCGACCTTCCAAAAATGAATCAATGGATGCAACAATCACTTTGTTTTTTAAATAATCAGGGAATGCAGTTTGTTCATTCCACTTGGGATGGGAGTTTTAAAAAAGAAAGACTTAGGCCGCCCAAATCCCTTGAGGAAAGGAAAACTCTCCATTGATTGTCCTGATTTTTTTCTCCTTATCTTACAAGCTTAGCTCTGAATCGAAGGTGAAGCTGGAGGTCAATGGAGCAACGTGGCAAAGTGAAGTGGACCCTGGTGTCGAAGTCAGGAAGCCAGAATGTGGTCCCCACGCTGCCTCTAACTAGCTTTGTGACTTCTTCGTCTAGGTTTTGTCTTGTATGATTCACGGGTGCAGAACCGTCGTATACCCTAAGTCAGATGGGCTGCCTCGGAAGCTGGTGATTTGTCACCATCCACAGAACTTCAAAGGCTGACTGCCACTTGGTGGGCCTGAGAATTGGCATTTGCCTAATGTCTTCAGATCTCACGAGGCTCTCTCCTAGGTGTCTCTTTATAGGACGACCATGACAATCCAGCCGAGGAGACACCTTGATCCCCATGCGAGAGAGCAGATCAGAGAACAGAGCACCTGGGCCAAGGTCACAGCCCAGTGATCAGAGGTTAAAAACATCCCCCCAGACCAGGCTGATGCCACATCCGGTGCCTCCCCAGGCCACACACTCGCTGCTCCTCTGCACGGACGCTTAGGAGGGAGATTCTTGAACTAGGTTGCTGACTGGCAGGATGGTTTCTAAGACCCCTTCTGATTCTAACAGTCTGTGCTTCTCTCAATACAATGAGGGGTTTGAAGCAAACCAGGAATTTAAAAAATTTCTTGTAGCAGGAAAGATTCTTTGCTTTCGAATGAAATCTACAGAATGCCAAAATGTAGAACGGTTCATGGCTTCCACCCAAATGTCCATCAAGTGACAGATGGATGACAAAATATGATATACCCACATAATGGAATATTATTTGGTCATAAAAGGAATAAAGCACCAATACATGTTACAACATGGGTGAATTTTGAAAACATGCGAAGTGAAAAAAGACAGACACGAAAGACTGCATGTTGTATGATTCTACTTATATGAATGGAAATGAGGAGTGGCTGCTTCATGGGTACGGGGTTTCCTTTTGGGGGTGACAAAACATTTTAGAACTAGGTAGGAGTGGTGGTTGCATAACATTGTGAATATACTAAATGCCATGAAATTTAAACTGCTAATTTTATATTATGTGAATGTTACCGCCATATATGTGAGTGTACAGATACACGATGTTTCCAGAGTCCCACTCCATGAGCCTCCCCTTTCCCATGTCCCTTCAGTGCCTCCAAAGAACCCCACTATGTAAATCAGTCACTAGATATTACAAAATGTTATCATAGTTCAAAAGAGTTCTCCTATGACAGCCATTTTATTCCTTCAGTGGCCAAAGGTATTTTCTCCTAATCCAACAAGGAAATACGCCTGGGCCAGTGACATCCTGCTACTTGGAAACAGAACATTCCATTGGCAACCAGCACCAACGTCAATTCTAGTCCACAGTGATCTAGCAGCTTCAGTTTTAGGATACGTCACTGGCTTTCAACTCACAATTCTCCTTTAAGTACACCAGAAAAGATAACAAAAGCTAAGCTTTATTTTTGTTTTCTCATACTCCAGTAGATAATTTTATTATTGAGTAGTGAACTAAGCATTTAAGTGGCTATTATTTATCAATAGGTTTCCTGTTTCATTGAAACGTCGTTTCATAGAAAAGGACACTGAGGCTCGCCCAGCTCCACAACATTTCCGAGGTCAGAACTTGAATCTGGGATCTTCGAGCTCAAGAGAGAGCTTCCAGCTATGCCAAGATGGGTACCAGCAGTTACAAGTTCCTGATCCCGTGGAAGGCATGAGGACTGCTTTCAGTCCCACCAGGAAACTGACCCCCGAGGCGTGTGAAGATGCCTCAGGCATGGACACAAGCCCCCTCCGCAGCTTCCTGAGGAAGTTCAGAGGCATGAAGAGGTCAGGACATCTATCTGCTGTTTTTCTTCGATTTACATGGGAAGAGTGAAGACCCACCTCAGTGGTCCTGCTGACGATCTGTACTCAAGAAGGAATTAATGAAGGACACTTCAGACCCTCTTTTGCTAAAGAGTTTTAGCGAAAGGCTAGGGAATCATTCATTTTTAAAGGTTTAGGTCAGATCCTGTTTAAACACAAGACACTCCGGTTTCTAAAGCTACCTCCCAACCCAGAAGTCTATGTAACATCGTTTTCTGCAGTCGGAGCGACATGGTCTCAGCTTTGGACACATATGATTCAGCACTATGACACTGGGCGTTTTCTGTGGACATAAATACGGTGCTTTTTCAAGCTATTCTGAAACATTTCTACACAGAGGAGTTGAGGATAATTTTAGCCTTTTTATCTGTATGATAAAGTTACCAAAATGGTAATAATAATTTTTTACATAAAAATGCACTTTACAGATTACAAAGTACTTTCATAGACAATTGTGGTTTCTTTAAAGGTGGAATTTAGGAAAATTATCAGTAAATAGCATTTGGCTATTAATATGCACCTTTATAGGTAAGAGAAAGGGGAGATAGAAGGGTTTTATATTAGAATCAAGGTCAGGTTCTAGAAGTTTTAACTGTTCCTAGTTATCAATTTTTTAAAAAGCAATGTTCCTTCAGTTAAAACCAGGTTCTGCTCCTTGTGATTGATAAGTTGTAAATGTCTTTCCCATCTTTCCTGTGGTCCTGTGCCCCATCGCTATTAAATCTTAGATCTACAGCTCACAGAGATGATCCAGAATGCCAAGTGTAGGTAAACCAAAACAATGGAACCAAGAAAAAAAGAAAGCTAATCGTGTTTCGATACCATTTCACATGAAAATACAGTGATTCTCTCCTATCTCTTCCTATTTTCGGTGGCCACACAACGGCCTCCGAATTTGCTCCCACCAACAAAATCAGAGCACTCATGTGTCAAGGTCATCTTTAAGGAGCGGACACGGACAGCCGCCCAAACCTGCCCAGAGTGCCGTACTGTCCTTCTCCCAAGACCTCATCTCTATCAGGGAGATCAATAGCCCTTAGAGAGCAGATTTGCAAGGAATGAGTTTTATTGCGATTCATCTGACCACATTGCAACCCACCTGCTGCCTTTCCTTAGGGCGGGCTGAAGAAAGCCATCGCGTGCCCGGACCAGTGGACATGCTCCCTGCTGCTGTGGCATGTGAGCCATACTGGGGACACGGCAGACCTGACGGGACACTTTGAAGCTCTAATCGGTGGAAGCCACGCCTGGCAGGACTGGCCCTCCGGACTGCGGGTGAATGTTCTCGGCCAAGTCTTGCCAACAATGGTACTCTGTGCCTCATGCCGTGAAGAACACGGGGGAGGGGCACTCAACCGAGCAGGCACTATCCAGCCCGACTCAGAACAAGACAAACACTCCTGCAGAGTGACATTTCCTGCCGGGCAGTGGCTCTCAACCTCGAGGGCATGGTAGGATCACCTAGGGAACCTAGAACGCTTCTGTGGCCAAGCCTCCAGTTCCGGCTCATTAAAATCAGTGTCTCTAGAAGCGGGGGCCCTCACACTGGTGTTGATGAAAGCTCTCCAGATGGTTCTAAAGTGCAGCCAGGGGAAAAGCACCACTGCAGAATATTCTAACAGTATGTCGGCGCGAGTCCAGTTCGTGAGGTGCTGCCGGGGAGGGACCCGCAGAACACCCCTTGGTCAGGAAGGGGAAGCCAGTGTTCCTTGCAGTCTTGAACCATAGCTGACAAGGGTTCTATTTGTCTGCGAGTCTGATTTGCTGGGGGCATAAAGAGCGCTATTTGAAATGCCCGTCTTTGATTTTTCTGCCTAAAACAAGCGTAGCGATATTTACTCAACCCATACTTTGCGAAAGCCAGGAATTTGAGAGAAACAAAACAAACAAAATACCCCCAGTGACGTGCCATTCATTTCAGGGGTGACCCCTCGGAGGGAGGGGTGGGGAATGCACTCCTGGGGTGGGTGGGTGGGATGGAGGGGAATTATAACTGCTGTAAAGATGAAAGAACTTCCAGAATTTCCTTAAAGTGGCTCTGGGAATGTCGCAACAAAAAGCTTATAACGCAAAAGTGTAAATGTCACGAAGAAGGTAAAAAGGAAATTATTTTTATCACGTCCAAGCGACCTGTGGTCCTCTCCTTGGCTTTGTTTTACTCTCTCCCTAGGCTTGAGCACTTCCAAGAGAAGCACCACGTGAACAATGGTAGGTGAGAGGAGATCCCATCCCCCTGGGGTGGGGGAAGGGGAGTGGGTTTGTGGAAGAGACTCTCTGGATTCAAATAACAGTCAGCTAAAAATTCATCAGCCAAATCCCAAACATCAGATTCATATACAAGCCTCCATCTCCTGATCTTAAGCCTCTGTATTTGGAGGCTGATATCCATAAATGAAAATATGACGGATTAGATGGTTTAACATGTACATCTCACAGTGTTACGATGTTCTAAGAATGGAATGGCTAGGACATGGGGAGCAGAGTTATAGAAATGAATGATATAAAAAGTACTTACCGGGTCTCTCTCTTGTTCTTAAGTGGGTCCATGAGGCGCAGCGTGTCCCTGATCACGGCCACCTTCACTTCCTCATCGACAAGGCTGGGGACATTTTCAAACACCCCTGGAGAAAGCTTGAATGGGTAAGGATTCCGTGTTTCAGCGGAGGGAGTGACTTGGTACCAAGCGACTACCAGCGCAAGTTTACTGGCTGTACCGTTAGGTTTTGCTTGTATGAATCTATAGAAGGGAATTTTTAAAAGGCTCCCTTCATGCTACTTTTACAATGGCAATTTCCTTTAACAAATTGACAAAAGACAAAGGGGAAATACGTAACCAAAGAGCACTATGTTTATCATCGAAATCATACATGCTTACTGTAGAGAATTTGGAAATATAGAAGGGGCTAAGAAAATTAAAAGAATCCACATAGTCCCCCCAAAACCCAATATTAGCGTTTGGTGTATTTCCTTCCAGTCTTTTTTACGTGTGTGTGTGTGTGTGTGTTTAAAGGGGGAGAGACAATATAACCACTGTTAAACGTACTATTTATCTTAGTGATTCAAGTATGTCGACATGGCGAAATCATATTCACAGAATTTCAATTAGCTCATCTCCTGGGGCTAATTAATTAGTTCATGTCAAAACTGATGGAAAGGCTCAGCTGTTTCTGTGTCTGCAGACCTTAAAAATTGAAAGAACAGCATGCTGGGAAGTTACCGTGGGTCGGATAGGTCTTATATTTATAGACTCTGCTCAGAGCTCAACCAAACTGAAATTATTTCGACTCGGCGGAAGTTGGCTGTGCCGGTTTGAGAATGTTGTATCTAGTTTAGCTGCGAGAACAAGATGAGAGCGAACACACGCAGTGGTCAGGCAGTGTATCCAAAGAGATATTCAAAGTACTTACTTCTTGCTCATGTTCGATTCTCATGCTGGGATTCGCATTTACTTCAAGTAGGATAGGCTTCAGGTTTTTCATGAGAAGAATGTCAAAGCCTAAAATCTGGGCGGGATAAACATAATTCAGGATTACTCCCTCTAGCTACCATTTCTTTTCAGGAATCGAGTATGGTATTAGGGTCATTAAGATGACGATAAATTCAAACCTGGACCCCGCCCTGGGCCTTGACCTTCTCTTGGCCACGGCCCCTCTTCCTCTGGGTGTACTTGTCAGGCCAAATGGACAGCGGAACATTTTATAAGAACCTTGATAACAGGACGAGTTCTCATAGTTCATTTCAGCATTATCAGTGACCTCTTTCTTCCTTAACAGGTTTTTTATTATGTTAAGGATCAGTAGTGGTCCATCAATTTCTCCCTCTCCATCTGCTCTCCTCTACTTAGCTGGATCTCTGAAAACCCAAGGCTACTTTTCTTAACCTCAGGTGTACCTCGGTATCACTGAAGGGGCCCTAACCGCTGCACCTCCCCCAACCCACACCTGGGAGTCAGAATCCATCAGAGTGAAACCCAGGCAAATGAATTTTGAAACCCCCCCAGGTGATTCCAATAGACCCCAGGTGATTCCGATAGACCCTCTTAGCTAAGAAGAAGGGAATATTTATTGGGCACCATTTACTATACAATGCACCGATTATTCATAATCTCATTCAATCCTCATGACAGTGTATTTGAGGGAGGGCTCCTGCTCTCCATTTTACAAAAAAGAAACTGAGTCCCAGAAAGGCCCATGGATTTCCCCAAAGACTGGCCCCTCACCATTTGCCCGATCCAGCACAAGACGAAAACGCGGGGCCCCTTGTTCAAAAAGTATTGACAATTTCACGATGGTGACGACAGAGCATTAAACCTGGCACGGAGCCCTTCTGGGCGTGGAGCGCTGTGCCCTGCACTGGCCCACACCCAGTCTAACCCCAACACCAACATCCTTGACCCCTGCCCTTCCACCCAGCGTGCAGCTTCAGGGGAGACTTTGTCTTCTGGCTTCTCTCAGTTCCTCTCACAAGCCCTAGGATGGGGCAAGCCACCCTGCGCATCTCATTCCCTCTGCCGGAAACCAGCCTCCCCTACATGAGTGCTCTTGCTCCTTCAGCTCCCAGGTTCTAATGAGATTCACGCTCGAACCATGAGGATGTCAGATTCTCGGGAGGACTCTCATGAACTCTATAGGAGGTGAGAAGGGAGAAAGCTTCTAATGGAATTGATACCGTCCCAAAATTTAAAAAAAAAATAAAGTGGAGAATAAAGGAGAGAATAAAGAGAAAAAGAAAAAGCGACAGCTGTGTCCCCACCTCTGTGGAGTCCAGAAGAAACGATGAGGGGAAATCCATTTACTTGTCTACACAGAATGTGCATTAGTGAGATGATAATTATGAGACTGTACCTTCATCCTTACTAATGAAACCGGAGCCTGAATGACCATTTTTGGGGGTAATTCAAGATGAAGCTATTCTTCAGTGAAGGGCAATAAGGATGAGGAATTGGAAAAAGTCATCCTGACTCTATTTTTCTTTTCCTGGTCACGAAAAGAAAGGAATGGAAATTTGGTAGAAAATGTTACATGCATTATAGATCCGCTGAATAATAGATGACAAGTGGCTGTGAGTGATGAGCCCTTTAAGAGATGCTGGTGACATCATCAGTCTAACTTCAGACCTGGGCTGAGGCGAGTGGTGTCGATGAGGCTACAGAGAGCGGCGGCCTATGGGGCCCACGTGTGTCATCCTTAGTCATCCGCTGCTTTTTCCTCCATCTCAGAAGCTTGGACTCGCTCGCTCTCAGCCTGGGGGATGCTTTCAGTTCAATGCACAGTGGTTTCGTGAAAATAAAGCTAGAGGAAAGCCGGAGAAGGCAAAACCTCATCAGCCATATTGACCTGCACCCACCCACGGTGTGGCATTTTCCAGAACCTAAACTTCCACGCCTGTGGCTGAATATGTAGGATCTTGTAGAGAAATGGCTTGGAGTCAGAAAGACGTGGCTCCAGTCCTGCCTCCGCCTCTCATTCCGGGTGTGCTGCTTAGCCTCGCCGAGCTTCTTACACCTCGTCTGAAAGATGGCAGTCCCAACAGCGGACTCGCAGGGTTAGCTGCTAGTGGAAGCCAAAAGTTCCCAGGGTTATGCTCATGCTGGAGGAAGTACTCAATATATGCCAGCTCCCTTTGCAGTTTCCTACGGATCCCACCACCGAGAAATGGCAGGACATGGCTTTAGAGTCCAGAGGAGCTCATTTCTATAGGCAAGTTACTCAGCAGCTCTAAGCCTGTTTCCTCATCTGTAAAATGGGAATAAGAATAGTACTTACCTTAGTCCCTTAATCAAAAAATATTTCTTGAAAGCTTTCTTATATCCCAGGAACTATTCTAGCTTCTAGAAATACAACAGTGGACTAGACAAGCTCCCTGCCTTCATGCAGCTTACAGTCTAGTGGGGAACGGGACCGAATAAAGATAATGAGATGTGAAGTATTTTGCACAATGCCTGAAACACAGTAAGCATATAATGAAGGTCAGTTTTATTGTATTTTTTCACAAGTTCAAGGAAACACAATTTGTTTTCTTTTAAAAGTTCAATGAAATATGTAGCACCAATGGATCTCAACAGAATAAGAGATCTGAGAGGAGCTTAGAGTTGATCTTGTCATAAACCTCTGGGATGTTAGAACTGGTTTCTTTGGTCCAGTGTTTTTCAAAATGGGGTTCTTTTCTGGGGGAAGCCAGATCAAATTAACTTTTACCTATTACATACAGTGGGGTCCCCAGAGAAAAAAGCTTTATATTTTTTTGGAAAACTATTAATCTAGTCTAACAGTCACTTTTTGCAGATCATAAACCCACAGCTTAGAAAGGGGAGAACCTCTCTCCAGTTTGACGGCAGAGCAGGAATTGTCAGAAAAGCGGGGGGGGGGTGGAGAGCAAGCTTTTCAATCACGTGATACTCCATCCCCTGCAAGTACTTGAGTCAGCAATTATGTGTTGCATACCTCCTACTCGAGAAGTACTCTGGGGATTCAAAGTTATCTGTCCTTCAGCCCTTCTAGAAGCTTCCAAAACAAGTTGGGAAGAAAAGGGCCCTGAGCCATTACTTGTAAATTCATACCACGGCTCCAAGCTACATTCCAATGAGAGGGGATTCTCTCTTGAGTCCTAGAACTACACATCCATCTGCATCCAGAGTAGTCCCAACTGGGAGGTTGGGTCCTCAAATTTAGTGTATCCAAACTCACTATCACTATCCAAACTCACTAGCCTCTAAAATGGTCTCAATGATCCCCACCTCCTGGTAATCATGCCCTTGTATAATCCCCTCCCCTTGCATGTAAGCTGCACCTAGTGACTTGTTTCTAAAAACTTCATAGGGCAGAAATGGTGGGATGTCACTTCTAATATTAGATTATAAAAAGACTGTGGCTTCCATCTTGGAATGCCTTCTCTTACTCTCTTGCTCACATACTCTGAGGGAAGCCAGCTGCTGTGTTGTGATCTGCCCTCTGGAGGTCCAGGTGACAAGGAACTAATGTCTCCAGCCAACAGCCAGGGGGGCCTAGAGGCCTATCCCCAGGCTCCTTCCCCAGTCAGGCCTTGAGGTGACTCTAGTCCCGGCCATCATGTTGACTGCAGCCTTGTGAGAGACTGAACAAGAGGGAGTCCCCTAAGCCTAGGTTCCTGATCCACACAAACTGAGAGATAATAAATGTCTGTAAGTTCAAGCTGCTAAGGTTTGGGAAAATTTGTTACACAGCAATAGATCATTAATACACCGCCTTTCTTGAAAACTGACTCTACCTCCTGTATTCCTTATCCACCCAATTACACAAGTCAAAACTCTCTCCTTCATCTTTTATATCTATCTGCTCACCAACCCCTGCTCTATGTGACTCCTGTACATTCTACCCCCCAAAGAGCTTTCCAGAACTGGCCCATCCTCACTGTTCCTGGCCTCCATCAGGTCTGCACCAGCTTTCACCTGGGCTAATTTAATAGCTTCTCCATTTGTTTCTTGCTCTCCAGCTCACCCCTCTAGTTCATCTGGCACAAGGGGCTGTCAGAATAACTTTTCTAAAATGTAGAGTATTAGCATTCCTCTGCCTAAAATCCCTGCCTGCAGAATGAAGCCCCAGTTCCACGGCATATCCTACAAATTCCTCTACGACTTGACATCGACCTCACACTCCAGCTTTATTTCCTCCCCCTGGCCCTGCACGTCTTGGGCTGTAATTGTGCTGAACTATTAGTAGTTCAAGGATGTTTTACTGCTCTCTGCTTTTATAGTCTTCTGTCTGAAAGACAACTGTATTGATGAAATATTTATTGAGCACCTACTAAATAACTAGGTACTGTGCTAGGGACTGGGGATAAAGCAGTGTACGAGACAAACAATATCTTGCCCTCTTGGAGCTTACATTCTAGTGAAGAGAGAGACCACAGTAAGTTAATAATTAAGGCCACAAAGAGTGTGATATGGTGGGTGGAGGGGAGGGTTGGTAGTTTAGAAGGATGACCAGGGAAGGCCTTGCCACCCCATTTTCTTCTGGCTTCCACAGTTTCTGATGAGAATAACTTTTTCATGATTCTTTTTTCCTCTGAACATAATGTATCTTTTCTCCCTAGCTGCTTTTAAGATTTTTTTTTTAATCATCACTGGTTTTCCACAATTTGCTTATGATAAGCTTTGGGTTGTGTGTGTGTGTGTGTGTCCTCCTTGGAGTTTCTTAAGCTTCTTGGATTGCATTTCTAGTTTGTATCAAATTTGGAAATTTGGGGCCATTTCTGCGAATATCTTTCTGTATTTTCCTTGTCTCTTCTACTCAGGGAATTCCAATTACGCATATGTTAAAATACTTGATATTGTACCATAGATCAGTGAGGGTCTGTTCCCTTATTTTTTCTGTCATTTTCTCTTCTCTCTGTTTCATTTTGGATAGATTCTATGGCTATGTCTTCAAGTTTACTGATCATTTCTTCTGCAGTGTCTAATCTGCTAATCTCCTTCAGTGAAATTTTCATTTCAGATATTGTATTTTCTTCTCTGGAAGTTCCATTGGGTTCTTTTTAATAGCTTCCATCTCTCCTCTTCATTAAGCTCATATTTTCCTTTAAAAACTTGTGCATAGTTAAAATAGCTGTTTTAACATCCTTTTCCTACTAGCTTCATCATTTCTGATAATTGAGTCTTTAGTTTATATTGATTTTCCCCCTTGGTATAGGTTACCTTACCTGCTCTGTGGAATGTCTGGATTCTGGATGCTGGATGCTGGGTGCTGGACAGGAATGGTTGCTGGCCATTGTGAATGTTATAAAGCTGAGTGTCTGGATTTTGCTTTCTTTTAAAAGGGGGTAGGCCTTTTTTGCAGTTAAGTTATTTGCAGATTAATTTGATACCTCCAAGGCCTACTATTTAAGTTCCATTAAGTTGGGTCTAGAGTAACTTTCATTCCAGGGAAGATTCGGTCCATTAAGGCATAACTTCTCCAGAACCTCCACTGAATGCTTCCAGTGACCACCAAGGACTATCCACACCGGCTACTCAGAGCGTGAACATCTCTCCCTGCTCTGTGTGAGCCTGGGAGTTGTTCAGCTTATCAGTTCACCGGTCACTCTTTGCCCAACTTTATGGACCAACACTCACAGCGGGGATGGCCTAACACTCGGCAGTGACACGGGAATCTCTGCAGGTTCTGGAGCTTTTTTCCTGCTCAGCTCCCTCTGTTTCAGAATTCTGCCCACAGAATTTCAGCCACCTCAGCCTTCCCAAATTTTGATCTCCATCTCTGCAGCTCATTGAGGTCACAGGGCTTGGGTTCCTCTTCCCCGTGTCCATGTCCTAGAGATTGCTCCCAGATATAAAGTTGTGGCAATGTAGGACTCAACCTCAGTTCCACTCCCCACTTCCTCAGGGATCACAGTGCCTTGTTGTCCAAAATCGGAAACCACTTATTTCATGTATATTGTCTAGTATTCTAGTTGTTTTCCACAGGCCGTTCAGTCCAGATCTGTTATTCCATCATGACCAGAAGCAAAAGTCTCAGGAGGTGATGCATGAATCAGGGCTGAATGAAGTGAGTGGATATGTCATTTGAAGAGCTAAGGAAGAACATTCCAGGCAAAGGGAACAGCAAGAACCAAGGTCACTTTTGAACAACAGCAAAGAGTGAGCAAGAGGGAGAGTGGTTGGAGATGAGGTCAGATAGGAAGACAAGGAACCGATCGTGTAGCATCTTGTAGGCCATGGTAAGGAGCCAGGATTTTAAGTGCAATGAGAAAGCCATTGGAGAGCTTGCACAAGGGAAGTAATTGGATCTGACATGTTCTAAAAGAATCACTTTGACTACAGTGAGAAAAACAGGCCATCAGCAGCAAGGGTGGGAAACAGGGCATCAATTGGAAGGCTATTGAGATGGTACAGGTGCAAGGTGATGGCTGCCTAGAATGGGACGGTAGCAACAGAGCTGGTTAGGATGTATTTTAAAGTCTATTTGCAAGACTGGTGTATGTAGCGGACCTAGGAAGGAGGGAAGGATGGCTCAGGTTTTGGCTTTGCATCACTGATTGAATGCTGTGCATTTGCTGAAATAGGAAAACAATGGCAAACTAGGTGTGGGAGGGAAATCAAGAGTTTGATCTTGGATGTGCTGAGTGTGAGAGTACCACTAGATACCTGAGTAGGAAATGAAAGGAGGCAGCTGGATATACTAGCCACAGGGCTACGTGAGATCATTTAGGGAGTGATTGTAGCTAAGGGAACTTTCCAAGCTCTGGGTGTTGGGCATCTCCAGCACTGAAGGATCGGAAGGAGGGGAACAGAAGCAGCAGCCAGTAAGGTGGAAGAGAAAGCAGGCCATGATGGGGATCCCTCGCCCCATTCTGCTTGGCAAATTCTGCTTCGCGCCTGAAGCTCCGGCTACAACAGCTCCTCCTCTGGGAAGCCCTCCTTGACTGGGTCAGGCAAAGGTAATTACTCCCTTCTCCGTGCTCTCCCAGCATCCTGCAGAGGCCCTCCTCCAGCTTTTATGACAAACAGTTGTGATCCCCAGGTGCCAGTCTCCCCCACTAACCTGCGCCCCTCTTAGGGGCAGGGACCGTGCCTTTCCCATGACTGCCTGCCCCACAGCTAGCTCGGGGCTTGTCTCAGTGCGTGCCTGGGGAATATTCCAAAGGAAGAAAAAAGCTTATGTATCAGAAGTGGTCAAGAAAGGCTTTACAGAGAAGGAGGGATTTAAGCAGCACCTTGGTGGGAGCACTGAATTCCAAAAAACAGTGAGACTGGAGAGAGAGCACGCCAGGCCGAGACCAAGGAGGGCAAATGGGCAGGCTCAGGAAAGCACCAACGACGTCTAAGAGACAGGAACTGCTCTGTGTGGCAGGACAGATAAGGAAACCGAGGCGAAGAAAGGTTCACTTGCAAGCTCACCAGCTCGCGTGGCTGGGAGGAGGAGCTGGTATTATCTCAGACCCAGGGCACCTGAGAGCGAAACCCAAGCCCTCGTGTGGCCACAAGGCTGCTGCTTCATCTTCCCAGGGGCCGTCTGGGGTTAAAGGGGAGCAGGAGATCAAAAGAACGAAGAAGAAAGAGAAGCACCTTAGGCTTCAGGAAAGGTGTCTCCTCCAGACATCTAAAGGAAAGGATCATGAGCCAAGAATGAGACACAGAGCTAAAGGAAGATAGCCACGGAGCAACAGAACTGGGAAAGAATGTTCTTGAAAGTGGAGCTGGAAATCTTTCCTCTGCGTGTGTTTTCCTGCCACATGAATCATCTACCCCCACATGGACCTGACTGCCAAAGCCAGGGTCACACTGCTGCCCTCAAGAAGACTGCTGTGAGGATGTGTCGTAGGGGGCTGGCTGAGCGATGGCTGCCGGGGGTGGGGGTGGGGTGGGGAGGGGGCAGGCCGCAATGACAGGGCCGCCCGTGTTCCTAGGCAACAGATTACAGGAAAGCTGCCCACAGCCTGAGCCGCGCCGGCAGCCTCTCCGGGCCACCACAATTTCCCAAGTAGTTATTGTGGCTATGATTGGAAAGGGGTCACAATCACATGTTTCAGATAAATGTAATGTCGCTGGCTAGAGTTTATGTCCCGGAATGCGGCAATGTGGGCCCGGCCCAGGCTACAGGCGAAGGGGGCTTCCTGACAAAGAAATCATTTCTTGTAAGTGCACAGAACATTATAGTTTGCAAAGCCCTTTCTACTCTTTATCTCACATGCGATGGACACCAGCCCTGTGAGGAGGCTGAGAAAACAGGCACAGAGAAGTTAAGTGACTTAGGTAAGGTCACACAGCAGCTCCATAGCAGAACCATGCCCTTTCCCTCAATATTTGGGTTTCAAGTTACTTCAGGGATCTGAGACCCGAACTAACGAGTGTTTTACCAAGTGATAAGAATAAAGAAAGTAAGAGAGGACTCCAAGGGGAAAAAACTAGTATTTTCTCAATCACTGTGAATCTGAAATGCATGGTAAACCCAATTTCGAACATCTAACACTCTACACCTTGTCAAAGTTTCTCACCCACAGTTCCTCACGCTACTCCTAAGAAGGCAGCTAGGGAAGTGAGTGTGGGTCGTGACGACATTTGCCCGGGGTCGTACAGCTGCAAAGGGGAAGAGCTCCTCCTTGGAGCGTTGCTTCCAGTCGCTGCTCATCCCCTGACCCCGGGCCTGGAAGTAGTTAGTGTGGTCAAGCAATGGAAAACAGACATGGGGCTGTGGTTCCATCTGCTAGACGTCATCTGTCCAAACCAGTGGCTCCCTCCCTGTCTGTCCTCCCATTGCCTACAGCTTGGGCCCCAGCTCCACCCCAATGGTTGCCCCACGCAGCCGTCCACAGCAAGACAGGCAGCAAAACCACACCTTGGCGCTCCCCCCCCCACCCTCACTGCCCCAGGGCTCCGTGGCTTGGCTGTGAATGCCGGGCCCACATGATTCTCCTGAAATAGCTGTCACCGTCAAACAGATGTGGCCACACGGTCCCCCGGGATGACCCCTGGCTGCCTCCACGTTGCAACTGTCTCCTTTGCCCTAGCCTTTGGATGGCTTGGGATCAGACTTGTTTTCTCTGGTCCCATCTCCGAGTTCTGCCCGCTTACCCTTCCCAATGCCGTATGCTACCTCCCTGATGGCTGAGCTGGACATCCTACCTGGGAACCAAAGCCTGGGGTCCAAGGGCCCAAGGACAGATCTCTAGATCTACACCCATCCATCAGAGTCCCTGCCCCCCTGCCTCTCCCCTCCCTTCTTGTTCCATCTGCCTGTTGCTCTCCTGCTACAGTCTTGGATGGAGGACGAGAAACAACCCAAACAAATCGTGTGTATTGATATTGGCATAGACAGCAGTGCACGTGAAACGGGTCCCAACAACCGACCTCAACATGTGGTGGAAAAGAATGTTGAAAAAGACTATACACTTGAGAGAAGCGTTTTTGTAAAGCTCAAAACCAAGCAAAACAAAACAATATGCTGTTAGGGATACATTCGTGCATAAGAAAAGTATTTTTTAAGGCAAGGGAACGATAAATGTAAAATTCCAGACACTATGACCCTGGGGGTGGGTAGAAAATGGAGGGGGGCAAGCACAGTAGCTAGCAAGCGATCTTGGGTAGGGAGGTGGCGTCTGGGATGCCCGTTATGTTGCTCTGCTCCAAAGCTTACAGATGGGTTCTGTGTGTTCTTTTTATATATTCACCTGCCACAAAGTAATTTTAAAGATTAGATGGGGAGGGTCCCAGAGGTACTCCTTCTTACCATCTGCTCCCCACTCTGATTATCTGGTGGCAGGAGCCCTGGTATCTACTGAGTGCCCGGGCTGCAGCCCCGCCCCACGTCATAGCTCTACTGTCCCCCTCTCCCCCCACCCCCGTGCTCTGGCTCGGGCCGCCATGCTGTGGCCCCGGCCTCATCACTCCCTTGAGGACCATCCTCACTGATCACCAAGCACAGTGGGCAATTTCAGCTCTGGACTCATGTGACAGCTCAGTGGCATTTGCCACTGCTGATCCCTGCCTGCTCCTTCTCTAAGCACGTCTTCCTTGGCACTCAGGATGCTTCCTCTCCTGGTAGCCCTTCTGTGTTCAGGCCCCTTCTTGTTCGCCACCTCTGCTGATCCCTCCCCCACCTGTCCCTTACCCAAATAGTGGTGCTCACAGGAGTCTTTTGTGGCCCCATCTCCCCTGCAGCCTCACATGGCTTCTGTCATCGTCTGAACGCTGATGAGTTCCCAGCCCAGCCTCGGCATCTCACTCCTGAACTCCAGGCCCAAATGTCCAATTGTCCACTCAAACTCTCCACTTGGATGTCACATAGGCTCTTCAAGGGCATGTTCAAGTCCAACTCCTGACCTTCCCCACACAAGTCTGGTCCCCCTTCCTGTGGCTTCTATTCATCCAGCCAAGTGCCTAAGCCACCTGTGAGTCAGTCTTGGTTCTCCCTGTCCCTCACTGCCACCGTCTCGCCGCTCCCTCCAGGCCCACCAGGCACTAGCCCGGGCCGGCCACCTCCTAAATGGATCTCAGATCTCTTCTCCCCACCAGCCCCGAGACCTTCCTAATCCAACTGAACACTAGTTCTTGCTTGTATGAAAGCAGTCGGTCCACTAGCCACCGCCCTGCTCCCAGCCTTGTCCAATCCTCTCTCCACCATGCAGCTGGTCTGGTCTTTATAACGTGCAAAGCTGAGCCCACCATTCCCCTGTGAACAGCCTCTGGGGGGCCCCCCTGCCCTCAGCCTTCCGTGACTCAGCCGCTACCTACCTCTCCCGCCTCCTCTTCCCTCATCTCCCTCCAAGCTCTGCCTCAAACCCCACCTTCCAACCACACCGAACCTCTTTCAATTGCTCAAATTACATGACTCCCCTCCACGTCCCCCTGGGGCTGTGAACGTGTCCCCCCAGAACACTGTCTCCCCAGCCCTATCTCTGGCATCATCCAATTACCACTCTTTCTGCGAAGCCTTCCCAGACCACCCTCACTCCCCCCCCCAGAAAACGTCAGACGGTACCACTGGGTCACAGTGCCCAGTCCATCTCTCCCTCTACTCTAGCCCTTGGGATACTTTATACGAGGTGCTTTTTAAATGATTTGTCTCCCATATTAGTAAATTCCATGCCTCGGCCAGAGGAGACCTGACTCTCTGCGCAGTACAAGGGGCAGTGTCTGGCCCTAGGAAGCGGGTGGTACAACATGCTGGAAGAAAGGATGAATAAATAAATGGCAAGCACTGTGCTTGTGTTATTTCATTTAATTCTTACAAGAATCCTTTCAGGGAGGGACTCCTCGTCTCATTTTACAGGTGAGAAAAGGGAAGTAACTTCCCCCAAATCACACAGCTAGCAAACAGACAGTTGGACCCAGGTTTAACACCAAAGGCCACACCACCCCGCCCCGACCCCCCGTCCCACAGGAAGCCAGGGAGCCCCCTCCATGCCCCGTGAGATTTGGAAACTCAGGCTGGGACTGGCAACGGTTACCTGGAAGCACGTGGGCCCCGGCCTCCCTGCGGGGATGTCCGACTGGTAGAAAACTTTGAGCTCTGGAGTCAGGGCAATGACAGTCTTAATCACCAAGGAGATGATATCAGACCACACCTTCTTGATGTCAACACCTTTGGAAGACAACCTACAGAGAATGCTAGAGAAAGTCCTTTTGCTGCCCGTGCTAGTGCTGTCCGAATGGACAAAGTTACCACTGTGGATGTTCAAGGAATAGTTGGTTAAGTGCATAAAGATGTGCTGTAGATTTTTGGGGCTGGGCTCCTGATACGGCTCTGTACAAAATCTAGAGAGTCCATCTTTGGCTATATAAATCTCTAAGGGGTCTAAGGACTTGAGTAAGACATACAGACGAATGTCAAACTTGAGTTTGTCGATCAGAAGAGGTTTGCAGATGTACTCCTGGACCACCGCCGGCCGGCTCTGGAGCGTCCCTGCCAGGCGGATGTCACTGGGGTCTTTAATGAGGTAGATGCCATCGCCCTGACAGCCACTGTCAGGTTTCACAATAAAAGTGGGCTTCCAGGAGGGGTCGCCATCTTTCACCATTCGAACCTGGTGGGGAAAAGAGAATGGTTAGTGTTATATTCTTTTCCTCTCTGGACTCCCAAACAGAGCAGGACCTCAGCAAACGTTTGGTGAAGGAGTGACAAAGGGAGACCTGCCTGGGGGAGTCTTCACAAAGCGGCGGCAGGGATAACACCGGACTAGGTACCAAGATCATGACCTAAGAACTGTGCTCAGTCTTGTCCTCCAGGAAGGGGACGGGGAGGGCCGTGGGTCTGCCATCACAGGAGCTAGGTCCGAATCCCGGGTCTTCGTCAGTTATGAGGTCCATTTAACTCATGACAGCACGATAATGGTGAGGAGGGGGAGAGGGAGGGAGGAGAAGGATAATGGCCTAGCACCATTTTTTTTTTAAGATTTTACTTATTTATTTGACAAAGAGAGAGAGAGCATGAGTGGAGGGGAGGCAAGGGGCAGAGGGGAGAGGGACAAGCAGACTCCCCACAGAGCGGGGGGCCCAACGCAGGGCTCAATCCCAGGGCCCCAAGAGATCATGACCTGAGCTGAAGTCAGACGCTTAACCGACTGAGCCACCCAGGCGCCCCGGCCTAGCAGCACTTACGAGTGCCTGCTGTACGTCAGTTACATATGCTGACCCTCACGGAGAGTATGATTCTCTTTTCACAACACAGGGAGCAGAGGGGGCAAAGAGGTTGTTACCAGTGTGGGCTCCATCCTGGCCCTGCTCTTCCTGGATGACCTTGGGCAAGTTACTTAAGTTCTCGTGACTTCCTCATCTGTAGAACAGGAGTAAGATTGTTCTGAGGATTAAATGAGATAAGGAATGCAAAGGTCCAAGCACACAGAACCTGACCCGTGAAAGGCAGCCGTGAAGCCCAGCTCTTCCTATTTCTGAAAGCTGAAGTCACTTGTCAGCTAACTGAGAGGCAGAACTGGGATTGGAATCTCCATCAAGGACTCTAAAGTGTCTGCACCTTCCTCTCTCCAACCGGGTCTCTGTTTCCTCCTCTTAAAAATGCGGATCTAGGGGTGCCTGGGTGGGGCAGTCAGTTAAACAAGTCTGCCTTTGGCTCAGGTCATGATCCCAGGGTCCTGGGATCGAGTCCTGCATCGGGCTCCCTGCTCAGTGGCGAGCCTGCTTCTCCCTCTGCCTGCCATTCTCCATGCTTGTGAGCTCTCTCTCTCTCTCTGACAAACAAATAAATAATCTTTTTAAAAAAATAAAAATAAAAATGGGGATCTACAAACCTACCCTCACTAGGTCACTGTAAAGAGGAGAGAAACAGATGTGCAAAGGGCCGAGCAGGAGATCAAATGTGGAGCTAGTTTGGGGAAACGTTCGTGTTATCATTTATCTCTCTTCTTTGGTTCCTCCAGCAGACCTGGCCCATCCTCCTTCGGTCTGCTGAGATCTTTTTTGAAACTAGATTCTGCCATCCATAATATCTGCTATCTTCCCGGCTCCAGGTCAGCAGGACACTCACATAATTACCCGAGGGCACTTGACCAGTCCAGACAGTCAGTCTGGATCTGCAGGTCTGCATGATTCATGCGCACCCAATTCCCCTGGACACTCGTCAGGTCCTCTGTGCAGCCACGGAGAGTGCACGGACTTGGACGGAATGGCAGGAGAGGGGGCAGGAGCTGGAGGAAGCCTGGAGGCAGATATGAAAGAGGGAGCCAGTCTCTCTGCAGCTTGTGGCTGCAAGAGCTTGAGAGTGGGCTCTGTAACTCAGAGCCATGCCCGGGGGGGACCAAGGAGGTGGCGTGCCCCCCCACCCTGCCCCCACTGGACTCGCCCCAGCCCTCCACCTTTGTGGCTGCAGTTCAGCCCGGGACATCTGCACTTTGGGTTTCACTTATCTCTCTGGCCAGCCGATATTTCTAAGTGAAGCTTTTGCCAATTCCTTGGGCACTATCGGTTACTCCGGGCTTGTAAAAGATCTTTAACAATGGAGAAACACTTAAAACCTTAATAATGGTCCACATCAATTGTTCCCCCTTGTCAGCAGGATTCGGGAATGGAAGTTCACAAGAGATCAATGCAAGCCTCCCAGGGCCCTCCACTGAGCCTTTTTTGCAACTGTGACCTTGACGTTTCTGTAGTTATTTAATATGCATCCAAAGCATTCCTACATTTGGCCCTTCACAGTAAATATAAGCACGCTGGAGAAATGGCAGTCATGGATCAAGAAGTGAAAAATGTCAAGTTTGCACTGATGGATAATTTTTCCCCCTGGAAAGCTTTTACTATGCTGAAGATACTAACAGTTCAATATATTATGGGGAACAATATTTTCTCCTTTGAATTCAGTGTATATGCCTTAAATAAATTAAACTACATGGTCAATAGTCTCTGTCATTCATCGCATTACTGAATATTTCTTCTGCTCTTCGCCAGGGTAGGACCATACAAATCATGATTATTAATACTAATGGGATCATTGAAATTTTAGAACCGGGAGGATCGTCAGAGATCAATGCCGCCCAGTCCTCCCATAATTCAAACTGAGAAGCTGAGGCTCCGAAAGGTGACATGACTTGCCTTGGGTCCCCTAACTGGCTGGTGGGATGGCTCAGATGAGAAGTAAGGTCGTCTGATCTTACCGCAGGTTCTCTATGCCCACTTACCTCTTGTAAGATAAATTAAAAACCTATTTTTCCAGGACAGTAAGGGAAGATTCTCTCATAACAATGTTGGTATCTCAGCTCTGGGTGCACACTAAGGAGCCTGGCCCCCTGGGCATGGCCTTCTTGGAGCTGTAACCACAGATGCTGAGTTTGCCAGGGCTTCCCCAGTTCCAGAAGCTTCTGACCAGGTTCCTGCTTGTTATAATATAGGTACAATCTATGGGAAAGCCTCAGAGCTTTGAGTTCCCATGGCCACCAGATCCTTCAGTGGCTTCTATTTTTTTTTTTTAAGATTTTTATTTATTTGAGAGAGAGAGAGAGAACACAAGCAGGGAGGAGGGGCAGAGGGAGAAGCAGACTCCCCGCTGAGCAGGGAGCCCAATGTGGGGCTCGATCCCAGAACCCTGGGATCATCACCTGAGCCGAAGGCAGCTGCTAAACCGACTGAGCCAGGAAGGCGCCCCCAATGGCTTCTATTTTTAAAAGGGAAAGAGATTTTCCAGAATTCATATTCACCTCTTTTCTGAGGTTTTACTCAAGAGTGACCCTTTCCCCCCAGTTATTAAAGTTAAGAACTAATGCACTGGCTCTTAGCAAGAACACATGAGTTAGAATAAAAATATTGTCTTTCTAACTAGGCCCCAGCCCCAGATTTAATTCTGATTTAATAGATCTAGAGACCTAGGCATGTGTACTTTGGAAAAAGCATGAAGGGTGATTCTGATGTTCACTGTGCTTGAGAATCACTGAACTAATGTGTATTAAATAAAAATACAATCGGGGACCAACGTATCAAATGAAGTTTTATGCACTGATGTTAACCTGAATGGGAGGAAGGCCAGCACGTGGGCTACAGCTGCTGGTATCTCCATTTTTACCCAAAGCTGCTGTTGGACGTGAAATCCATTATCTTGTAACTATGCACGGATGACTGAAAGAGATGCAAAGAGGATGTGGTGGCCTGATTGCTTGGCACTCATCCGGCCTATTGAAAAATGTATGTGTCTTTTACTGCCCCCTAGTGGATATTTAAGAAATGTGACATGGAAAGACCCTCCCCCCCGCCCCCCCTTTCAAAATTCCAGCAGTAACCCGCTCTACTAAGATGGTCTTAAAAACTCACGGAACAAAGAGCTCCCTCTGTAGACTGTTAAGGTGAGGTAAGATCATACTTTGAATTCATCTCTACAAGGCCAGGGTTGGCCAAGGTCACATTCAGTGTTCATGCTCTCTGTTCCTTAAATATATTTCAAGTGTTCTTCCTACTACACAGATGGGACTATCTGTTAAAATTCTTAGTATGTATAAAACTTCTAAAATTATGGGCAGCATGAGTATGAAATCCTGTAAATATATACCACAAAAACACCCATGACTTTTCTATTCTTTACTGTGTTTTTTTGTATTTTCCCAACTTTTCATTAGGGGGGAAAAAAAAAGATGAGTAGCAGCGGTCGGCAGCAGCCAAGTGCCTCTAAACGTATATAAGGAATACTTGTTGGCGAAAGGATGCTTGTACGTCCCCGTTCGGAGCAGCGCGACTCACAGGAGCCAAAAGGTGGGAGCAGCCTGAGTGTCCATCGACTGATGAGTGGGTAAACAAAATGTGCTATCCGCGTACAATAGAAGACGATTCAGCCATAAAAAGGAAGCAAGTTCTGACACCTGCTACCCGGGCGACATTATGCTAAGCGAAATAAGCTGTCACACACAAGGACAAAGCCTGAATGGTCGCACTTAAATGAAGCACCTAGAGGACTCAGAATTCACAGAGACAGAAAGTAGAGCGGTTACCAGAGACACAGAGGAGGGAGAAGTAGAGAGGTGGCTTGTGGGGGCCCAGAGTTTCAGTCTGGGGAGACAGAAAAAGTTCTGGAGATGGAGGCGGCGAGGGCTGCACAAGCGTGAATGCATTTGATGCCACTCACTGGACACTTAAAAATGGTGACGATGGCCAGTTTTATGTGAGGCGTGTTTTACCACAATTTTTTTACCTTGTTAAAAATATTTAAAAGAATAAAGAAACTAAATAGCTTTTGGTGAGTTGGAAAGAAAACTGAAGTAAAAAAAAAAAAAACCCAGAAAATGTGGGTTCTGGCCTCCGTTTAATGAGGCAATTTCTGACTGTGTGACCTTGGGAAAGTCACCTAACCTCTCCTGGGCTTTGTGGTACTCACCTATAAAATAAAGAGGGCACACTAAGGTCCCTGGCTTCTGCCGACTAACAGGGTCTGAACAATGATTTATCTTGACATCACCCAGTTGAAGGCTGTGTTACAAACACCAAGTGACATTAATCAGCGGAGAGCCCACGCTGCGGCGATGAGTGCGTCGGGAGGGCTACGAGAGCGGGAGATCTGGATTGGAGATTTACGATGCACTTGAGGCAGTCGGCTGGGCGTCTAGGGGAAGCAAGCTAAAATATTTTGAGAGAGAAATTCAGCAACCGGAATACTAAGCCACAAAACATGATTAGCAACGAGGGGCAGCTAAGAGGACAGTTTCTGAGGAAACACGGCGTCTGCAGTCCCGGGGAGGTCAAAGCCGGTTAGAACGGTCCTCTGTCGCTCAGGTGGCTTTGCACCCATTCTCAGCAGCTGAGACCCTCGGTGTCGCAGGCACCTCTGGAAGACAAGCCGATGTCACAAAGCACATGTGTGCAGGGACCAGCCCCTTCCAGCCTCGGCGGACTGAGCCTTGCGCCCAGGACAAAGCCCTACCCCTGGCATTCCAGGTGACCTCTGAGTCAGCTGAGGAGGACATAGTCCGCAGTTAGGCTACTGAGGGCCAGACAGGAAGGGGCTGAGTGGGAGGTAGACAGAGGCTGCCAAGAGGGAGAACCAGGCAGGCATCGCGCTGCTGCGGCGGGGTTTATAAAAGTGGGAGAAAGCGGGATATATCGGGGCAACTGCCAACAGTTCAAATGGCTGGAGCGCAGAGAGCAGCGAAGTGGCGGGTGCACTGGGAATCTCACCAGTGAGATCTGCCGGGGCCAGGTACTGACAAGCAGCTTCACACGCGCCTCCGGGGCACTCATACATGTATCATCTCATTTAAACCTCCACAACCCTGTTTTACAGCTCAGGACATGGGGGCCCAGAGATGTTAATTAACTTGCCAAAGGTCACACAGCCACTAGGATGGGGGGCCAGGATTTAAGCACAGGCAGATTCCAGAGCCCCTGTCGATAGTGAATGAGGGAAGGACTGAGGAAGGGGATGGAAGAAGACCATGACTGGGTGTGAGGAGGGGCCTGACAGGGAAGGGCCCTGAATATCATTTTAGGGAGTTTGGACAAGGTCCTGAAGTGATGGGGAGTCACTGCAGAGCTTTAGAAGGAAACAACTTAATTAGACGTATACTTAGAAATATCCTTCTGGCTGCACAGAAAATGGCCCGGAGGGGGCAGAAGTGGGGGCAGAGAGGAAGAGCCTGAGGCTGAATGGTGGAATGAGGGGAGGAGGAGGCAGGTTTGAGAACATTTTGGAGGTAAAATCAACAGAACTGGGTGACGAGGTGAGGGAGAGAGGAGCACTACTGGGACAGCTCTCAAATATCTAGGGGATGGTGGTTATATTCACAGGGAAGGACAGAGGAAAGTGAAAGATCTCGGGGAGGCCAGGGGGAGAGAGGGGAAGGGGGTGGGGGGGCTAGAGGGCACACAACTGGAGAGGCTCTGCGGCCACTGGAAATGTGCAGCTGGAGCTCGGGAGAGACATCTGGGGCCATCAGGTCCCGGCACGATGGCTACAGCCTCCACGATGGGCCTGCTTCCTCAGAGACAGCAGAGGCAGGGAGAAGAGCCCACGTGGGGACGAGAGGCTGGAGGAGTGGAGGAGATCACGAAATGCCTTCTATTTGTACTTGGTCCGCAGGCAACTGGTTGATTTTCAACCAGGGGGTGGCAGGCTACCATACCACTCACACTCATGGGGAGGATGGTTTGGAAGAAAAGAGACCAGACGCAGGAAGATTGGGACTATCAAAGTCTTGAAGGCCTGGGCTGGGCGGGGGAAGTGAGGCAGAGGTGGGTTTGGGGGCACCCAGGGTCTGGGTGCAGGGGAAGGTGAAAGAGGGGGCTGCAGCAGTGTGGGGCACGGCTTACAGACTTAGCGGGTGCAGGAAGGGGAGCGGGGCTGGGGTAGGTAGGGGGAGATGGGGAGATCACTGCATTGACTGAATGTTTACTGAGCCATGAAGCCAAGAGAAGACTTCATCACCACCCCTTCCCGTTCACCGGAACCGGACCATGTTGTCCAGCATCTGTCATACAAAGGGCTCATTTTGACTCTTGCAGTGACTTTCGAGGTATTAGCAAAAGTAAGAACTGCTGTCTGGCAGGGGTGGGACTCGAGACTCTGATTTTAAACTCAGACATGGAATATCCTGAACTGGAGGAAGGGGATGTGAATTGGCCTCTCAGGCCGGTGGTTAGCGGGAGGACGGCAGGCCCGCAGCAGAAGCAGCACCCGCCCCGCATGGGCGCGCATCTTGCACTCCCTCGCTTTCGAAGCCTTCGAGTGATGAAAACTTTAGTGGCGAATTACAAAAACAAGTACAAAAACCTCTGTTCATTTTATCACGATGAGTATCCTGGGTTTACTTGAACAGTTCAGAAGAAACACCGTGAATCAGTCCCCAGGAGTGGTAGCTGGCCACTCGTGTGCAAATCCCTGGCATGGCTTCAGAGGCCCTCCTTCTTCGGCAGGCTGGCCCTCGCCTGCCAGAGCCACAGCCTCAGTTCTCCCCCTGCCTCCCCTCCGTCCTGCTTTCTTGCCTGTACACCTTGACACTGCTTCCTACCTGCCTCCACCCACCCCATCCCCCTCTTTGCCTGCAGGGCTCCTACTCAGCCTCTAAGGCCCAGCTCAGAGGTTCCCTCTGAGACTCCTTTCCTGGCTTAGGCAGAATGGCCACTCTGGTCCTCTGTGCTCCCATGGCTGTGGCTTTCTACACCCTTCTACAGCACATCTCTATCACTACTCATGTGTCTTTAAGTTGATAGCGATCTTGCATTACAGTGACATAAGTACTGCACATGATGAAAGCTAAGAACGTGGACGTGACAGCCAACAGCCTGCAGGGCTACAAAGCCCAGCACCGCTGCCACTTACTAGCTAGGTGACCCTCAACACTTTCCGTATCTCTCTGTGCCTCCATTTGCTCATCTGTGAAATGGGAGTAATACAAGGGCCTCTGCCATAGGGCTGTTGTGAGGACCGGGTCAGGTAGAGAATGTAAAATGCCACAGCAAACATAGCGGGCTATTACTATTATTTATGGGTCTGTCTCTTCCATTTGACTCTGTGTTGAGGGTAGAGACCATGCCTTATTTTAGTCACTCTCCCTGGGACGTAGTGGGGTGGATGCTTGGTAACCATTTTACGAAATACTGTGAAGAAGCTTGATTACCGTGGCATTTACGAACCGCAGGGACGTTACCTAACAGACACACAGCGACAGATGCCAGAGACACCAACTTCTCCTGGAGAAACGAAATTATTTTATCAAGTTGAGAAAAGTTTCCTCTAAACGACCATTTGTGAAACACACATTCCGTGCTATGAGCTTTGCAGTCGTGATCTACTGAATCCCCACGGCAATCCTGCAGGGAAATAGAGCCTCCGAGAGGTGGAGCCCCAGGGCCAAAGCCACACAGCTAATGAGCAGTGACATGACTGGAACCCAAGCTGATCCGATTCAAGAAGTCTGTGATCTTTCCATGACAACTACATTCTTTGGGAAAACTCAGAGCAGTTAACATGCAGGGACTTTTGTTTCACAGGCCAAGTAAGGAAGGAGACAGACGTAGGAAGACAAAGTGATAGCCACTTAGAGCGGTGGCCTCTCGCTTCAGCTGGGGCCGGCCGGTGTGAGAAGTATGACTCCATTCAGCCACAGGGTCCGGCCAGGCCCAGGAAGGATTTCTCTCTCTCTGTCTCTGTCTCTGTCTCTGTCTCTGTCTCTGTCTCTGTCTCTCACACACACACACACACACACACACACTTTGTAAACAAAGGAACTGGAGACTTGCTCAAGGCCACACAGCTAGCGGCAGAGCCAGACCCGAAACACAAAATCGCTGTATTTCTAACCCAAAATTCCTTTCACTATAATTGATTCAGTCGTCTGAAGAGGTCCTGGAAATAAGTCCTCTCTCCTCGTTCTGAATAATAACATAACATTTGTTGGGTCTTACAATACATGTGGACGCATTTCAGAGCGATCCACTCTAGGGAGACGGAGGAAAGCGAGGCCCAGAGGGAACGGAGCCCGCGGCCGATCGGCTGGAAGACGGCCCCACAGCAGCCTGGGCCCAAGCTGCCTCGTCTTTGGAAGAGGCTCTCCTTGCACGTGGGAGGTGCGGGTGCTAATGATCACAAAGACTGAGAGGAGCCTCTCCACGGATTCCCCCCAGTCCAGCCTCTTGTCAATGCAATTTACTGGCTCCCACTCTTAGAAAGCAGCATCTTTATGTGGGCCATAATCTAGCCATCATTAGTGAGCAATCAAAAAGCCACTCTAGAACACACCTGGGACTATAAAACTTGCTTAATAGGAAGGAACCAGTCATGTTGTGAGACTGCCCATTTTCCTCTCAGGTCTCCCCTCAACACTGGGAGAGAGGACGCGAGGACAGCAGGCTCACCAGCCAGTCGGTCAGCCGAGCCTGGCCTCCCCACCGTCCCCCCACCACTCCCCAGTTCCCTGACCAGGCTCTGACCAGGCTTGCTGGGCTGAGCACATGGGGGCCCTGGGCTGCAGCGCCCCTTTCCCACCACCAGGTGCATGCCTCCTGGGTATCTGCGGGGAGCAGCAGAGCAGAGGGCATGGGTTTAGGAGTCAGACCGACCTGGGTTCAAATCTCAGCGTGGCTATTTCCAAGCTGAGCCTTGGCCAAGCTACTTAACCTGTGTGTATTCAGTACCCCCACCTAGAAGACAGGAAGAACGGCGCCTCGTACCCGTGGCTGCTGTGAGGATTAAATACTATCTTGCATTTCTATTTAATGCAGTATTATTTTTTATACTACTACTTTTGGTTTCATTGTGCTTGGTTTCTTGTTATTCTGCCCTGGTCTCCCGGTCATCCTCCAGGCTCCATACTGCGGCTCCTCCCTGACCTACTTGGCTTGACCCAACACCGACTCCACTGTCCGGCAGCACGGTCCCCAGGGACTGGGCCCGTCTCCTGACTGCCAGCTGCTCCCCGCTCCCCTCCCACAGCTAGAGTCCAGCCCACAGCCTCGTGTGATTCCCTGGCCCCACGGGCCTCGCTTTCCTACCTCCCTTCCCCACAGTCTCGTCCTGAGACCCCAGAAGGCATCATAGCTGAGCCCACCTGGAACACAACACCTGATGACTCAGTAAGCTCCCCTTCCAGCCAAACTCTCGCTTTTCCAAGACTGAGGGATTCCTGCTAATGCACTGGGTAAATAATCTTTAGCTCACCTCCACATTAATGCCTATGACCACATTATAATCCAAAGCACTTCAAATCACCAGCCTTCGCTTTTCCTTCTTCCCAACACCACAGTCCTTCTATCTCTTGCATTCTTACCATACTTTACCCGTTGAACTTTAAAAAAAAAAAAAAAAAAAAAACAAGGAGAATATCGGTGTCATATTTTGTAACATTCAAACCAGGAGTCCTCCCTCCAATGCTCTTTTGGCTGTAACAGCACCACCATTTCCAGTGTGGATCAGTACCAGGCATTGGGCTACACATGCTACACGCACACATGAGATCTAACCATACAGCATGGGTAAGAGCATGTTCATTGTTACACTTTGTAACTAGAGCTTTTCCCCCATACTCCCAGTCCTACAAAGAAAGGGCTGAGTTAACTCAACTGCCAAGTCCTTGAAGGCCAGGAACACAGCTCCCCTGCCCTCCTCTGTCCCCCATCCAGCATGGAACCTTGCATGGAGCGGAACACAGTAAATGCTGGTTGGAACCCAGCCCAGCCCCTGTCTTCCTTTGTTCAATGTTGTTACTCTTTTGTCCAGGATGACAGGGAACATGACTTGCGGTGCGAATCCTGGGTGACTTCAACCACTCCCAGGACTTCAGTGAAGGTACCCTGAATGCAGCTGGCTCCCCATATTCTTATCTCCGGCTCACACCTCCCTCTTGGGCTCCAGACCCATATAATTAGACATCTCCATAGGCATCAAAAATTCGACCTGGCCAAAACTAAAGCTGTTGTCTCTTTCCTCAAATCTTCTGCTCCTCTGTTCCCCATGTCAGTAAATAGTGCCACCATCCACCCCTGTCCCCAAGCCAGAAATCTGGAAGTCACCTTGGCTTCCACCTTCTTGACATCACCCACCCTATCGGTGGATGGTTCATCGTAACACTGTTACAGGCCCTTCCATCACCAGTGAGGAAAATGGGACTTAGCAGGTCAGGTGTTCCTCCAAGGTCAGACTGTAGTACACTGGAGAGCCAGGATCTGAACACGGGTGTGTGTCCAAATTCCCCAAGGCTACACTTCGTCTGCTAAATCATGTCATCTGTCATACACCAGATCTGAGAGGAAGGCTCACAGCTTAAAACTTTAGGATGTAATTAATAATAATATATAATTACCATGTATGAGCAACTACAATTCATTTGCATTATAGTCATTATTTTACTTAATCCTCATAGCCATGCTCTGACGAATCTACGGAATTTGATTTTTCCTTTTGGTTTATTAAAAATATATATATTCCTGGGGAAAACACCTGAATTCTCTACCTTGGTTGTTTCATGGATGTAATGGAAATTATATATCTACCTCACAAGGGATATCCTGAAGACTGAATGAGTTAATGTACGTGAAGCTCCTTTAACAAGTGGTGCTGAAATTAATTAATTAATTTATTAATTTTAAAGGAGTGCTGCTGGGCATGTACTAAGGGCTACATAAATGTTCACTATTATTTGGGGGGGGCAGATTTTCAGTTTATTGGCTACCACCTCTTACTCAAATATATATTCTATATTTATATGCTTTTTTCAGTGAGATGTAATTGACATATAACACATCAGTTTCAGGTGTACAACATAACGATTCAATATGTGTGTATATTACAAAGTGATCACCACAAGAGGTCTAGTTAACATCTATTACCACACATAGTTGCATAATTTTTAAGAAAAATGAGATGAGAACTTTTAAGATTTACTCTCTTAGCAACTTTTAAATAGACAACACAGTATTATTAACTGTAGCGACCACGCCACACATTACATCCCTGTGACTTATTTATTTTATAACTGGAAGCTTGTACCTTTTGACCCCCTTCACCAATTTTGCCCAAAATGGTTTTATTTTCGTTTTGTTCCTTAGTGCGCTTTGTGCATGTGTGTGATACCATTTTTAATAAGGTTACAAATAAGGGATCTGAGGTTCAGAGAAGTCAGATGACCTGCGAATCACAGCTAGGACGTGGCAGGTCAAATGTCAGGAGGGCAGGAATAGTAAAGAGTAGGGCAAGGCTGGGAAGTCTGAGATGACTCTGGGGACCACGGCCATGAACCTGGGCACTTCCCGCCCTGAGTACCAATGGCCTGGCCTGTTCTGGGTCTGCATGGCTGAAGGTCACTGAGGGGGCAGGACAGCAGTGCAGCGCTGGTGCTGCTGGGCGAGAGCTCTGATCGCTACCAGAAAAGCACTGGATATAAACCGGCAAACCAAGAAACCAATCTCCTCTGAGAACCTGGCCTGGCAGCCAAGTGCCCTTCAGGGAACTCGTCAGTCATTAGCCTGATCATTTACACCAGGAGAGTGAGAACAGGATCTCCTGCAAGCCTCCGGATTTCAACTGCTGGTTTAAATTTCAAGGAGCATGAAGGTGTTGACATGTAGGAATTACTTTTATGTGCCTTTGATCACCATGAAGCTCTGTGGTGTTCCAAATGAGCGTGCTGGTTGGAAGCGAAGCTGGGCTGAGTTCTACATGGGAACTCCCACCGTGCCACTGAAGGCCAGCTTTATAAGCCACTTTTCCTTGAACAAACACTGTCTGTTTCCCCCACCTCCCTTTAGTTCGATGATAGCAGGTGGCCACTGGACAGGACCTGTACCTACTCTCGATGGGCTCTCGGGCACTCTTGGCCCAGCACCCCTTTCCTGACCTCAGCTGTCAAGTGTAAGGAATCTTCCCTGCTTCTTTAATAAATCAGAAAGGGGCACTGGAAGCCACTCTCTGTCTGGGAGCAGGCTCCCCTGACTGTCCCCTCCAATCCACCCTCCCTTTGGGGATATCGCTCTAGTCACTGTCTCCTTCACAACGGACTTAGGATAGGAGGGGAATTTGATTCCTGTTAATGCCCTGAACCAAGCCTGGGTTCCAATTCTTTCCTTGTTTGCCCACCGCACAGATGAGACCAAGCTCTTAAAGACTGTTATTAATGACTCAAGGAGGGAAGAAGGGAAATAAACACAGAGAAGAGCATGCAACTGGACAGTTCTGTTTCTGAAATTGCTGATTCTCATCTCACGACCACACAGCTCTGCAGTATGTCCTTATTTGGCAGAAGGCAGCATTTCCCCGTGCCTGGGAGCACACCTACATTCCCCAGAGGCTCAGCTAAGAGATCACCTAACACTGACGTGGGAAGTTCATCCTCTCTAGGGAAGACCTCACCTGTGACCCATAAAGACAGGTGGGTTATGTGACAACCACAACAGGACAGCATTCAGGATATCAGGATAGAATCCCATCAGCCAAGCAGCCACAGAGAGTTATGTACAAGAAATAGTCGGGTACTTGTTAATACCACAGTGCCAATATCTTCAACCATCACGTGGGGATTACAACAAACCTCTCTGGCCCAGCATTTTCCACACTTGCATGACCAGAGAACACTTTTTAAATTATAATGTACTTGGAGAACACCAGCAGGAGCTCACATATACTCATATTAATAAGGTGGGCTGATTGTAATTTCAATATGGAAGACAAAGTGATATGGCGATATTTGTCAATGGTGACACTAGTCAATATGTATTTTAACATTAAACATACAACAATTAATCCGAGCGACAAGTTACTATTTTGCCTTTACCTTGAATTCAAATAGGCACGATCTCCTTGCTGGAGTTTTGCCCATATAATTTTTCAAGTATCCCCTGGTTATCTAACAAAGGGCGGAGTCCGAGAGCAGCAGAAATAAATCTGAGTGATTTTACTCTGATAAATCGTCTTATTCTGAGCTGTAAGCCCTTTCTAAATATCTAGAAGTTTCTTCAAACATGTCACACTGGGGGAATAAAAAGAGGAAGAGGAAGAAATAACCATGCATCGATCATCACCGTGCTGGGCGTTTTAGAGCATTCTTATTTAACACTATATGGAGTGTTCATCTGCGCAGTTTTAACAGAGGACGACGAAACAAGGCTCAGAGCAGGAAGCAAAGAATAACACAAGGCCACACGTGCAGCCATGGACAGTGTCAACGCAAGTGTGGCTGGTTCCAGAACCCAGCCTTCTTAATCTACACCATTTTGGAAAAGCCCTGTGTCCAGTACTTGTGTCGTACTGGTCTTCCTACTACACTAAAAGCTTCATAAGAACAAGAACTCAGGCTTGTTCATCACAACAATCTCAATGTCAAGTACAATGTCAAAGACTGCAGCTAAGAAAGCTCAGGAGACTTGAGATTCCTGAAGTGCTGTCATTGGGTCTACAGGGAACATACGTGTTCCGTGGGACCAACAGCACCAAACCACATCCAGTGGGGACGGGGAAGAGAAGATGAGAAACAGGTAGATAGGTCTCAACTCGGGAATAATTAAAAAATTTAGAACAGTCCTCAGTGGAATGAACTGCCTAGAAAAATACTAACTTGTCCATTTCTGAAAATGATCAAGTGCATGCTGGAGCCTGGGCACCTGTCCAGGTGGGGAGGGGATTCTCCCAGAAGATGGTGGCCCGGATGTTCTCTCAGGTCCTTTTCAATCTTTGGAACTTCCTTGGCTCTATGCCTAATTAGTATCTCTGGCTCACAGTGTGACTCGGCCAAGTCTATCTCTGCTCTGGGCCTCAGTTTCCTCATCTGTACAGTGGAGGTCTTTGTCTGCTGCGGGCTCCCAGGGATATTTCCATACGCTCTTTGGAGAACAAAGGTCATGACAAGACTGCCTCCAGAATGGCACTGTGTTGCAATAGGTCACAACCCTCCCACCCTCGGGCCACCCTAGGCAGGGACCTGAGCTGCTTCCTTACCCCTGCAGAGAGACAGATAGGGTCATCCTCATTCTGAGAGTAAAACGGGAGTCTGGGAAACCTGTAATGTTCTACAGAATTCCAGAAAGTGTTAAAAATTCAACACCATCAAGCAACATAACAGCATTTGTGTTTCTTAAGGAAGAGAAATGAAGCTGCCCTGCTCCGTAGAGACGGGTCAGCGGTTCACGATGGGGCTGGTACTGCCACCTAGGGAGGGTTTTGGGAATTTCTAGGAGTGTTTTTGCCTGTCACAGTGAATGGAGAGCATGGCAGGCCTTCAGTGAGTGGGGGGCCTGAATGGCAGACCAACAGCTGCGTACTGGGCGGTCCGCCACACCTTCGGGAAGTGAGAGACCTGTGTACAGAGAACACAGAGCGAGCCCAGAACCCGACTCTGTGTCATGAACAAAAAGAATTGTCTATGTGATTTAAATTGAGCCTCACAATTTTCCAGGAAGGCAGCAATTGTGTAAATAGGGGGAAAATTATACTTTGCCCTTTCTTTCCCTGGGATTTTATCAAGAGTTGTTCAATATTTCAGAAGCATGACCTTACTGATGGCGTGGTGGCTTATGCTAGCTAGCTATCTATCTCTATCTATCGAGAGACAGAGAGACACTATAATATTTAACCAAATTGTCTTACTTTTCTTATATCCAAAGCTATTCCTTATAGGTAGGTGCAAACATTTGGTCACTTTATTAGGTTTTTCAGTGTAACAGTGCCAAAGCATTTACTTACTGAACCGTATACATTTTCCCTTGTTTTCTCTTTTAGAGAACTTTGTGTTATTTTGTTTTTAAACTATGTGTAGGTTGATTATGTCTCATTTCAGGATAGCAAAGGTAACATCACAAAATATTTTTTATAAAAGGGGAGGGCATTGGCATGATACCTGGTAGCAATAAGCACACTTTACACCCACCAAAAGAAACTAGGGATTCTTGGACAGTTGACTGATTCCAAAGCTGGGGCAGGGAAAAGATAAGAAGAGCCTGGAACATCTCGTTGTGGCACAAGTAAGAGAGTGCTCACAGAACAACAAGAAATGCTAAAAGGGCACAGGACTCCACTGGCCAAATCTTGGATAATTTGAGCATCAAGATAAATAAGGATAGAAAAGGATTATAACTCGCTGGATAAAATAAGAATCCACGAGTCCACGCCAACATACATGCATACCTCCACAGATAAATACATGAGAAGCCAAAGGTCTTCCTTGCCATAGAAGCTCAACGAACAAACGTAGAAGGAACGATGGGGGTTAGCTAATCACCATGTGGCAACCATCGCAATAATAACTGATTCAGGCAAGAGTCACTAACAGAGGTTCAAACGAGAGGGTGAAATTCTGAGGAGTAACGGGATATTATATAGTCTTAAAGTATCTTCCCCACAAGGTACTTATTAATTCGGAAAGGGAAAATAGTAATTTTTCAGTGGAAATCTGGCAGACACCACCTTAACCAAATGATGAAAGTTAACATCACCAGTAAGAAGACATGTTGACAGCACGTGCCTTCGGATGATAGCCCTGAGACAGACACGACACTGCTTCTGCGCCGTTCCTGCCAAAAATGCCTATCCTGAACCTAATACTGAGGAAACTCCAGACAAACCCTAATTGAGGGGCAGTCTGCTAAATAACTAGCCTGTACGCATCAAAAATACCAATGTCATGAAACACAAAGAAAGACTAGAACGTTCTTCCAGATTACAAGAGTTCTTTTGCGATACAGTATTAGGAAACTGGCAAAATCCAGATCCATTCTGAATATGATTAGATTAGACAAGAGCATTGGATCAATGTTAATTTCATGATTCTTGTGGTTACGAAGGACACTGTTTTATTTAGGAAATACATACGGAAGTGATTCCGGGTAAAAAGGCATCATGTACGCAACTTACTCTCAAAAAGGAGAGAGGGAGGGCGGGAGGGAGGAAGTAAATGTGATAAAGCGTTAACATTAGGGGTTATCTGAGTGAAAGGTGTATAGAAATTCTTTGTATTATTCTTACCATTTTCCAGTAAGTCTGCAATTACATCAAAATAAAAAGAAAATGGAAGGGGGCCATCAGGTCCAATAGGACAGAGAAGCACTCTTATTAGATCTGTCCTAGCCAAACAAATCCTTTTATCCTGGTCTTCCAACTCTTCCAGGAACATGGGGGGTGAGTTTCAGGAGGAGGTGGAAGAGGGGGTGTGTGCTGGGGGGGCAGGAAAGGACGAGAGAATGAGTTCATTAACAAGCTGGAGGATCCGATTACTGCGTCCTGCCCACCCCGAATCTCTCCTGTCCCTTGCTTCCCTGAAACAGCTCCTGTAAAAGGCAATGACACAGAAAAGAGGCCGAACAAGAAAGAGTCGCAGAGATCGTCCTGTTTCTTTGGAGACGAGGACAGGAGGCACCAGCAAAGCAATTTTCATAATTTCCTTTTGAAACAGGCACTGAAGTCAAGATTGGGGCCCCTATTTTCTGGGAGAAAATTAGACGTGTCCTTAAGTGACTAAGGCGACATCCCTAAGAACTTTTGCCAAATGAAATGAAAGGACAAAAATTGAAGGGTGAATGACCTTTTACTCGCTTTGGGAAGCAGGGCTTTCTTGACCTTTAAAATGGCCTCCCAGAAAAATGTTTACCTCTTTCACTTTTTCTTTTTAAAAGTTTTGCCATTAGAGGGGGAGAGCACGTCAAGGCAGTGGCTCTCTAATGATCCCATTCATCTCACAATTCCACATAATAAATCAGTACCTCAGAGGGGCAAGAATCTAACAGTGTGATTTAAAACACTAAATGTATTTGGGGCCAAATTGAAGTTTAGAAAATTAAACAAAAGAGCTTCTACTCTTGTAAAGTATTATTGCACAGAGCTGTCTCTGAGGAGAAAAAATATCTAAGGGGAAAAAAGTTAAAAGTTAAGCCAAGTTGGGATACCATTCAGTCAAAGAGAAGTCTTCACTTTTTTCCTCTCCTAACTGATCTCTCACCAAATAGTGAGATGATTAGTCTCAAGATTAGGTTTTTATGAAAAATTAAAATAAGTCCATTTCCACATTTCCAATAAGCCAGCAACACCCAGAATACCCTGTCTAAGCCTTTTTAGCACTGGCTTAAATTTCCATCGAAGACGGCAAAACCTCTCTGAATATCCACGCGTTTCACACAAATGCTGAGGGTCCCCTTTGTGCTGGGCAGTGGGGAGACAGAGATGTTTCGGACCAGGTTCTGGCTCCCCAGGGCCCCCAATCTGGCAGGGACAACACATAAGTAAATGTCCACTCACTGAGGGCACAGTGTGATTCCCATCGCAGCCCCGTGGGGCTATGGGTGAGGAAACTGAGGCTCAGAGTAATTAAATCACTTCCCCAAAGTACACACTTAGAAAGTAATTTCTAGGGGCGCCTGGGTGGCACAGCGGTTAAGCGTCTGCCTTCGGCTCAGGGCGTGATCCCGGCGTTCTGGGATCGAGCCCCACATCAGGCTCCTCCGCTATGAGTGTGCTTCTTCCTCTCCCACTCCCCCTGCTTGTGTTCCCTCTCTCGCTGGCTGTCTCTATCTCTGTCAAATAAATAAATAAAATCTTTTAAAAAAAAAAAGAAAAGAAAGTAATTTCTAAAAGGGATTTTAAGCTTTGGGGTCTATACTGACCCCAAACTCTTGCCTCTCTATCTTTCAGCCAGGAACATAGAAAAAAAAGTACTGTGCTTTGGGGTCCTATAACTGAAGGAAAGTATAGAATTTGGGCACAGAGGAACTGCCCAAGGGTCTGGGTGCAGGGGAGTGGGAGGTGGAGTGGGAGAGTGGGGGGATCAGAAAAGGTTTTCATAGATTTGCTGACATCAACTCTGACACAGGGAAACCTACTAGGAGTTTGTCAGGTGAACAAGCACAGGAAGAGAATCCCCAGCAAAAGAAACAGTCAAGAGACGGAAGAAGGTGTGCAGCTGTGACGCTTTCTGAATGGGCTGCAGACCCAACAGGAAGAATGTCTTGGCTCTGCCAATATTGGCCAGTCTCAGCCAACCAACCAGCCCACAGGACTCCTCGGGAAGGAATGTGCAGACAGGGCTTCAGCTACCCTCCTGGGAGTGGGCGGGGGCGGGGGAAAGGGCGGCAGAGGGAGGAGACTGCCCTATTGTAGCCTTCGATAGCCACACTTCACTAAGCTCGGGCTACACGGACCAGGCATCAGCAAGAAGAAGATTGATTACATAAGGCCCTTTGTGCTCCAACTGAAACCCTGGGGCAGAAACCCGTGCAGAATTTTTACTCTAGCGGGGAGTTTTATGGACATCCGGGAAAGCCAAATTCCCAGAATGACACAAGATGAGTGGTGCTAGGGTCCTTAGTGATGCTATACCATCTTCTCCTTTTGCAGAGGAAGAAGGAAGGCCTCGGGGGACAGCAGAGATGACTTGGCCAGGGTTCCACAGCCATTTAAGAGGTGGCGCCAGGATAGGGCACCAAAAACAAAAGCAACAAAAGCCAAAACCAGCAAGTGGGACTGCATCAAACTCAAACGCTTTTGCACAGGGAAAAAAACAAACAACAAAATGCAGAGGCAAACTATAGATTGGGAGAAAATATTTGCAAACCACAGAGCGTATAAAGGGTTAGTACCCAAATTATATAAGGAACTCATACAATTCAGTAGAAAAAAATTTCAAGTAAAAAATGGGCAGAGGATCCAAACAGACATTTTTTTCTGAAGAAGACATACACATGACCAACAGAAACATGAAAGGATACTCGACGTCACTCATCATCCGGGAAATGCAAATCAAAACCACAGTGAGACGTCACATCACACCTGCTGGTGAGAATGCAAACTGGTGCGGCCACTATGGAAGCTAGTATGGAGGAGCCTCCAAAAATTAAAACTAGAACTGCCAGCAATCCCATTTCTAGGTATAGATCCAGAGGAAATGAAATCCCTCCCTCTAAAAGATATTCCCGTCCCCACGTTTATTACAGCATCATTCACAATAACCGACAAGTGGAAACAAGTTTGGTGTCCATCAACAGACGAATGGATAAAGAAAATGTGGTGTATATATACAATGGAATGTTACTCAGCCATAAAAAAAAAGAAGGAAATATTGACATTTACATGGATGGACCTTGAGGGCATTACGCTAAGTAAAATAAGTCAGAGAAAGACAAATACTGTATGATCTCATTTATGTGTGGAATCTAAAAAAAGCCAAACACATAGAAACAGACAGTCGAACAGTGGTTGCCAGGAGCTAGAAGGTGGGAGAAATGGGTGATGGCCAGAGGGTACAAACCTCTGGTTACAAGACGAGTAAGTTCGGGGATCTGATGTACAGGAATGGTGACGATAGCTAACGATACTGTACCATGTACTTGAGAGTTGCTAAGAAAGTAGATCTTAAATGTTCTCTCCACACACACACAAATGTAATTATGTCAGGTGATGGGGGTATTAACTAACCTTATGCCTTATACGGCAATCACTTCATAATGCATACGTATGTCAAATCATCACGTTGTACACCTTAAACTTACACGTTACATGTCAATTATATCTCAGTCACGCTGGGAAAACAGAAAGAGGCGGGGCCAGGACTTGAACCCAGGCCACCTAACCCCAGTCCAGCCCTTCGTTTCACATTAAAGGACTGCCGAGGGCCAGGAAATGTGTGACTTGTTTCGGATCACCGGCATGGGCACTTCATAGGTCTCAGGAAATATCTGAACTAAACCAAGCCAGAAATCTGCGTGTGCTGGCCACAGCAGACTCACGTGGAACCATGAGCGAGCCTCTCCGATTCTGAACCTCCATGTCCTCACCTGTAACCGAGATAATGATGCCTCCCCAAATGGAGTGAGGATAGCAGAGGTTATGCATATAAAAAGTACTTGGGAAGCTGCAAAGACGCCAGTTGTCACCTGGGCTACTTAAAAGGACTTCCTAATGAATAGGACCTAAGTACGCTTTCCCCGAGAGGGGCAGCCTCTTGGGTTTCAGATGCTATCATCTTTCCAGTAAACAAATTGAACTGTTAAGCAAGGGGCACAAGAGCAGCGCATTATATCCAAGCAGGAGGTGAAGTTCTATTTTTGGCAACAACAAAAGCAAAACTGGAAGCAGATGGGGAGGTGAAACCATGGCTCCCACAGAGCCTCTGCCAGGGGCTCTGAATCATCTGCCTTCTTCTGACAGCTGGAGTCCCCGAGCTTCTGTCTTCAGTCTTTTACTAGGTATGCACCAGAACCCCGGGCCGCCGCATCAGCCTCCGGGGGCTGCATGAACAGAAGGCTTTCCAAGCTCGCTGCCGAGGCGTAAGAGCTCCGTGTGTGGCTGGGGGTCGGGGCATCACCAGGGAAAGGGCAGCAGACCAGCCACCATCTCACCGGATGGCATTCTGGTCAGCTCCTCGTGGCCCAAGTCTGGCGCACGCCCTTACCAGGCTCGGTCACGCTGATCCCTTGGCCTCAGAGGAGCTAACTTTTGATGGCTAAACTCACAAGAGACAAAAATTTTTTGAACCACAGCATCTGCATATTAATTTACAAATACACCTGAGTTCCTACTATGCGCCAGGCACTGGGATACACGCTGGGGACACAGCGATGAATAAGACCCGTCCAGTCACACTCGCTGCCCTTGGGGGACTTGGAGTAGGAAAGAAAAATGATTAAACATGCAGTTGCCAAACCGTGAATCAGCTTAAGTGCCGGGAAGAGAGAAAAATAAGGTGTTGTGGAGGACTTGCCCCTGACGTGGGGGGCACAGTAGGTTTATAGAGGAAATAAAAGAAAACAGGGGTCTGAAGAATTAGCCAAATGGGTCAGGTGAAAGAAGGCAGGCTTGCAGGCGGGAAAGGGACACAGAGGATGAAGGCCGGTGCTCCGGGCGAGAAGAAAGGGTATGTACAAAATGCAGAGGTAAGAGAGACCGTGCTACCTAAAAAGTTGAATATGGAAGGATGTCCCAGGGGAAGGGATGGAAAATGGTACCAGCTGAGGCTGCAGAGGGGGGCAGGGCTCTACAAGGCAGGTGAAGGCATAGAAACTTCATCCTGTGGGCCAGCCATCCGGTGACCAGAAGTCAGCCAGATCAGCACATCATCTCAATGAAGGAAAACCATGTGAGTAATCAAGTCACCAGAAGGTTATGGGACAAGCATGGAATCAGGAGAAGGAATATACTTTTCCCATGGCGGGTTTTCTTTCTGCCTCAACTCTGACCCACTTACAACTCCCCCATTTTCCTAGTTCCTAAACCCAGTGGAGAACATTGTTCTCTGCGGTTTTTGCAAATAATGCACTTCATTCAGCCTCGAGGAGCTGAACCAATAAAAGCTAACTGAGTATGGTAACTGGAGAGGGGAACGGAAGAGCCCCATGCTCGCCGGTTCCTCCAAGAAACAGCAAAAGATTATTGAACAGGTTTTTGGCTTTATTCACTGAAAAATTCTTCTGCTACGAAATACAAACTCCTTCACCATAATAAATACTGTTTTGATAACAAAACTGTACTTTTCTCAAATACCCAGATGGAAGACCATATGCAAAATAAACTCCAAGGAATTTTTTTATTGGCCATCTGCTAACGGGGGAAAGCAAGCCTGCATCCTCCTCTCCTCACAAAAATTTCCACGGAGCATCCTACTTGCTTCCTGCTAGCGCCACCTGCTGATCATATTACGGTAGCGGTTTTGCAGACGAATATCAAGAGTGACGCGATCCTCCCCATTCTTTGACGAAATAAACATCATCTTAACTAATGTGACAAATAAAATACCTCCAAAGTGTCAGGTTTTAGAATGAGTTACAGCTAATCACACGCCCTCCCGTTGTTGCGAGGAGTCACAAAGCAAAGCCCGCACACACACCTCTGAAAGCTCACTTCCAAGGCAATCGCAAGACACTGTTTACTCTCATAATTAAGCGCACCATTTCTAATAAAGCCACGCGTGTGGCTGCACCTGTCAGCATGTAAATGCACATATCTTTGAATACAGCAATTCCACTTCGAGATTTCTGTCTGAAGGTAATTCTGGCACGCGTGTATAAAGATACCTTACATATGAGGGTGTACCCAACAGCATTGTTTGTTGCACTGAAGAAATATGAGAACTACCTACATGTTCATCAGTAGGGGGGATGACTTTAAAAGTCACGGTGTAGCCATACAATAGAGGACTTTGCAGCGGTGACGTGGAAAGATGTATAAAACGCAGTGGAGGAAATGGCAGGCTGAAGAAGAGAGAGCAGGGCATCATCCCATTTCTTTAAAGACAAAGAGCTGCGTGTGTTAGAGTGTATATTTGTTCATATGTAGGAAAAAGCTGGAAGGATACACACTAGTGTTCGAATAATCTAATGAGTGGGCATTTTTTTTCACTCTTTACATGTCCCTATATTCTTTGAATTCTTAATATGAGTGCATGGTTTTGTATTAAAACCAAGGATATATTAAAAATAAGAATGCACATGGGTTTAATCAGGTTCGAAGCTAATAAAGCAGTTCGTCATCAAATACTCACTGGATGTGCACAAACACTCGGAGGTTCGGATCACTTCCCCACTCAACAGATGGAGAACCAGGGCTGGAGGATGGGGCTCACTGGAGGTCCCATGAAGAATTAGTATGGGCCGGGCTTTCCAGCAAGTGACTAGGGTAGGGTTTCCATAGTCTCATTCTGCCTGTGCCAGGCCCTGAGTCAGCAGATTCTAGATGAATATCATCTTAGAGACAAAGAAATGCTCCTTTGTACTAGGGAACTACCCAGTTTGAAGTACTTGTAACATCAATCGAATGGGCTTTGACAGTTCAGGAATTCCAATGCTCAAACAGGAAGAGTCCCTGTCAATCACCTGACCCGCCTCCCATTTCACTGATGAGAGTCTCTCTGAACAGCTACTGTCAGAAAGCCAACAGATAGACAAGCACCTGCTCCTCCTTCTCTCCGGCATCTTAGCAGATTCCTGACAGTGTCAGTTCCACCTTCTCCCCACATCCCTCTCTGATCTCAGAGTCCTGTAGATTTTCCCTTCTAAATATGCTGCGTGCCTGGCCCGTCTCTGCACAAGACTCGTATCTTAGTGTCTCAGGACGAGCCTCAGCATCTCTGTCACCTGGCCAAGCTGGGCAGCCTTTCCACAGGTCTCACTCCCCTGCCCTCCCCAATCCTGACTATACCCCACCGGAGGCAACCCCATGCCTCCCCTTCCCCTACCTAACCCTCTCGTGGCTTCCTCCTGTTAATCTGGCATTCAAGGCCCTCCCTGATTTGGCCTCTACTTCTCTAACTTCATCTACTGTCAAACCCTCTTCTTTTATACTCCAGGAACACCCAACTCCTTATCATTCCAATATGTCACACTATTTCACCTCTATGCACCTTTGCACAAGCTACCGGTCTTGGCTGGAATGCTCTTCCTTGGTTAGTCTACAAGGCAAGCTCATTATTTCAAAATCAATCAGGTATCACCTCTACCAGGAAGCCTTCCCCCTCCCTCTATGCCATCTGCCCTCTATCCTGATTAACCCTCTCATTACCAGCAAAATTTTACTCCTTTCTCTGGAATAATTCTGTATCCATGCATCTATTCAAATACCCTCCCATAGTATAGCACAGAAAGTTAAAATATTGACTCTAGAGCTAGTCTTCCAAGCTGCATTACCTTGACAAAATCACCTAACCTCTCTGTGCCTCACTTTCCTTTCCTATGAATAAGAGAAGAACCCTATTTGGATTGCTGAAGAATTTTAAATTAGGCAATCCTGGTTAAAAAAAAAAAATAGTAAGGGGGCGCCTGGGTGGCACAGCGGTTGGGCGTCTGCCTTCTGCTCAGGGCGTGATCCCGGCGTTGTGGGATCGAGCCCCACATCGGGCTTCTCTGCTGTGAGCCTGCTTCTTCCTCTCCCACTCCCCCTGCTTGTGTTCCCTCTCTCGCTGGCTGTCTCTATCTCTGTTGAATAAATAAATAAAATCTTTAAAAAAAAAAAATAGTAAGTGTTGCTTTGGAAGTCAGAGGACTTCCACTTCCAGCCAAGATATACTGACAGAAACTAGATTTACCTTCCCATCTGAAGCAACCACAAAATAAAATGTATTAAGAATGGTTTTGGAGGCACTGGACATCAGGCAGCAAAGGACAATGATTCCTGAGGGACGAGAATCAAATGATGTGAGCCCTGTGACTGCCCCAGTTTACTGCCCGGAGAAAGATTCCAGCCCAGGAGACCCCCTGAGCTGAGGAAAAGGAATTGTCAGTCAGGGTGACTAAGATAGCTAGCGTTCTCAGGACGGACTCCTGGAGAGGCGATTTCTTCACAAAGAGAGGACTCTGGAGAGCCACAGAGGGTCTCCCATTAGTATTTAGCTAAGCACAAATCAGTGAGTGATTCTGAGGAAACTACCTGAAGCCAAGGAAAGAACCACCCAAAAGGACTAGAGGTAGCAATGCCTGGTGCCCACACACAGCCTGGAAGAGCATCCATTCTCACCAGCCAGACTAGAAAACACCATGGTTCATGGAGCATCGGGTGAAGTACACATAAGATTCTTGCCTCAGTAGGAAGGAATAATTTGATTAGACTGAACACTGCTCCAGTCCTGCCTGACAAACCTTAAAAACAAAACCCAAATCTATTTCCACATAACTTAATTGGATCCCATAACAAAGTTCAAGAATATTTGTAGGAATGCAAAAATGGGCAAATTCATTGAAGGAACAACTACCAAGTTTCATTCAAGAAGAAAGAGAAAATATAAATAGTCTATATCTGTTAAAGAAATTGAAATTTTAGTTAAAACCCTCCCATAAAGAACCATCAGGTCCACATGACTTCACTGGTGAGTTTTACCAAATATTTAAGAAAGAAATAATGCCAATTCTATACACTCTTCCAGAAAATGTAAGAGTAGAGAATACTTCCAACTTATTCTATGTGACTAGCATTACCCCGATAACAAAACCAGGCAAAGACATTGCAAAAAAAAAAAAAAAGAAAGAAAGAGGGGCGTCTGGGTAGCGCAGTCGTTGAGCGTCTGCCTTCGGCTCAGGGCGTGATCCCGGCGTTCTGGGATCGAGTCCCACGTTGGGCTCCTCCGCTGGGAGCCTGCTTCTTCCTCTCCCACTCCCCTGCTGTGTTCCCTCTTTCGCTGGCTGTCTCTCTGTCATGTAAATAAATAAAATCTTAAAAAAAAAAAAAAGAAAGAGAGAAAAAAGAAAACTACAGAACAATATCCCTCATGAATACAGATGCACACATTCTTAAAAAAATTTTAGAAAATCAAATCCAACAATATATAAAATATATATAAAAAGGATAATATATCATGACTAAGTGGGATTTATCTAAGGAATGAAATGCAAAGTTTATTTGATATTTAAAAATCAATCAATATTATTCATCATATTAATAAACTAAAAAAGAAAATGTATATCAGGGCACCTGGGTGGCTCAGTCGTTAAGCGTCTGCCTTCAGCTCAGGTCATGATCCCAGGGTCCTGGGACTGAGCCCCACATTGGGCTCCCCGCTCAGCGGAATGCCTGTTTCTCCCTCTCCCACTCCCCTTGCTTGTGTTCCCTCTCTCGCTGTCTCTCTCTCTGTCAAATATATAAATAAAATCTTTAAAAAAAAAAAGAAAATCCATATGATCATCTCAATAGACTTAAGAAAAGTATGTAACAAAATCTAACATTCATTTCTAATTAAAAACAAAACAAAATCCATGGAAACAAGGAACAGAAGGGAACTTCATCAATCTAATAAAGAGCATCTACAAGAAATCTGCAAGTAACCCACACTTAATGATGAAAAGCTAAAGGCTTATCCCCAAAGATCAAGAACAAGTCTAGGATGTCTTCTCTCATCACTTCTATTCAACATTAAATGGAGGTTCTAGCCAATGCAATAAGTTAAGAAAAAGAAATAAAGGGCTAATTGGAAAGCAAGAAATCATGAGGACATGATAGTCTATATAGAAAATCCAGTGGAATCTACAAAATAAACTACTGAAACTACTGAGCTTAGCAAGGTTTCAGGATACAAGATCAATATATAAGAGTCAGCTGTATTTCTACATAATCGAAATAAACAACTAGATATTGAACTTTAAAAATACAACATTGCCAATTTATCAAAAATTTGAAATACTTAGGAATAAACTTGACAAAAGATGTGAAAGACCTATGCACTAAAAACTAAAAGACATTGCACAATGAAATTAAAGAAGACTTAAATAAAAGAAGAGATATATATCACGTTACATATAAAATAAAAAGAGAGATATACATTATACATCAAAAACTCAATGTTGTTAAGATGTTGATTCTACCTAAAGTGAAATGTAGATTCAATGCAATCCTAATCAAAATCCCAGCAGGCTTTCTCGTAGATTGACAAGCTGATTCTAAAATTCACATGGCAGATCAAAAGACTATAACAGCCTAGACAACTCTGAAAGAAATGACAAAGTTGGAGGACTTATATTACCTGATTTCAAGACTTTTTGCAAAACTACAGTAACTAAGACAGTGAAGTATTAGCATAAAAATAGACAAATACATCAATGGAATAGAATAGAGATTTCAGAAACACCCACACATACTTGAACAATTATTTTCAACATAAAGGCAAAAGCAATTTGGGAGACAAAGGTTAATATGCTCATCAAATGTTTCTGAAACAACTGGATATCTATATCCAAAAAAAGTTAATGTCAATCCATACCTCACATCACATTCAAAAATTAACTCAAACAAATCATAGATCTAAACTTAAAACTACAAAATTTCTAGACAAAAACATAAAACACCTTTGTGAGTTTGGATTACGTAAATGTTCTTATGTATAACACTAAAAGCATGATTCATAAAAGAACAAATTGATAAATTGGACTTCATCAGAATGAAAAATTTGATTCTCAAAAGATACTGTTAAAACAATGAAAAGACGAGCCATAGACTGGAGGAAAATATTTGTAATTGATACAGCTAATAAATACCTAAATTCAAAATACATAAAGAACTCTTGAAACTCAATAATACAAATACTCAATTTTTTTAAATGGACACAAGATATAAATAAATTTATTTCATTAAAGAATGCATTTGGGAAAAAAATTTTTCAATTTAAAAAAAAGAATGCATTCGGATGGCAAAGCACATGAAAAGATGGTCAACATCATTAATAACTAGGGAAATACAAACTAAATAATAAGAAAAGGCCACACCTTTTAGAATAGCTGAAATTGAGAAGACTGACTACTACCAAGTGTTGGCAAGGATGCGGAGGAACTAAAATGCTTATACGTGGCTGATGGGAATATAAAATGGCACAACCACTTTGGAAAACAATTGCTACTTTCTTCAATATCAGATAGACGCCTACTATATGATCCAGACACTCCGTTCTTAGGAATTTACTCAAGAGAAGTGAAATCATATGTCCACACAAAGACTCAGACATGGATAATCATAGTATCTTTATTTGTAATAGGCCAAAACCGGAATCAATCTAAATATCCAGCAGTAGCTGAAGGTATAAGCAAACTGTGGTATATACATTCACTGGAATACTCCTCAATAATAAAAATACATGAATTACTGATGAATATTACAACATGGATGAATCTCAAAATAATTATATTGAGTGAAAGAAGCCAAAACAACAACAACAAAAATTTAAGGAAAAAATAAGAGTACCTGCTATATTATTCCATTTATATAAAATTCTAGAAAGTGCAAACCAGTCTTGATAAAAAGCAGATCCATAGTTGCCTGGTTATTGGAGGTAGAGGGAAGGGAGAGGAAGAAAGGAAGGATTACAAAGGGACATGAAGAAACTGGGTGATGGATACGTTCATTATCTTGACTGTGGTAACGGTTTCATGGGCTTTTACGTACACCAAAACATATCAAACTGCACACTTAAAAAATATTTGCAGTTTATCATACTTCAATTTTATCTTAATTAAAACTTTTTTAAAAAAAATATGAGACAAATAGGCTATCTACATAGTCTCAAAATATGTCCCCACAAGATACTTAACTTACAAAGGAAAAACAGTAACTTTTTGTGGAGAAACCTAACAGAAACGACCTTAACTAAGTGATCAAAGTTAACATGACCAGAAATAAGACATCTTGACATCATGTACCTCCTGATATGTTGCACTGAGAAGGTCACGACGTCACTCTATGAAAAGCGTGTAATCTGAATCTAATCATGAAAAAAACAGACAAAACCAAATTGAGGGACATTCTAAAAAAATAAACTGACCAGTACTCTTCAAGGTCATGAAAGACAAAGATAGACTGAAGAACTGTTACAACTCAGAGGAGACTAAGGAGAAATGACAACTAAATGCAATGAGTAAACATGGAGTAGATCCTGAACCAGGAAAAAAAAGCATTAGCAGGACAATAGAAAAATGCAAATAAGGTGCACAGATTAAGTAATATTGTATCAATGTTAATTGCCCAGCTTCAGTAGTTGTACGAGATGTTAACATTAGGGGAAGCTAAATGAAGGGAACATGGGAGCTCTTTCTGTATACTATTTTTGCAATTTTTTTGTAAGTAGTAATTATTTCAAAACAGTTTCAAACAGTTTCAGAACTGAAGGTAAAATAAAGACATTTTCAAACAAAAGCTAGGAGAACAGCAGATCTGTACTATAAAAAAATATGTTTAAAAAAATTCTTCAAGTTGAAGGAAAATAATTCCCAGATGGAATCTAAGAGCTACTCGAAGGAATGCAGAGTACTGGAAATGCAAATATATAGGTGAGTATACAAGACAAATACGCTCATTTTTCGGTTTCTTTATAAGGTAATTGACTTTTCAACACAAAAATAAAAACACTGTGTTGTGGGGTTTATAACATAGAAGAAACTATGTGATAATACCATAAAGGACGAGGATGGGAATAAAGGTATACTGTTGTGAAGCACTTATACTTTACTTGATGTATGTAATGCTTAAAGGTAAATATGAGAAGTTAAAGATGCACTGTAAACCCTAGATTCTAGGGCTAAGACAAAAACTAAAAACATTTTTTTAAAAGAGCATAGCTGGTAAGCCTAAAGAGGAGATAAAATAAAACACTAAAAACACTCAATTAATCCAAACATACAGAATAAATGGTAAAGACATAGGAAGACAGTATACTTGAAACCAACAATATTGATGATCACATTCGTTTTAAGGGGGCCAAGCATACCAATTAAAAGACAGGGATTGTCAAACTGGATCAAAGACCATAACCCAATTACATGATGTCAACAAGAAGCAATCTTTAAAAATGCAAATAGGTTAAAAGTAAAAGAATGGTACAAAGATACACCATGCAAATACTAAGCCAAAGAAAGCTGGAGGTACTGTATTAATATTAAAAAGAGTAGATTTCAGGACAAGGGAAGTTACCTTCTAATGGAGCCAAATCATCAAGCTAACAATTCTCATCGACATTAAAAAATAAGGAAATACTGTTTTTCAAAACTTTCATCAGTAAATTGGACAACTCAGATAAAATGGATTAATTCCTTAAAAGAAACAAATTACCTATATGTATTAAAAAATTAATTTGTAATTTAAAATGTTCCCAGAAAGCTCCACGCCCAAATACTTTCAATAGGGTGTTCTAGCAAGCATTTAAGAAAGAAATAATACCAATCTTATACAAAATTTTCAAAACAGTAAAGACATATTTGCTAACTCATTTAATAAGGATTGCCTGATACGAAGACCAAAGACATCACACACCAATATCTCTCATGAACAATGACACAAAATTCCTAAGTATCAGCAAATACAGTTTAGCAGTATTTAAAAAGGATAATGCACCCTAACCATATAAGATTTGTAACAGGAATGCAAAGTTAGCTTAATATTTAAAATATGAATTGGTGGTTCACTGTAGTATCAAAATAAAGAGAAAAATCATATCATCTTAATAGATGCTGAAAACATTTGACAAGATTAAGCACCCATTCATGATGAAAAACGTCTGCACACTATAGAAGACACATTCCTCAACCTGATAAAGGGCATCTATGAACAACCTATAGCTAACACCACATGTAATAGTGACAAGCTGTATGCTTTCCCCCTAACATTGGGAATGAGGCAAAAATGTCCACTCCAATTACTTCTAATTCAATTGTATTGGAGATCCTAGCCCAGTGCAGTAGTACTAAGAAAAAATAAAATAAATAAAAGGCATGTAAGATTAGAAAGGAAGAAACAAAACGTATTAATTCACAAGTAAATTAATTGTATACCTAGAAAATCCTAACAAATCTACAAAAAAAGAACTTAGAGAACTAATAAGGGAATTGAGCAAGGTCATAAGATACAAGTTCAAAAATAAAAAGTCAGTTGGATGTCTATACCCTAGCAACAAACAATAGGAAAATGCAATTCAAAAAATACCACTTACAATAGCATAAAAAACTCCTCACATTGCTGAGATTAATGAAGGAAGATATAAATAAATGGAGCTAAAAGTTATGGATTAGATGAGTCGACACTGGTAAGATGTCCATAGTCTCCAAACTGATCTGTAGAGTCAACACGTCCCAATCCAAGTCCCAGTGGGCTTCTTTGTAGAAATGGGCAAACTAGTTACAAAACTGGTATGGAAATGCAACAGCCCTATAATAACCAAAACAATTATGACGATAAACCAAGTGGGAAGACTTGCACTACCTGATTTCCAGACTGACTCCGACTTACAGTGATCAAGATAAAATGCCGTATTAGCCTAAGAGTAAATACAGATGAATGGAACAAAACAGACTCCAGAAACAGACCAAACACATACAGTCGGCTGATTTTCAACAAGGCTGCCAAGGTAATTAATTCAACGAGGGAAACATCCTTATACCAAAAGGCACTGAACAACTGAATATCCCTATGGAACAAAGTAAACCCCGATCTCATGCCATACACAGAAACTAAGTTGAAATGAATCATGAACCTAAATGTAAACACTAAAACTAACAAACCCCTAGAAATAACCAAAGTATAAAATCTTCACCACCTTTAATTGGGCAAAGAAGCCTTAGGCATCACACAAAAGGACAAACTGTAAGAGAAAAAATGGTAAGTTCAACTTCACCAAAATTAAAAACTTCTGTTCCTCAAAAGGCAAAGTTAAAATGTGGAACGTTAAGAGGGAGAAAATATTCAAAATACACATACAAAAGACTTGTACGCAGAACATATAAAGAACCTACAACTTAAAAATAAAATCCCCAGAGAAATGAGCCGAAGTTTGAATGTCCACTTCACAAAAGAAGATACTCGAATGGCCAAAAAGCATACGAAAAGATGTTCAACATCTGGTCATCGGGGAGGCGTAAATTAAAACCACGGAGACGTACAACTACACATCTCCCAGAATGTCTAAAATTCAAAAGACTGACCACAACAATTCCAGGCCCGGTGGAACAAATAGGACTCGCACGCTGCTGGTGAGGGTGTACAACCACTTCGGGAAGAAGTTCGGCAAGTTCTTCTAAGTTAAACATATGTATACCATGTGACCCAAAAATTCCACTCGTAGGTATTACCCAAGAGAAGTGAAAACATCTATCTACAAGATGACTTGCATACGATCAGTCATGACAGTTTTATTTACAAAATCCCCAAACTGGGGATGGCCCAGACGCCCATCAAGTGGGAAATGGAGAAGCAAATTCATTTAATGGAATATTACTCACCAATAAAAACACAAACGGCTACTGTATACAACAAACATGGGTGAATCTCAAAAACAGAATCCTGAAAGAAAAACAAAGACTCAAAAATCTATATATATATGATTCTGTTTATATGAATTTCTCGAACAAGCAAAAGGAATCTATAATGAGAATGCAGACCAGAGGTTGCCTGGGCTGGGGGAGTTGAGGGAATGGACTGCAAGGGGGCACAGAGGAACTTGGGGGTTGATGGAAAAGTTCTCACATATCTGATTTTGAAGGCACAGTTGGTAGGTGTCTCATTTAAAGTCACAGAATAGTCAGATGTAGAGTTGTGGAAATGGGACAGAAAGATATTCCACACAGGGACAAGGACGTGAGCAGAGCCACCGAAGTGGGAAGTTGAGGGGTAAGTATGCGGAGCTGCTGAGAGTTTATTTTTTAAAATTAACTTTATTGAAGCATAATTTGCATGCAATAAAATGCATTCATTGTAGGTTAATAATTGGATGAATTTTAAGAAATGTATGAACCCACATGACCACCATCCCATAGAGAGCTTCCTTTTAAAAAACGACCACTCCAAGCTTTTTTTGTACTTCATAAATCATTATTTCATTACAACTTTGATCATTTGCTATTAAAACCAAAACAACACGCAGGCAATAAGACCGCTTATAAAAAGCAAAGGCCTTAGGGCGCCAGGGTGGCTCAGTGGGTTAAGAGTCTGCCTTCAGCTCAGGTCATGATGTCAGGGTCCTGGGATCGAGCCCCACATTGGGTTTCCTGCTCAGCGGGGAGTGTGCTTCTCCCTCTGCCTCTCCCCCCTTGCTCATACTCTCTCTCTCTCTCTCTCTCAAATAAATAAATAAAATCTTTTTAAAAAATGCATAGGCCTTGAAATCAGCTCTAGGTTTGAAATCCCACTTCTCCAGCAAGTCACCTTGTTTATCAAAGTCTGTTTCCTCATCCACAAAATGGGATTAATAATACAACCAACTTGACCAGACTGCTGTGAGGACTGAAAGAAATACATGAAGCTTCTGGCACAATGCCTGGAACACAGTAGGGCCAGTAAATGGTATTAACCCTATCACAATAAGATGGGCATTATTTGTGCAGTTACCCTCAGAGGTATGGCCTGGACCATGGAACCCACTGGCAGGGGCTTTGAGAGGGGGTCCTAAATGAAGGATGGCAATCCTCAGTTCAGCTTCCTACGGGTACTGTTTCACAATCAGTGATGAAGGGCTCCAAAGTATTTCATGCTCAAACATCTTGTTTTGATATGGAATGTGTGATTTGAACATTAATTCTGGAACAGATTTAAAGCAGGACACTGACAAGGTTCCTCACCTCCACAGTGTGTCGGACCTCCTCCCTGGCCTTGAAACAGAACCCGACCTCCCACATTTCATACCACTGGATGCTGGGGAGCCCACACCCTACATTCACCCAAACAGCCAGAGGGGATTAAAATGACTCACTTATAAAACATTTTAAAAGAACAGTGGATTTTTTTTTTCTTGGGACATTTTTAGGAACTCTCGGCAAGAGAAGAAACGGAGTCTATACCTTAGCGAATTTTAAGCAAATAGGTAAAAATTCTTTGAAGTTTTAGATGCTTATCTCTTAAGGCAAATATCACCACTGAAAATGGGGACTAGAAATGGCCTTCATCCTGAGAGAGGCGACACAGTTCCATCACTGACACTAGGAACTGGCTTAGCGAAGTTATTTGTTAGAGAAAGCGTAAAGTTTCGTGTCAGCTTGGCATGTCCGAATTATCACACATTCTAAGTGGGCACAATCAGAACCAATGACATTTCTCAAAAATCCCATGTTCAGGAATTGAAGGGTGAACATTTGAGAATGAAGGTTTTTAATAACCTATTTCTTGCTTTCCTCAGCATATTTAAAAGAGCAATAGATCCGAAGATCACAAATTCAAGATGTCAATGCCTAGTTTCTTGGTTCTTGTTTAGAATGATAGAGGGAAGGATTAAATAAGAAATAAAAGAGCTTGAAAAGCACTAATAAACTGTGCTCTGACATGAACTCTTCGATCTTAAAGAAAACTCACTGAGGACACTATTCTGAGCTTCCCAAAAAGTAAGTATAAGCCCAGAAAGTTCTAGCTGTTTCCTTTTAGTCCCCCCCAAAATCAGAATTTTTGAGTTATAAACACCGGAGCCGAACACCAAATACACAAAACAAAAATTCCAAAAATTTTTTGAAGCTTTTTCCTTTTCTTTGACAATAGTTTGTTGTCATACTAGACTAAAACCCTTCATAACTAACTGTAATACGGCACCTTACACCAAGTAGCTGAAGCCTCCTGACTGCTGTGGTACTTTCTACACTTTAAAGGCCTTGTGACAGAGGGAGGTTCTCTTCCAGATACCCCTCAGCTAGTCAGACAGACTCACACAACACAGACAGAAGTGTTATGAGTATAGAAGTGTGGCTTGAATGCTCCAGAAAAGTTTTGTGAAAATCAACGTCCAGCAAGTTGAGTACATATCACGCCAGCTAACAGATCTCCCGCCGGGTCTGCTTGGTGCCAGTCTCCAGGTAGTTCTCTACTGAAAACAGCCAACTTAGAAAGCACCCTACAAACCAGCGGCTGCTCTTCCCAGACAGCTCTGACCCACAGGACGGCTGCTCTTCCCAGACAGCTCTGACCCACAGGACGACTCACCCCTCCTCTGCCTAAATGCCTGTCTCCAGGAGGCACCAGAGCAGACCTCCCTCAATCCACTTACCACCAAAACCTTTGTTCCTCCACCATATCTAAGCTGTGCTCCCACCCGTGCTGCCAGGGAAAGCATCTGCGACGCCCCCAGACCCCCTGTGGAAGCTGCTGGCATCTGGGCTTCTGGTGGTGGCTCAGAGACAGATGCGGGGAGTGTCATCGTCTCTCAGGAAGATGCTGACGAGAGCAGCTGGCTTTCTAGCTGAGCCAGAGTGCATGGTCCCAGAGCAAATAGGGGGAAAGAGAGGTCATTGCCAGGCTCTGCTGGCTCTCGACTCTACCTCCCTTCTCCAAGCAACTGCAGCACCTGCCCCCTCCCTGTGACCCTTGCCACCTCTGGACCTGGGTTCTTCTCTCTGCTACGCTGGAATCTCAAGGCCTGGTGGGTCTCGACCCCCGTGAAGCTACACAAGAGGGTAACAGTCTGATCCTCAGGCTTGCCCACACAGACCTGTTTAACCCGATTTTAAAAAACCAAACAAACAAAAACAAAACAAAATCTGGGCTATGTCGGGAGTACTAGTCGATCCAAATATCATTGTCAACAATGATTCTTGGCAAAAACACATTACAACCACCCAACGACAAATAAATATTTCCAGATCCACCCTCTTCTCTCTGTTCCCAGGGCCGCTGATGAGCTCCTCTTTTGCCTGGATCCTGCCACGGCCTCTCAGCTCTACCTCTATCTCCTGGCCCCGCCCCCCCACCCACCTCCAACGCATCCCTCTGGCGGGCCTTTCGAAAATGCAAGCTGGCCCATGTCGCTCTCCGGCCTAACAGTTTCTCAGTGGCTCCCCACGACCTTCAGACTATAAGGATGCTATCCTTCGGTCCCTGCTTATCACCCGTCCACGGCCCCTATCACACCTGATCCTTTCTGACCATCATGGGCCACTGGCCCTTCACTAAACGAGCAGCCTGCTCTAAACATCCTAGATCTTTCGCCAACTCTGTTCCCGCATTTTGCAGGGAGGTCAAGCCCGTCCAGCCCTGGAGGCTCAGTTCACATGTTCTCCTGGGTCTCTCACCCTGTCTGCCCCCCACGCAGATTAGGTTAGGTCATGTGGCCTCATTCCACCCCTCCAGGGCACCCCAGATTTCCTCCGTCTGGCACTTGTTTTGTATTTGACTTCTCTCCCTACATACCTTTCTCCTTGTCTCTGTACCCTCCCCGGCACAGCCGAGCGCTTGACCGGGAGCTGCCCCGGACCTTCCTGGTGGGATGCCAGAGCATCCCCTCCCCAGGGCAGACTTTCAAGTAGCCCCTGCCACGTGCTGCCACATATCTCAGACCCTGAAAGTCAGCAAAACACTGTTGCTTGTGAGCTGAGAATTGACAGTTTGGGACTTTCCTAAAGCAAAGACATCTAAATCAGATTATTTTTATAGAAAGTCTTAATTCATCATGTTAAGACATAATAACACATCTTGGAGGACCTCGTCATAGAAAAGTGGCTAAAATCTAATGTGCTGACACAAACAAAATAAATCGCTTCCATATGCATCTGCAGAAGTTTTCAGTTTATTCAGCATGTAATGCATTTGGAGTTGCCTGCCTCATCCAGAACTTACTCTAGATATTACACAGCGCATATGCACTGCTAGAATAACGGGATACAGGAGAAACAGAAGCTAAGCCTGGACCCAAACGAAAGCCAAAGGACAGACCCTTCTGGAATCACGTCATCGCTAAGAACTGCTGTCTTCCACGGGGATAGGGTGTAGCCACACTGCCTCTCTGCCTAGAGGTTCGAGAGCCTGCTTTGTCATTAGAACTAATTAATTGCTGTTGGTAAAGTGGAAAATTATATGTTCCAGTCACTGGCACATGGAATGTGGGATAGAGCGAAATTGCTTCTTTGGAATGAATATTCTTATATCACCTTTAATGAAACTAGTCCTTTGAGGGTGTTTTTCTCTAATTTGTGTTCCAAGAGGAGAGCCATAGCTATCTATGACTTCTTTCTTACTCTCAGCCAGGAGATGAGGTACAAGCAAAGAGGGGAAAACATAAATGAAGCCTCATTTGAGGATTCACGTCTTAGGAACTCTGTCCTCATTCAAAGAATTGTTCTCTTCCAAATTACATGCTCCCAGTATCCCAGTAAGTCCTTCAAGTGGCATCCAAAAGTCACCTTCTATGAGCAGCAAGACAGAAAGGAATAGTTATCCCATTAAACTGTGAGCAAGAACCCGGGCTACCAGAATCCTTTTTATTCTCCAACAGAACCCTCCCTCTTCTCTAACTGTGGGCTAATCTTCTAGCTCTGTTCCCCCGGAAACCAATAAAGGTAGAAAGTTAGCTGTGTTCCTAGACAACAAAGCATATGGTTGAAATGATCCCTGATCGGCCAACTGCATAAATATACCTGGTAGGAAGCCGTAGCTTCAGGCTTTCCTGATGTAATGATTCTCGTAACTCAGCATGACCCTGCTGGGGACCCTGGAAGCTAGGCTTTGCAGGAACCACATGAGATAAGGCTCTTGAGGGGCGTCTAAGCCAAGACAGACCCACAGCCACCAAGGTAGGGCTTGTCTCCTTACACCTGAGCTTTCCCTTGAGGGATGAGACTAGCCTCTGGCCCCCTCGCAAAGGCACCACTGGGGAGAAATGCCGGACACTGACGGGCTGGCAGGCCGTGTTTCCTGCCCTATATCCTTTTAAGTGAATCTGAGCCAAGTGAGGCCCATGGTTGTCTGAACGCTTAATTGAACCCCCCTAGCGGACATGGCATAACTCGCCAGTGGGTTTTCTGAGACGTGTTTTCTTAAAGACATGGCATAGAATGCAAAAAAAAAAGAGAGAGTAATTTTTTTTTTAAAGTAAACTCTATGCCCACCATGAGGCTCAAACTCCTGACCCTGAGATCAAAAGTCACATGATCTCCCAATTGAGCCAACAGGCACCCCAGAGAAAGGGTAAATGGAGTCTCCTTTTTAAAATAAGCATAAATGATTATCACGCTAGGAGAAAACACCTGGTATTCAGGCAACCACACTCTGACTGCAACCATGTAAAAATGATAGAAAAATATGGTTAAGGTTTGCTAGGAAATCTAGAAATATTCACATTATTGTTTTGTTAAATGAGGGATGGGATTCATAATAATTAAATTAATGGGATTCATAAATAATTTAAAAATTATTTGCTATTGTATTATAATATGGTTTGTGCATATTATGTTAAGATTTCTGAATACAAGAGAAAGACCCTTTGGCTGCGATCACCACCCCCCCTTAATCAAATGTTCCTTCCTCCCTGAGACACCCACTCACCTTAACCGTCCTCCTCACTGAGCCATTACAAACAATGAATAGCAATCCACAGCAGAAAAGGGTGGCAGAGATTAAAAGTAAAATGGAAAGGCATATGGGGAGGCTGGGAACGGAGTGAGGGGGTGTCTTAAAGTGTTGGCTCTGACACCTTCTTGCCACGAGTCCCCTTTACAGGAAAGCCTCACTGGGATAAGGTCCCGAGGTAAAAGGTAGGCACTGTCTCGGCCTATCGTTCCCAACACGGTGACTGGCGTGTTTGGTCCTAAAAATGGTACCTCCAATGATGATACTTAAAGAAAACAGAAGCCGCTAACCTCATTTTTGTGGCATATTCCTAGAATTTTAGTACTTCTGTTTCTTGCAAATAATTTATGTGAAGTGGTCTATTTCTGTTTCTCATTTTGAGAACATAGTCTCCTCATTACAGCTTCACATTATAACTCAGAAGGTGAGGATCACGTTCTCCCACTGGTGAAATTAGTCCAGGAAAGCCTGTCTTTTTATTTTCGAACCTCCAGTCTTTAACCCGTTGGTGGGTCAAATCCAGATGACCTCTGCCTTAGCTTCCCTCCCAAGGTCAGGGCGCCGCAGCGGTATGGGCGGCAGGTCCCAAGTAAGAGTCTGGCTAACCGAACGTAATTAATTAATTAATTAATACCAATTATATTTTTTTAAAAAAAGAGTCCTTGAGTCTGAGCTCAAAATGCTGCCGTGTTTTTGTAGAAGAGGGTGCCCTGACACTCAGCCTAGAAACATTTTTCAATGCCAACAATAACAGCAGATACCTGGAAACTTGTTCACTTGGCCAGAGAATATGTCATTGTCGTGAAATGAAACTCCATGCCAGTAGATGTCACAAGGCAAGCGTCGGCCAAATGGGAACTAGAAGACAGAGGGAAAAGAACTGTGACTATTAACAAGACCTAGGCGAGCAGCTACCACTCTGGGCGTCTATTACGTACACATGACCCACAATTTGGTGCATATCACATGATGTAATCCTCACAATAAGCACGTGAGGTAGATGATATCCTTTCCCATTTTATAGGTGAAGAAACCATTTCAGGCAGGTTAAGGAACTTGCTCAAGGTCACAACCAGTGAGGGGTGGAGTTCTGACTCTGTGGCAGTCACTCTACTCATGGCTTCACACATTACTTTACATGTTTTGGTTTGTTGTTGTTGTTTTAGTTTATTTAAGTAATTTCCACACCCTATGTGGGGTGTAGAATGTGGAGCTCAAACTCATGACCCTGGGATCAAGAGCTGCATACTCTTCTGATTAAGCCAGCCAGGCACCCCTAGATCATTCTTTTTTTATTATTATTATTAACATATAATGTATTATTTGTTTCGGCGGTACAGGTCTGTGATTCATCAGTCTTACACAATACGCAGTTCTCATCATAACACACACCCTCCCCAATGTCCATCACCCAGCCACCCCATCTGTCGCACCCCCCTCCACTCCAGCAACCCTCAGTTCATTTCCTGAGATTAAGAGTCTCTTATGGTTTTTCTCCCTCTCTGCTTTCGTCTTGTTTCATTTTTTCCTCTCTTCCCCTATGATCCTCTGTCTTGTTTCTCAAATTCCACATATCAGTGAGATCATATGATAATTGTCTTTCTCTGAGTGACTTATTTCACTTAGCATAATACCCTCTAGTTCCATCCATGTCATTTGCAAATGGCAAGATTTCATTTTTTTTATGGCTGCATAATATTCCATCGTATATATATACACCACATCTTCCTTATCCATTCATCTGTTGATGGCCACCTGGGCTCTTTCCATAGTTTGGCTATTGTGGACATTGCTGCTGGGGTGCAGGTGCCCCTTTGGATTACTACATTTGCATCTTTGGGGTAAATACCCAGTAGTGCAATTGCTGAGTCATAGCTGGTAGCTCTATTTTCAACTTTTTGAGGAAACTCCATGCTGTTTTCCAGAGTGGCTGCACCAGCTTGCATTCCCACCAACAGTGTAAGAGGGTTCCCCTTTCTCTGCATCCTCGCCAACATCTGTCGTTTCCTGACTTGTTAATTTTAGCCATTCTGACAGGTGTGAAGTGTTATCTCATTGTGGTTTTGATTTGTATTTCCTGATGCTAAGTGATGTTGAGCACTTTTTCATGTGTCTGTTGGCCATTTGGATGTCTTCTTCGGAGAAATGTCTGTTCATGTCTTCTGTCCACGTCTTGATTGGATTATTTGTTCCTTGGGTGTTGAGTTTGATAAGTTCTTTATAGATTTTGGATAGTAACCCTTTATCTGATTTGTCATTTGCGAATATCTTCTCCCATTCTGTTGGTTGTCTTTTGGTTTTGTTGACTGTTTCTTTTGCTATGCAAAAGCTTTTTATCTTGATGAAGTCCCAATAGTTCATTTTTGCCCTTGGTTCCCTTGCCTTTGGCGATGTGTCCAGGAAGAAGTTGCTGTGGCTGAGGTCAAAGAGGTTGCTGCCTGTGTTCTCCTCAAGGATTTTGATAGATTCCTGTCTAGGAATCCATCTTAGGTCTTTCATCCATTTTGAGTCTATTTTTGTGTCTGGTGTAAGGAAATGGTCCAGTTTCATTCTTCTGCATGTGGCTGTCCAATTTTCCCAACACCATTTGTTGAAGAGACTGTCTTTTTTCCATTGGTTATTCTTTCCTGCTTTGTCGAAGATTAGTTGACTGTAGAGTTGAGGGTCCATTTCTGGGCTCTCTGTTCTGTTCCGTTGGTCTGTGTGTCTGTTTTCATGCCAGCACCATACTGTCTTGATGATTACAGCTTTGTAATAGAGCCTTGAAGTCTGGAATTGTGATGCCACCAGCTTTGGTTTTCTTTTTCAACATTCCTCTGGCTATTTGGGGTCTTTTCTGGCTCCATACAAATTTCAGGATTATTTATTCCATTTCTGTGAAAAAAGTTGATGGCGTTGCCCTTTCATTTTAATCCTCCTAACTACCTTAGAAAGAGTTATTCCCATTTTACTGGGGAGAAAATTGGGGATGAAAAAGGCATCTAATATGCCCAAAGTAACACAGGAGAGGAATTGGGAGAGGAATCGGGATTTGAATCCAGGTCTATTTGAATCCCAAGCCATACTTGTCTTTCTCTGAAAACTGCAACTCTCAAGTCAGTCCCCTGAAAAATGAGCTCACGCTTTCTCACTCATGCTCTCTCATTCTCTCTTCTTTGCTCCCCCAAACACACATGGTTCGTGAAGGGAGGATGCATCCCCCAGTGCCTCCTGGCATTCGATAAAGACTTTTTGGATGAATAAATGACCAAACTGGGAATGGTAGTCTGACTCAAGTTGAGATAACCAGATTCTCTCTTCCAGGAATTTGGAAATCTGAGATGCCAGGCAGCCTCTGCTGCCCTTGACCTGTAAGTGACAGAAAGCCAGAGCCAAGCAGGTGTGCTCAGCTGTGAGCACAGAGAAGCAAAGGCAGTCCAGCTGCTGAGACAGAGGAAGGAGCAGGTGCAGAGAGGAAAGTGAAGGTGAGACCATGGGGCCCTGGTGACAGACTGAGTGACCTTAGTTCCTAGGGCTTCTAGATCCTAGGTCCAGACCCTCCTGAGCCTGGCTATCCCTCCTGTCCTTGGATCCTGTTAGATAGCCTTATATCCTTAGAATATATTTCCTCTTTGCACACACTACAGGGTTTCCTTGTTAGCAGCCAGAAAATCCCTCGGTGAGACAGAAAGTCCTGCTCTTTCCACTACATCCTGCTGCCTCTCAAAGTTATCAGCAAGTTCTACATGTACAGAATTCATTTTTTAAATCTATAACTCAGAGGACACTTGTTAAAGGAAAAAAGTGAGGACATGTCAGTTCATATTTAGAGCTTGCTTGTTAGAAGTCCAGATGAAGAGAGATGCCAACACATTGAATGCAATCACTTGACTTTCCCATCCTAAGACTACAGCTAATCAGGATTTTTGTCTGCTCCAAGTTGAGAGAGCTTAAGTTCCAATGGAAGAGCATAGCATCACTAATGAAATGGTGGTGACTTGATGCTTTCCAACTATTCCAAATTAAAATGAAGGCAAGCAGACTCAAGCCCTTTAAATCATTCACATTATTTCAAAGCTGTGCCAAAGTAAGGCATATGTTACACACTCTATTAGCATGAACAACTTTCATCTATAATTTATAGCATTTCACTTGTTTTCTTTGCATCCAATGTACTGAAGTTATTAATTCAGTAGTCATAAATACAAAGAGATACAACATATGTTATTTTCTTCCAGCTGCTAAGTGCTAAAAGTGGGAAGGGAAAAATAACTTAACCAGAGAAGTTTCTCTAAAAAGCAGACTATCCAAGCAAAGTTTACTAAGATCCAAGTGGCCGTGCTGCCTGCAATGTGGGACCAACACCTGCTCCATGTCAGCAGACAACCAATGACTCCTTATCACCTTTATGGTTACCCTCCAATCCTTGCCAACCTCATGAGTCCAAAATCAACACTTCATTCAGCAGTGCCTTTAGCTCATTCAGTTTTGAGAAACTGTGGGGTTTTTTTTAATCCATTCATTCAATAATTGCTATGTGCCAGACACTGTGCTAGGTGCTGAGAACACAGAGAAACACAATTTTAAATAGGTCCCGGGACTTCAAAATACCACCTCTTTTTAAGATCTTTTTAAAAACTGCTTAAACAGCTAACATGATACTCAATAGTGAAAGACTGAAAGCTCTTTCTCTAAGATCAGGAATGAGATAAGGATGCCCACTTTCACCACTTTTATTCAACATAGTATTGTAAGTTCTAGCCAGAGCAAAAGGCAAGAAAATGAAATGAAGCATCCAGATTGGAAAGGAAGAAGTAAAATTATCTGTTTGCAGATGGCAAGATCTTATATGTAGAATACCATAAAGATTACACACACATATACACACAGTTAGAAATAATAAATGAATTCAGAAAAATTATAGGATACAAAATCAATACACAAAAATCAGTTTTTCTATATACTAACCATCAATGATCCAAAAAGGAAATTAAGAAAACAATTACATTTATAATAACATCAAAAAGAATAAAATACTTAGGAATTAACTTAACCAAGGAGGCAAAAGACTGTACACCAAAAACTACAAAATGTTGTTGAAAGAAATTAAAGAAGACACAGATAAGTAGAAAGACATCCCATGTTCATGGATTAGAAGACTTTATATTGTTAAGATGTCAATACTACACAAAGCAATATACAGATTCAATGAAATCCCTACCAAAATCCAAATGACTTTTTTTTCCTTACAGAAATATAAAATATCTATCATAAATTCATGTGGAATCTCAAGGGACTCCAAATAATCAAAACAATCTTGAGAAGGAAGAATAGTGTTGGAGGTATCATGCTTCCTGGTGCCAAAACTTACAACAAAGCTAAGATATCAAAAAAGTACATAAAACAACAATGAGATACATGGATTAGGAGTGAGGAAAGGGATGAATAGGGGAAACACAGAGGATTTTTAGGGTAGTGATACTATTCTATATAATACCATAACAGTGGATACATATCATTATTCATTTGTTCAAGCCCACAGAGTGTACACTACCAAGAGTAAGCTTTAATATAAATCATGGACTTTGGGTGATAATGATGTGTCAATATATGTTCATCAATTGCAACAAATGTACCATTCTGGCATGCGATTTTGATAGCTGGGGAGGCTATGCATATGTAGGGTCAGTGAGCATATGTGAAATCTCTGTTCCTTCTGCTCAGTTTTGTAATGAACCAAAACCAGCTCTAAGTTAAAAATAATAATAATAAATTAATAAAAACCAGTATGGTACTGGCATAAATAAAAACAGACTAAGGGGATAGGATACAGAACCCAGAATTAAACCCTGACATATACGCTCAAATTATTTTTGACAAGGATGATAAGACTATTTGATGGGGAAAGGACATTCTGTTCAACAATTGCCGCTGAGAAAACTGGATGTCTACATGTAAAAAGAATGAAGTTGGACCCTTACCTTCCACCATATACAAATGTTAACTCAAAATGGGTCAAAGAACTAATCATAATGGCTAAAACTATAAAGCTCATAGGAGAAAATATAGGGAATACACTTTATGACATTTAATTTGGCAATGATTTCTTGGCTATGATACCAAAGCACAGGTGACAAAAGAAAAAATAAATAAACTGAACTTCATTGAAATTAAAACTTTTTTGCATCAAAGGACACTTGTCAACAGAATGAAAGGGCAGCCCATGAAATAGGAGAAAATATTTGAAAATCATGTATCTGATAAGGGATTAATATTCAGAATATATTTTAAAACTTTCACAACCGAAGAACAACAAAAACAATTTAAAAATGGGCAAAGAAAGGACTTGAATAGACATTTCACCAAAGAAGAAATACAGATGGCTAATAAGCACATGAAAAGATGCTCAACATCACTAATCATTAGGAAAATGCAAATCAAAACCACCATGAGATACAACTTCACACTCATTAGGATGGCTAGCATAAAAATAATAAAAAGGAAATAAGTGTTGATCAGGATGTAGAGAAATTGGAACCCTTAGGCACTGGGAATGTAAAAAGCTGCTGTGGAAAATAAAATTGTCACATGATCCAGCAATTCTACTTCTGAGTATTTCCCCAAAAGAACTGAAATTGGAGACTCGAACAGATATTGATATACAAATGTGCAGCATTATTCACAATAGCCAAAGGTGGAAACAGTCCAAGTGTCCATCAACTGTCCACCAACAGACAAACAAAATGTGGTATATCCATACACTAAAATTACTCAGCCTGGTACAATGTAGATGAAACCCTGAAGACATTACACCAAGTGAAATAAATCAGACAAAGACTATTGTGTGGTTCCACTTCTGTGAGGTAGCTCGAGTAGTCAAATTCATACAGACAGGAGGAAGTAGGACAGTGGTTTCCAGGGGCTGGGAGGAGGGGAAAATGGGGTGTTCTTTGTTTAATGGGTACAGAACTTCAGTTTGGGGAGATGAAAAATGTCCTGGAGATGGATGGTGCTGATAGTTGCACAACGAGGTGAATGTATTTAATGCTACTGAACTGTACACTTAAAAACAGTTAAGATGATGAATTCTGTTATGTATATTTCACCACAATAAAACAACAATAAAAAACTGTCTGCTTTTGCCCCCTGAGGGTAAGGGGCCATTCGTGGCTCTACTCTGAGCTCTCTGTAGTCTGGAATGCTATGTGGCTTTTCATGGGGCAGCTGAAAAATGACAATGTTTCTCAGGCTCCCCCACTGCCCATTTTTCTAAGGTCAGCACCATCTTCCCAGTTATTTAGATTCTAAATTTGGGAGTCGTCTTTCCTTTTCTCTTCTTCAAACTCTTTTGGAAAAAGGACTGGATTTGGGGTCAGAAGACCTGAGAGTTCTAGACTTGTGTCTGTCACTTACTAACTATAAGACCTTAAGCAACCAAAACCTTTGTGTCCTCCGTCGATTGAGATGAGAAAACATGTCAATGTGCCATAGGAACCAAACAAGAGACTGAAAATGAAAATGATTTGTACATTCCACACAAGAATACAAATCTGAATTGATCATTGATTTATTTACTCATTAAGTATTAAGAACCTATTACATGGCACAAGGACACATGGGAACATGCCTGCTTTCATGGAGCACACAGTCCATAGGGAGAAAGAGTTGACTCGAACAGTCACTCCAATGTACCACTGCAAACCATAAGGGTTGTGAAATGAGGTCGAGAGCAATGAGAGCACAGGAAGACCCCATCACACCTGGGAAGTCAGAGAAGGCCACCCCGAGTAGGGTGACCATGTATTCATTAGCCCAGGGTGCTTCCATTCACACCTGCTGTCTTGGTGTTAACATTACTGGAGCTTTTTTTTCACTCTCAAATGTATCCCAGTTTGAACAGCAAATTGAGTGGTCACCCTACTTCTGAGAAAAGGCTATCTGAGCTGAGACTGGAAAGAAGAACAGGCAGATGAAGAGGGAAGAGTATTCCAGGCAGAGAACAAATATGTAAAAGCCCAGAGGTCACACCGACCATGGCCCACTGGAAAGCCTAAAGGCAGTCAAGGTGGCTGGGGCTTAGAGGACAAGTGGAAAGTAGTGTGACATGAGGCTGAAGACCTAGACAGAGGCAGATCGTGTAGGGCTGCACCCCCACCCCCAACTGGATAGCAGAAACAGTAGGTCATGTGGAGAGCAGACTAAGATGGACCAGAGAGACAGAGAGCATGAGCCATAGCCAGCAGGGGGAAGTGTTTCAAGACAAAGAGAATGGTGAACACTGTGGACATGACTGACAGGTCAAGTAGGATGGAAACTAATAACTGCCCACTGGATATGATGGACACGGAGAGCTTCAGGACCATATCAGCCCATAGGGATCATCTTCTTGGTCCCTTCAGCACTTACTATGCTTATCATTGTCTGCACTGTTGTGAACTCATGTGTAACCCTTATCTCCCTCAGAAAACCAGGTATTTCTAGGACCTGGAACAATTTGACATACTTGTTTCAGGTCTCCAAGAATGGCTAACCAGGTGTCCAATTGGTCCTAGGCCCACAGGAAAATCAGAAGCCATAATCCTGAGAATCACCCATAACTCCCTTCCCTCCCCAATATCTAACTGGTCAGCAAGTCTTCTGGTTTATCTCCTAATTTATTTTTACATGTCCTCCCTTTTCTTAATGCCACTGCCTTACTTTGAGGCCTCGTTGCTCACCTGGATGAGGTGGAATTTATTAGTCACACATGAACTATAATAACTAGCATACCTCCCCACATACACATACACATGTTATCATCTTTACCACAAAGGAAGATTCTCCCTCAGCGCAAACACCCATGTGGACCCAAAATCCTTTTCCCTCTTACCTAGAAGGAAAACAAACTTGCAAAACAACCAGGCGCCAAGAAGAACTGAAATCATTAAATGTCCTTTGAGCATATTTGTGCTTAAGGAATTGATGTTTGGGTCCCTCTTCTAACAAATAGCCCAAAGAGGAAGTTCAAACCCCCCGAGGGATTTTACAAAATGAAATTGCACAGTGAATGCTGATGAAAGCACAATTCACATTTCTGTACTTTGTGAATGATTTTCTTCATAAAGCTTCTTCATGAAAGAAAATCTTTCAAGTGATTGGGCATAAAAGTGGCAAATAAGCTTTGATATGGGCAAGCGTATGTGTAATGCATCTATAGTGGGAAATGACCCAAATTATTGCTTTAAAATGAGAGGCCCAAAGCACTCTGAGGAAATCCAAGGAAGGGGTAGCAGCCAGAGTGGCACGCTTGGGCTAGGAAGACCCCAGCTCCAGCCCTGACCCGCCACACCCCACCCAGAGACTTAGACACACTGACCTTGCCCGTCTCCAGCTCACCTACAGTGGAGTTAAACAACAGCAATAAAACCTGTCCCCCTCCCAGGGCGGTCATGCGGACTGAGGTAGTGCCTGGGAAAGCACTTTGTAAAAAGCAAATTGCTGTTATACAGGATAGCCTATTATTTTTAATGCCCAAGGAAATCACCTCAACGAGTAACTTCAATTAAAAAAGATGCCAACCAGGGACGCCTGGGTAGTGCAGTCGTTAGGCATCTGCCTTCGGTTCAGGGCGTGATCCCGGCGTTCCGGGATCGAGTCCCACATCGGGCTCCTCTGCTGGGAGCCTGCTTCTTCCTCTCACTCCCCCTGCTTGTGTTCCCTCTCTTGCTGGCTGTCTATCTCTGTCAAATAAATAAATAAATAATCTTAAAAAAAAAAAAATGCCAACCAAATATCAAGCACCATTAGGACAGCTCTTGAATAAGAACACCGCAGTGTACCTGCACTTGGCAAACCCTCAATGATGCTCCCAGGCAGAGTTAATGGATTTCTCGCCAGTGTCCCCTCTGCACTCTGTCGATGCCTGTAGTACAGCCACTGCCATGTAGGGTGTTTATGCTTACATGACTGCCTCCCCATCAGACAGAATGCTTCAGGGTAGACACGCTTTATTCTTTCTATCCCCTCCCCAGCCTACCATCTGTGGTAGACGGCCTCTAAGATAGCCTCCAATCATCCCTGCCTCCTGGAATTCAGACCCTTGTGTCATCTTCTCCCACGACTGGCACAGGCTTGGTGCGTGGAACCAACAGCTACAGCAGAAGAAGTGAGGGGATGTCGAGACTGTGGCTTCTGTCTTGGGCACACTGTGTGTGTGTATGCGTGTGCGTGTCTATCTGGCTGTCTGGTTCCCATCTCTCTCATCATCATCACTCACGTTGGAGAAGCCTAAGGAGAGGGAAGAAATCAAAGCCTCCTGCCAACAGCCATGGGAATGAGCTTGGAAGTGGGTCCTTCCGCCCCAGTCGAGTCTTCAGAGGCTGCGGCCCTGTGAGAGACCCTGAGCCGAAACCCCAGCTAAGCCACTCCCAGGTTCCTCAATCCTCAGGAAGTGTGTGAATAATAATGTGTGATGTTTTCAGCTACTAAAGTTTGGAGAAATGTGTTAGACAGTAGTAGATAATGAATACACAATTCCAGGTTTATTTCTAACAGTGCCTTAGAGAATGAAAGCGTTCTGAGAATGAAGGAATTTAAGACTAATATATCTTCATAAGAAATTTAATAATTATTATTTATTAAGGACTTAATTGCGTGCCAGGTATCTTACATATATGTCTCCATTTTGCATATGAAAAAAAATACAACTCTGTTGCTGGTAAGTGGCAAACCCAGGATTTGAAATCATGTTGCTCCATCTCCAAAGACTGTGTGTGCCCTACTGGCTCCACTAAGCTAAATGGATGGATAGATGGATTAATCTATGAAAAAAAAAAAATGAGCACATGTATCTATGCAAAAAAAGAGCTGTGGTTAACACTTCAAGGAAGAGCATAGCACAGAAAAGTCCAGAGAAGACCAGTTAAGACAAGGAAAGGACTGAGCAATTGCCCTTCAACGATGGACTAAAAACTTAGCACTCTTTTCTTCAATCAGGAAAGCAAGCAGACAAAGAAAATACTGGTGGAGATCCATCAATGCTGAAGGGTGTGACCAGATGAAACATGGCTCCATCTGCCAAATCTGAGCATATCAAAAGAAGGTGAGTCCTCTTTTAAGCCTGAGAGAGGGAGGCTAGCTCAGTCCTCTCTTGTTCACATCTCAGCTAATGGCATCACTATCCTCCCAGACAGGTGAGAAGCACCAACCACCCACCTGAGGGGCCACAGGAAGATTCTAGGCTCCCACCTACCAGTGGAAAATAGGCTAACCAGAAAAGTCTTCCCCACGTGGGGGAGGGACTGGCCAGCTTCCTGACCACAGCATCTCTGGATGGGGCTGGGGGGAAAGACCACACACGGGGCAATTATACAGTAGGTGTTCAAACAATACTGATTTCTTTCTTCTCTTCCATGCTTTCCCTTCACGCCACACCTATTGGCTGGTAAAATATTACCCAAAGGAGATGGTGAATGGGGTGTTCTCTAGGGCCAGTCTAAGGTTACAGATGCACAAGGTATATTCAGAGTATTTGAAACCGTGTCGGTCTTCCTGGGTATGCACCTAACCTCTGGGGAAAGCCTGTACTTGCACAAAAGCTCCTTGACTTGACTTCCAGAACCTGGGTTCAAATGTCAACCCTGCCAACTTCTAAGGCTTTTGGTTTTAACATCTGAGAAAGAGGACTAGCAAAGGCTCCATCACAGAGGGTGTCAGGAAGATTAAAAGCAACTATGTAAATGAAAGGATGTTGGTGAAGAGCCTGGCACATAGAAGGAGCTAAGTTAGTCCTAGTATAGTATATTGACAGTGAACATCCTGGATTGTTCTTCACCTAATTAAGTCCCATGGTGAGAGAGGCAGAGAAGAAAAGTCCCCAGATAACTCCCCTGGTAGAGAAAGCAGAGGCTGTCCCTCAACAAATCCACCTCTTCAAAAACAGTAGTGAATCAAACATAGCTCCAGGGATTCAGGAGCCAGCCTGATCAGATGGAGGGAGGAATGCACGCAAGGCAGGCATTCTGGAGAGCCTGAGAAGTTCCACGTACCTAGAGCCCAGGGGGCGTAGCGGAGATAAAGCTGAAGAGGTCTCCATGACCCAGACAGGTCACGAAGGGCTCACAGGGTAAGCTGACAAGCTTGTACTTGATTCTGCAGGTAAAGGAGAGCCAAGGGAAGTGCTCCAGCAGGGCTGTACCAGATCCAGCTAGAATGAAGAATGGAGGGGAGGTAGAGTGAGACTGAGGGCAGCCAGACCCATGAGGAACCCAGCCAAGGCTAGGAGAAAGGGGACAGGGTGGAGTGGCAAGGGGACAAAGACAGAAAGAGTGCATTGGGAGTAGGGGTGAGGGAAGGTACAGAGGTCTAAGAGCACATCGCCAGTTTCATGGGTAAGAACTGCTCTGACAGCCAGTGCACTTTAAAGGAGCCCCTTCTTTCATGCCCATGGGCTGACAGTCCTCTTTCACCTCCTCCAGATTCCTAGCTGTTGTAGACTCTGAATGGAGAGGATCCCACAGGGATAACTAGCACTCTGAGGAGTCTTCCAATTTAATAAAGTCGCCGTCTGGCTCCAGTGAGTTTCCCAGGAAGACAATAATTACTCATCCTCTAATAGAGCCAATAAATATAGCAAAAGGATAAGTAATTAACAACCTTTTGCTGGAAAGTAGCAATTCTTGTGATCTACGAAGTTTCCTTTTCCCGTTCACTTCTTCCTTATTGCAAATATGATACTCTGGGTAAGCGTGCCATTCGTCCTTCACTGAGTTAATCACCAAAGTACATTGTATTTTTTTTATTAAATCCATTCATTATAATTGGCTCATATGAATTAGAGCTCAAAGAACTGCAGTGAGGCCTGCCATCCACCTTGCTTCTGCTTCTGATCACAACAGTTCTAATGAGATCAGAATTGTTACCAAACAATTGAACTATAGAAAAAAGGCTCATGTTAGCAGGAGGGCAAGAGAACCTTGCCCCTCTCATAATTTCAATGCCCCATAGCAATCTCTTCCAGTTATTTATTCTGGTGTCCAATTTCCCACTCGTAAAGAATATCAGTAGTAATTATACCAACCAAAAGAAAAAGAAAAATTTCACAAAATTCTAAAGTGATTTACCTCTTGGCTTGCAGTTTTAATTAAAATTCCAGTTTATTTGGCAAATCTCTGAAAAGATTAGATACCAATTTAGCACTATGTTCTTTTTCCACTTTGCAATTCATAAGGGTGACACAAACAACAAGATACCCACATTAAATGACTCTTACTCCATTCCATTGTAATTCAACCTATGGAAAAGAGTTCCAGTATAAATTGTAAATTATAAATTAACTCTTTTTTGTTCTGCAAAATTATTGATGGGGTTCAAGGCAGGCTCTCCCAAAATGTGCCACTCTGGCATATTATTTTGAATTAAAGTTACATAAGAAATAGTCGATGCGAGAAGGATGCTCTGACCGTCCTTTGTTTCCCTGAGAGCAGAAAATAAACCTTCCACGTGAAAGGTGCCCTCTCTATACCCAGAGGAAAGCAGAAATTCTTATCACCAGCAAGAGAGAATCTGGAACCCCAAAGACTACGTAAACAAACATGTTACTTCCTCTCTAATTTACTCTCTCAAGCTCAAACTTCTTTGTCTTGTCAACTCCTCACAAATTTATTGTTTCCTTGTCAAAAAAGTATAAAAGCTATCTGTTTGGTCACTCCTTTGGGTCTCATATCTTTGGGGCCCCGGTATGTACAAAATCAATGCAAATTTGTTTACCCCCATTAATCTCTCCCTTGTTACAGGGGATGTCTCAGCCAATGACCTAGAAGGGTAGAGAGAACTTTATTTTTTCTCCCCTATACTATCAAGAGCCATCTCCCTGCTCTCTACTCCCTCACTGTGAGTAAATGATATCAATTCACCATTAGTCCTCAAATTATCTCAAAGACTTCCACACCAAAACTTTAAGTGTGTTTATTAACTGAAATGGAAACAAGGCAATCCAGGTTTCCATTCCAACACACTTTGTTCCCAGCCAGGATTATCAGACGGCTTTTGCCAAAGTCATGCCCAACACCTCTTGTAGCAGCTCATCCCCAGTTAACCAAATACCCGGGCCCTTTCAGGACCGTCCACAGTGGCAACTCCACCAGAGAGCCGGTCTCAAGGCACCATGGTTTAGCCAGAACATCAGTGCATTCACTCAACACACAAGCACGTCGTGCCTTCGAGCCAGGTGGTATGCTCAGGGAACGCTGAAAGGTTCCACATATGGGTCAAAGTGTCAGTGGTGGAAGACAAAAGCTAGAGAGGTAAAAAACAGGATGATGAAAGAGTCCTTACCCTCAAAGAGCTCACAGCGCAGCAGCTGAGTTAGACACACAAACAGATCACTGGATGCTTGTAGCCACCATCCTATCAAGCATCTACTATATGCCTGCCCCCAGGCTGAGCTCTTTATCCATGTGGGGACGTTTAATCTCCACACAGCTTATGAATAGCCATCGTACTCCCATTTCGCAGAAGAGACAACCGAGGCTCAGAGGGGTAGGTGACATTTGAGTTGACTCTTGAACGAGAGAAAGATTGCCAAGGCTACAGAGGGAAAGGGGTCACCTGGGAGGAAGCAAAAGCATGTACAAAGGCCAAACAAGAGCTTGGAGACCCAGTCCTTCTCTGTCTGTGGCCATTAACTGTCTGAGCTGCCTTGGGCATTATTGGATCTCTTTGGGGTCTGTTTCCCCATTTGCCACATGCAGGGTACTTCCTATTATGCAAATCTGTGAGGGCCTACTCTTCTTTCCCAACAATTGATTATGATTTGTGTTGACCCTAAAGCACCCAGTGCTGTCATAATGATGAAACCAAGGGACAAAGAAGTGGTTTCCCAGAGGACTTATTAGATAAAGACTTACTAGATCTACCACCCTGAATTCATTTGCTCCTCTGACCCCTGAAACCACCTGTAACCTCCCAGAGACATCCCACTGCCATGACAGCCTCAGGCCAGCCCACCACATATTGTTAAGAAGAATTAATACTATTGCACCAGTAACTTCTATAATAAAAATTGTGCCTATGATTTATTGAGTCGATTTATTAAGCCCATATTACGTGCTGTGTACTTTACATGCACTACCTCAGTTCACCCTCACAACAACACTATCAAGTAGGTAGAGATATTGCCATTCCATTTCACAGATGAAGAAACTGAGGCTCAGAGCAATTAGATAACTTAGTCTTTAGTAGTGTACCCAGTAAGTGGTAGAGCAAGGAACAGAATCCAGCCCCATTAAGTCCTCAGTTCCCAGAGAACTAAGCCTAGGAGAAATGAATGAGGTTCCTTTAACAACCATAGAATTCCAGTGACGCACACCATACCAAGGCTGGTGTGTTTGGGAAGGGGCAGGGTAGAGCCCAGAGGAAGGGAGGTGCCCCCACCTGGGAGCTCTCCAGAGTGCTGAACTGCCTCTGCCCAAGTACTTCAACTCAGGGCACCAATATCTTCTGCTGGCGTGCCTCTGTCAGTCCTACCCTCACCTCCTGGTTTCAGGGCCCAATGGAGCCACTGACAGAATAGAGTGAATGGAAATGGAGTGCATCTGGGAGAGAAACAGTTAACTTTTAGAAGTACTGAGCTTGAGGGGACAACAGGACATCTAATTGGAACTATCCCACAAGGGATTAGAAATCCAGGATTGGGAGTAGAGAAAGGTCAAAGCAAGAGGTGAAAATTTGGGAGTCATGGAGGAGAGAACTGAAGAAAGGGTGAGTGCATTTTTGAAGTGGTTACTGAGAAAGAAAAGCAAAGGGCCAGGGTCAGAGAGCCCTAGCAGTCCTAGACAGTGGGTACCAGGAACAAATAAGTGAACTCTCCAACCCCAATATTGCACTGAAAGATGTTCAGAGAGCACAGAATTTAGTCGCCTGCAGCTTTGAACCTGTGAAAAAATAACCATCACCACTCCTCAACCTCCCCCCCAAAAAGAACAAGAAATGACAGTCCTCAAGGGAAAAAATAGAAATTACCCTGCCATAGTTGACATGATTCAAGTTAATCAAGGCCATACTCACTCTTACTTCAAGTAAAATGGCTCCTTATAAATTTGAGAGAGACCCTGAGCCTCTCTTTGGCCTTTCAGACCATAGAACCTAAAAGCTTCCATAACGGGATATTTATAAACACATCTCACCCCCGCTGGTAAAAGAGGTATTAGAAAATCACATTTATTCTCCGGCTCCATCCCCACCTGTACCCTCCAACACACTTACACAGAAATAGTTATACTCTTTTACCAAGTTAGTTTTTTATTCAAGTAAACGTGACGTGCATCAACTTAGGGTCAAGCACTAGGGATTCAGAGAAGGTGCAGTCCCTGTCTTTAGGATGTGAACTTCTAAATAAATCACTCGTGCAACGTGGCAAACAATCCAGCAGATGAGAGCCAAAGGGCTATGGGAGCACGAAGCAGGGTGTGAGTTCATCTTCTGGGAGGAGAGACGTGGTTTGCTAGCAACTTGAAAGATGAGCTGGAATTTGCTAAGCCCAGAGGCATAACGGTTGTCTAGTTTGGAGAAGGCCCATGCACAAAGGCACGGACACATGAGGGAGTGTGATTAGAAATCTCTTCAGGGCAGGGAAAGCATCTCAGTTATTTCTGAATTCCAGGTCCCTCCACCCAGTGTCTGCAAGGGAGTGGCAAGTCACAGATGCTGGAGGAACGAGTGGCATGTGGTTCAGTGCAGAGGGAATAAAGCATGATGATGAGGTCTTGCAACAGAAGGGGAACTAAGTGGAACCAGAATCTCTAAGCCTCAAAACAAATCTTGATGTAAAACCCCTCAGGCATACAGCAGACATGTGCAAGCATTGGTCATCCATTTCTCCAGCCCAGGCTCTGATAACAACTCTGCAGGTGAACAAGGCAGCTATGGGAAAGGAAACGTAGCCCCTCAATGTGGGCCAGGTCAAGAGCGATGGTCTAGTCCTCAGCTAGAACCCATCTCACTGTTTAGGATTTTGAAAGGAATTATCGGCCAAAACAATCCAAACTGGATGGAAGCCGAGGTGAGAGTGTATGGGCATCCTTATCAAATCTGGGGGTCTTCTTTTGTTTCTAATGAGGAACTGCACTGTCAAGTTCCAAATCTTCTCGTTATTCACAGCTCAGCACAGCCAACAGCTGTAGCAAAAGCCACTGCTTCACTAGCTCCTTGACATGAGGGTTGTTATTCCTCTGCTAAGTATTTGAGCAACACCTTTTAATTTATATCGTGAACGCAGAACAAACTGATTGATGGCCTAGCTCAGCTGCCAATGACAGTTGGTATTTCCCTGATGACCAGATAATGAGGCAACTGCATTAAGTGTATGTCACCCTGATCAGCTGCTGTGGTCTATTAAGACAGAGCCAGGCCACTCACAGCTTTCAGTCAGCTCCCACCGAGTCCAGGTTTTGAAGCACTCTGGGACGAGTTTAAACACCTCCATATTTCCATGGCATTATAAATCTGGTGCTTTTCTGGAGCATCCTGAAGAAGCTGGCCCAGTAAATTTGGCTTTGCTAAAAAAAATCTGTTTTCTATTACAAATAATGATTAGTAGAAATACTATAGGATTAAAAATCAGGAGACCAAGATTCTGGCCCAAATCAATTAATTCATCCACTCAACAAGCATTAATGAGTGCCTAGCTATGGGCTAAAGGCTGAGATAGAACAATGTGCTGAGCGTTGACTCTGCACCCGGCACAGTTGTAAGCACTTCACATGTCTACGATCACTCGATGCTGCTAACAGCCCTAGGGGTCAGCAACATTATCATCTCCATCTTCCAGAGGACGCAATGGACACACAGAGAAGTAAAGTAACTTTCCTCAGTTGTTTGTTTGTGTTAGAGAGAGAAAGAGCCCATGCCCGAGCACATGAGAGCGTGTGGGGGGCTGGGGGGAGGGGCAGAGGGAGAGAGAGAATCTTAAGCAGGCTCCACGCTCAGCATGGAGCCGATGCAGGGCTCAATATCACGACCTGAGCCAAAAGCAAGGGTCAGACGCTTAACCGACTGAGCCACTCAGGCGCCCCGGCTGCCTCCATTTTTAACTTCCTAAGTGGCAGAGCCAGGGCACAAACCCAGCCAGTCCGACTCCAGAGACTGAAAAGATGAAGCTCCGGCCTTAGAGAAGCTCAGAGTTTCTTGGAGGGTATATATACAGCTATGTGCGCTTAATGGCTCTATTGCCCAAGGGAAAGCTTCTAATCTCTCTGTATTCGTTTTCTACTGCTGCACAAAAAAATTGAACACAAATTTAGTGACTTCAGACAACACCCATTTATGGACTCACAGTTCTTTAGGTCAGAAGTCCACCGTAGTATGGCTGGGTGCTCTGCTCAGATTATCACAAGGCTGAAATGCAGGTGTTGCTAGGGCTGCAACTCCTGTCTGGGCTCAGGGTCATCTTCCAGTTCACTGCATGGAAGAATTCATCTCTTTGCAGCTGTAGGACTTAGGTCCTCATTCTCCTTAGAACTGCCAGCCAGGGACCATACTCAGCAACTCGAGACTGCCCACAGTTCCTTGCCATAGTGACCCCCAATGGCAGTTCACAAAAGTGGATGTTGGCTTTCTTCCAGAAGCTAAAGCACATCTGTCTCACTTCTTCTTCTGCAACCCAGCCAGAGGACAAAAAGATGTTTTGAAAGAGCTCACCTGATTAGATGAGGCCCACCCAAGGAAATCTTTCTTTTGCCATATAATGTAACAAAATCACGGGAATGACAGCTTATCATATCCACAGGTCCCACTCTCACTCAAAGGGAGGGGATTATACATGGGTGAAGGCCCCTAGGGGTCATCTTGGAATTCTGCTTATCACACTTTCTGAGTTTTCCCACTCCTGGTCTGAGGATAGATTAGATGATGATGGTAATACCACATATATACTGATTTACAGTTTAATAAAGACCTTTCCACACATACTATCTCATTGGAACCTTATAATCCAGAGATTCAGGTGCTCTGGGAGCGAAGGTTAGCCTCACTGTCAGGAAAAAGAATCTAAGGGTTAGTGAAGTTAATAACCTTTGGCTTGCCACACTGCCAGAGCATGGGAGAGCAAAGACTTTAACTCAAGTCTGATTCCAGCACCTGAGCTCCCTCCCACTGCCCATGCTGCCATATTGATCTGAGAGGACCAGATACATTCTGGTGCCAGTGCCACAAATGAAGCGAAAAGAATGTAGAATCTGGTGTCAGACAGATCTGGGTTCAAATCCAAGCTTGCCCCTTATTAGCAAGAGGGTCTTGGGCAAGTCTCTTTCCTTGTCTGGGCATCATCATCTTTAAAATGGGGGCGGGGGGAGTCGGACCACATGGTCTCGAAGGGCTCTTTTAGCTTCAAATCAGGGAAAAACAGCTTCAATTGCACTATGGAAGATGATTAGCTCCATGTTTCCACTCTCTTGGTTGAAGGAGAACCCTATAACCCTCTCTTCCAGGTATCTCTGTGGTTTGGGGGAGGTTTCTATTTTATTAGATTCCTAAGTCTGCCATAACCAAGGATCACAAATTGGGTGGCTTAAAACAACAGAAATGTATTCTCTCACAGTCCTGAAGGTCAGAAATCTGAAATCAAGGCATTGAGAGGGCTGGTTCCTACTGAGAGACCTGAGAGAGAATCCATTCCATGCCTCTCTCCTGCTTCTGGTGGTTGCTGGCAATCCCAAGCATTCCTTGGTTTGAGATGCATCACTCCAATCTCAACCATTCCCGCCTCTGTCTTCACACGGCCTTCACCTCTGTGTGCCTCAATGTCTTCTCCTTTTCTGTTTCTTGTAAGGATACTCATTGGGTTTAGGTCCCAACCTTATCCAGGATCTTAATCCAGGATCTTAATCCAGGATAATCTCATCTCAAGATCCCTAACTTAATTACATCCACAAGATTCTATTTCCAAATAGGTTACCATTCACAGATATTGGGCAAGACTTGGACTTATCCTTCAGGGCGGACACAATTCAACCCATATCATAAATGGACTTATGCATCCCGTCACTGATGGCATATAGGTGCTTTCCGATCCTTCCTCATTACAAAGAACACTGCAATAAACATTCTCACTGTATCTCTTTGTGCACATGAATAAGAATTGTTCTCTAGAAGAGGAATTGTTTGGGTCACAGAGTAGACACACTTTCAACTCTGCCGGCTACTGCTACGTATCTTTGCTAATCGAATCAATATGAAATGGTAGCTCATCGTTTTCACTCGCATATTCATGATAAGACTAGTGAGATTGAATTATTTGTTTCAAATGTTTATTGGACATTTGAGTTTCCTCTTTCAATAGCTCTTCTAAAAAAATCTAAATAAGTGATGGTCTATCAAGATTATTCAGGAGCTTTTCAAAAGTACAGAGATGATTTAGTAAAGGTGGGCTGGGAGCTAGAAATCTAAAGGCTAAAACACTTGCCAGGAGGCTGAGGCACAGCGCCAGGGAAGGACCACTGTACAAAATGTAGTCATGGGTCTTATTGGCACTTGGTTGTTATGCTCTCAGAGTGCACTGAGGGGCACTATCTCATACAAAACCTTGAAACTGCATTGAATCGGGGGTGTTGATGGAGCAACGCCAATCACTCAGGGGCTCCTTTATGAAGGCCCTCTGGGGAGACTTCTCCCAGCTTTCAGTGCTAGGAAAAACTTCATTTCTCTGAAGCAACATCTTTTATTTTATCTGCCAGCACTATGACTTCACAACTTGGCGTGTTTCTGGTTTTTCCCTGGTAACCAGAAAGCCCAGAACCAAATCTGTGTCCCATCATAAAGACTGTGCAAAATCTTTAGACCTCACTTTTTTTTTTAAGATTTTATTTTTTTATTTGACAGAGAGACAGACAGCAAGAGAGGGAACAGAAGCAGGGGAAGTGGGAGAGGGAGAAGCAGGCTTCCCTCTGAGCAGGGAGCACTCAATCCCAGGACCCCAGGATCATGACCTGAGCTGAAGGCAAACGCTTAATGACTGAGCCACCCAGGTGCCCCAAGATTTCATATTTCTAGATACTAACTCTTTCCGAAATTCATCTTATTACACCATTTTTATTGTTCCTTTGCCCTGACTTTTTAACTTTTTTAAAAAACTTATAAAAATCTATGTATTTTTAAAAGCCACTTTACATACTTTTGGGGAATAAGATAGGCATAAATACATATTAAAATAAGTTTATATTTTATCTTATGAGATGTAAGCGATAATATACAATTTATGCTGAGTTAAGGCCCTCCTTTCAAAACTGACCTATTTTCAAAACTCATCAACGATAATAACAGTTCTACTGTTGGTGTTTAACTAGAAAAAAATATTTCAAAGATGAACTGTTCTCCACATATCAGTGAAAATGATTAACGCTAGAAAATGGGTCATGTAAATTGGCTAGCTGTAGCCATTCAGGTGCAGAAAAGACAGGATTGGGTTTTACAACACAATACCATTCATTGCCAAGAGACTGTCATTGAGTTTCTAAATGGTGCAAGAGCAACTGCATATATATGAGACCTCCTATATTTAGTTTGGTGGCTTTATAAGTAAAATTAATTTTCAAAAACTTTCACGAAGTTTTTTTACAGAGCAGTTTTAACTTCTTGGTTCCTTGGTTCCTGTGTCCCTTAAAGCAACGGAAAAGCATGTTAATGCTTGCCTCGCTGTTACTTTAATTCCTTCAGGAAACTACTCCATGGATGGCCAACCAATTCACCCCAGTTTTCACAGGACAGTAGACTAGTGTCCCAGGCACTGCCTCAGTCCCAGGCAAACTGGGAGAGTTGGTCGTCCTGGCAGTGGGGCGCCTTCCATTTGCCACTGGTCAGAGAAAGAGCCATTAATGGCAAGTCCTTCTCTTGCATTTCAAGTCTGAATGGCAGTCACACATCCCCAAGTGGGTCCCAACTGGGAGGGAAACAAAATAAAATTCTGAATTTGCTTCACCTACTAATACCAGCCTGGATTTCACAAAAGATTAGAAGAAATCTTCACAAGACAATGTTCGTATTATCCTTCTAAAGAATTACAGGAAAAGAGAGTCTGTAAAGCTACCTTTGAAACTCACCTTACCACCCATGATCTTTTAAAAATATTAAGTTCGGTCTACAATGATATCATTTTCATTCTCAGCACCGAACTGAATAAAGAAAATGTAAAGATATGCTATCCACAGGCAGTCAGGTACAAATTATTAGAGACTTCGAAGTGGGTCACCAGAATAACGTTAAAAGACCGGCAGAAGACAGTCTTTGGAGTTGAGGGGGAGAAAGGTGGACTGAATTCTAACTAAACCTTTAAGAATATTAGAAACCTTTTAGAATAGTGTGTTGAGCAGGTAGCCTTAAAGCCTATTAATCCATTCCATTCAGCACCAATAATCGTAAGTGTGTTCTCCAAAGGAAGTGTTAAAAATAGAAACAACAGGCCCCAAATGGATTTTCAGTCTCTCCAGGAATATAATCTCTAACAAGTCCATCTGGAATTACCTGATCCATACTAATAAAGTAATCTGCCTGATAGAAACCTGCCTTTCCCCAAAGGAAGGTGATTTTGCCCGAAACAATCCACTTTTTGCTAGAAATTTCTTTTTTCTGCCCCCTTCTGCCTATACAAACCCCTCGTGGTGTACAGCTTGGGGGCTACTCTCTATTTGCTGCACGGAATGCTACCTGATTCATGAATTGTTGAATAAAGCCAAACAGATCTTTGAATGAACTCAGCTGAATTTGCTTTTTTAATGGAAATGAAGAACTAACATTTATTAGATGCCTACTGTATGCCAGTTGTTCTAAGACTTACTATTCTATTTAATCTCCCAACACCACTGTGGATTGATCATGTTCATACATTTTTACAGTTGAGAAAAACAAAGCTCCGAGGTCATTCACATTGCACTGTGCTAGGTGTTGGGCATGTAGTAATAAACATGAGAGTCATAATAATAAAATAACAAATTATAAACATTAGAGTCATAAATAATAAACCCAAGAGACATGGTTCCTGCTTTCAAGGGGCTTAGGGTCTAGGGGGAAATGATAGACACTTAAAAAATTCTTACAAAAATAATTATTTTCCCACCCCAGCTTGGTGGGAATCAAGGAATGCATCCCTGAGAGCTGAAGAAGAGGAAGACAAAGGAGATGGGAAGAGGGAGAGAAAGGAAAACAATTTCTTGTTTCCTGGCAGAGAAAATGGCAGGAGAGTTCTCAAGATGAGAGAACGTTCAGTTACATACCCGAAATAACACAATTTACAAGCAGTCACACTGGATTTTTGAATCATGTGCTTTCTGACTCCAGAATTCCCCAGAATTCCTGTCCTCTCTACTGCAATACAATGTGACCAGCTGTGCTTCAAATCTACAGAGGACAGGAAAAAAAAAAAAAAAAAAAAAAAAAAGACCCAGGTCCCAGAGATGATACTCAGTGTTTCCCAGGCTAGTCTGATCATAAGAATTGCCTAAGGGTGGCTTGTTAAAAAAAAAAAAAAAAAGATTCCCCAGGTCCCATCCCTACGGGGAAATCAAATTTTAACAAATGCCGCAGGTGATTTTTATGATCAGACAAATTTGGGATACGCAGAGTTAAGGCTTCAGAAAACCTAAAACCCAACATGCTAGAAGCTTACTTCGCTGCCACCTCCTGGACATTTTTAAGAACTGGGTGGAGCTCCTTGAAGTACTTCAGCCTTCCAAGAAGAAAAGGAATGGGGATACGAAAAGAAAGAAAACTCTCTGGAGCTCAATCAACCAGGCGGTCAAATAAAAATTGTTCCCCTTCCTTTCTTGCAGCTTTCCTGTGGATTTTTACCGTCTCTCATTCCGGGTTAAGTAATGTCCTCTCAGTATGGATTATGTGACTCCTGTCAAAACCAAACCCATTCCCGGACCAGAAGGCTCAGTAACGTGCCACTGATTTGGAGTGAGCACTAATTAAGGAGTTGAGGAGAGTAACTGAAGCAGCAAGATAATAAGAAACTATAAGCCTTGGCTTTCATCTGGGAGAGGTTATGGATTTAGAATCCAAACACTGAGGTTCAAATCCCAGACCTACCACTTACTAGATGAAACACAGACGAGTTAATGAACCTCTCTGAGCCTCATTTTCCCCAACTGCGAAGAGGGTTATTAATACCCCCCCTCCACAGAGTGATTTCTGAGGAATATGTGAGATAATGGAGGTGGGAGCCTGACACCATCAGGTCCTTAACAAATGTTTGTTCATAAATAATAAAACGAGAGTGAATTTATAGCTCAACAAGAGAACTGTGCTAATATGGAACCAAGAGTTAATAAAGATGAATTAAATTAATAAAAAGGAGATTTGCAGGCACAAAGCACTGATTCTAAGGTATGTTCTGAAAAACAGGCCCTTCCTGGATACAGTGCATTGAATTATAATGTGGTTCTCTGGGATACGATGTTTTAAAGCGTGGGGGTGGGAGGGAGATTTAATGTGCTAATTTTTATTCATTTAGGCAACAGATTTCCCAGGAGCTGGGCAGGACTGAACAAGGTTTAAGAAAAGAGAGCAGACTTCAAGCTGAAGTGACATCAGCTCAGGGGCTGGAGAACTGGGGGAGCAAAATGTGGGGCGGGAGGGTCATTCGTCATAATAAGGCCATACCACTTAGAAGGTGCTTTACATGACTTTCCTTTCCTGAGACAGAAAACACAGGAGAAGTTTGATCAAGGCTGCGGGGAGGACACCAGGGAAGGACACGGAGCCAGAGTCCAGGGTCACAGAGAGAGCAATCTTGCCTCGGAAACACAGGAACAAGCAGAGCCGACAGTGTCGACTGGACTAGTCACCTCGCAGTGACTGGATATCAAAGACCTAAGGACTGAAGCATGTCAGACACTGAGGCTGGGCCCATCGCAGACATTCCTTCTCTACTTAAACCAGAAAGGCCACAAAACCATCCAGAGGCGCCGCTAATCATCAGATGTTTATGCAACAGGTAAAACTTACTGCACATTCAGGAAAGTTCTACAGAATCCCCTAAAACACAAGAGAGGCCCACGGAGTGGTACGGTCATCAAGATTTGAGTTCAAATCTCGATTCTACATGACCTTGGGCAAGTTACTTAACCTCTGGGAGCCTCTCCCTTTCTTTGGAAATCAGGGATAATATTTTTCACCTCAAAGGTTTACAAGGATCAAATGAGATAACCTATGAAAACTACCTAACACAGAGAAAGCACTCAGCAGTGTTTGCTTCTCTGCCACTCAAAACCAAACCAGCAAACAAAAGGACTTGGTTTCTGTTACAGTCAATCCAACTTCTTCGAAGAGCAGGGCATTCAGAAAGTTGGTTGATAATGTGGGAAAACAAACTCTCAAGCTAAAAGCCGATTTGCACTGCTTTATAAATCTGCCAAATATCCCTGCTGGGGAATCTGGAATCCAAGCCATCTTGGGAAGAGAAAACAAAGGTCTGTATTAGCAAAGGCTTTAAAAATAAAGAAACGATGTACTTTATCTCTCGCTTTCTCATGACAAGCCGGATCTCTAATTCCTAATCCTTTCTCCCCACAATGGTTACCAGAATGAAAACATTCCCCATTTTAATGAATGCTGGGTTTTGTTTTTGGGTTTTTTTGTCCTACAGATAGTCTCACACCAGCACACAAAGACACATCTATGAGGGGATGGCGGGCGCAGCTTCATAGAGTGGCAACAACTGTAGATGGCCACATGCACGTGGATGGGGCTCCAGATAAGTAAGTGATGGGACACCCACACTGCGGGATGTCGCTCAGCCGTAAAGGATGCAGTAAATTAATTCGTGCTTACGTGAAACAATAGCTAAGTTCTTTTGTTAAATGGAATGAAAGGTGCAGAATAGAGCGCATCATAGGAAAGCATTAGGTGAAGAAAAAGAACTATTTCTACACGGATGCCCATGCCTGCATATCTCTGGAAACATACCAAGAAACTGCTCACGGGGGTTGCCTTTGAAGAAGGGAACTGAAGGTGGGATGAGAGACGTATTTTTCAGAGTTTACACTTTTATACTATGTTGATTTTTTTACCATGTGCATGTTGCTAAGTTTTCATCAATCAATGAAATTGAGAGACACGGTGGTGATGAAGACACTGACGACTAGAATGGTAACACTCACAGTGTGTTAGGTTACACACCAGGGGCCTTCTCTCTCACCCATCCTCTGAGGTGAGGGTTATTATCCCCATCATTCAGCTGAGGAAACTGAGGCTTCAAGTTTGGACAAGTTCAATAACTCCTCCTAGTCCACACAACTAGCAAGGAGCAAAATATGGATTGGAACCCAGTTTGGACAGACTTCAAATCCTTCTTCATACTGCACTGAGACAGAGCCTGCAGGCTGTTCCCCAAAATGCATGTCCTCTTCTTTCTGGACACAACACTAGTCTACATTCCCGGTGTCCCTTGCTGTGACAAAGCCTCTCTGTGACCCAAGTTTAGTCAGGTTCCTCTGAACGCTCTTCCCAACTGGGCCTCCACCTTTGGCCCTCCGTGTCAGTCTCTGCAGGGCCTGGTCTTAGCAGTTTAGCAAGAATCCCCCACCCAGGATCTGATCCCCGTAGTATCTCATCAAATTCCTCATCCTTCACCTTTGGTATCTGATGCCCTTGGCCTGCTTCAGCAAGAATCCTGTCCAACTGGTTTAGCCAGCAGCCCTCCTTGCCCCCAGTGTTTCTTCTTAGTAATTTTCCATCCCTTCATCCCCAACGTGCTCCTTGGCTATACATCCCCACTTGTCCTCGTGGTATACAGAATGCAGCCAGGCCTCTTTGCCTCTATTGCAAGAGTTCCCGACTAAAATCTGTTTTTACCACTACTGCCCAGCTCTGGTTTCCTTCAATGAGAGTTAAGTGTGAGTCGCCGAGCACCTTCTATGAATCAGGTGTTGTCTGGCAACACAGGAATGACTAAGGTAGTCCCTACCTGTGCAGTGGGGAGACTTCCCAGGTATTTGAGCCTATCTCCTCAGGTCACGTCAGAGACATTTCAAAGCAAAAGGAGGATGACAACTTTGCATTTGTTCCCGACTAGCCAGCTATGCAGTCAGGACAGGTAAGAGGTCAGGCTGGGGATGGGGAGCAGGGCCAAGGAAGGACGAGGGGAGGGGGGTGATCGCTCTCCCAGGTGGAGGAGGGTGAGAGCCCCCTGCTGGATGGCCCCAGAGAAGACCCAGAGGCATGATCCCCAGATAAAATCCTCCTTTCCTGCCAAGAGACAGGAGGACAGAGAGGAGAGCTAGCGGGCTGGACTCGCTCCCTCGCTAATGTGTCTCTCCGCCCCTCTGCAGCCAGCACGGCACACTCTCCCACTCTTTCAGGTCACAAGCCCCCCTGGACACCTGCTGTAGGCCAAACACTAGACACACACATACACACACACACACCCCACTACCTCTGTCCTCAAAGTGCTCAGAGTTAAGTGTCCATAAACAAATCATTATCCGCATGAAAAGCAATATATACAGAGGAATCCACCTGGTGCTAAGAAGACACAGAGGAAGCAGCAGCTGCTTCCGCAGGGACGGTGGGGCTCATGGCAGAGCTCACGATTGGCTGGATATTGAAGTGGGGCTCCAAGGTCAGCAGGCAGGGAATGGGGGGAACCAAAGCTATTCCAGCCCAAGAGGTCAGGGGAAGCAAGGGTGGCGGCACCTGCCTAACCTGGGCTGTTAGGGTAGAGCACAGCTGGCGTGGGAAAGTAGGGAGGAAGTCTGGCAGGGGTGAGGCTAGCAGGCTAGCAGGAGGAGATTTTAAGGGCCTTAAATGCTTTGTCAGGGTGTGAGTAGGGATTTTGAGTGTGAGAACATCCACCCCACAGCCTGTCACCACCAGAGGGACCTCATCCTTTGGCTTTTGCTTCCAAAATCTCCTCTTAAATGTGGCCCCCAGGAAGAAAGCACAATGAATCCGCCATCTACTTGCTCATTACTAACCAGGAAAGATCTCGGGATGGAGTCAAAATCATCTTCAGGGAGAGCCAGACAAGTGTCCCTGAGGGGCAGAGGAGAGGAGACAGGATAGACGGAAGGGGAAGCAGCCAGACGGTGGGAGCAAGGTGGGCAACACTGGGCACACGCAGCCTGCAGCCCGGAGCCTGGCGGAGGGGCAAACAGACAGGGTCCTGCCCTCGGGGAGGGTACGGTCGGGGCTGGCACAGGTTGCTGACCTCCACACCATTCATCCTTTGCACAAAACTCAATCCCTGCATGTCTGGTGGAGAGAAAAGACTGCAGAGGGGAGGCAGCCCGGTGCAGAGGAAGGAGTGGGCAGCACAAGGTCAGGCCCAGGGTTAAGATTCTGGTTCTAGGGGCGCCTGGGTGGCACAGCGGTTAAGCGTCTGCCTTCGGCTCAGGGCGCGATCCCAGCGTTATGGGATCGAGCCCCACGTCAGGCTCCTCTGCTATGAGCCTGCTTCTTCCTCTCCCACTCCCCCCTGCTTGTGTTCCCTCTCTCGCTGGCTGTCTCTATCTCTGTCGAATAAATAATAAAATCTTTAAAAAAAAAAAAAAAGATTCCGGTTCTACCTCTCCGTGGCTGGTGTCCCCTCCAAGCCCTTTCCTTCCTCGCCTACCAAACGCACAGCATCGTCTCTACTGGGCAGCGGTGCCCATGCCCGAGCTTCTAACCAGAGTCTGGCTCAGGGAGGACCGGACCCTGGAGGTCGTTTGTTCCCTTCCTTTTCCCCTCAGGAGGAGGGCCATGTGTGTGAATAGCCTCTTTATTCTTTTATTTCCACATGGTCTGAATTTAACTCTGCGTCTTCCTCCTCAATGAGGTTGAAATATATCATTGGTTACTTAATGGCCCTTCAAGCACTGAAGCCTTTATTAAATAGGAGCGTGATACCCATGTGATGACAGTGCCGGGGGCCCACAAATCTCTCCCCACTGCTTTGGTGAAGACAGCTTCCCGCCGCCCCCTGGGCCGCCGGCTCCTTCTGCCTGGAAGGAGACTCAGGGAAGGGGGCACCCCTGCCTGGAGGGCTCCAGGAGCTGGAAGGCGGAGGCCCCTCCCCCACCAGAAAGGAAGACAGTGGTCCCTGAGGCGAAGAGACACCAGGGAGCCAATTCGCCCCTGGCACGGCACCCACCGCACCACGGGACAGATGGCGGACAGTGCACCTGACTTGGCACAGACAAAGACCTGGGTTTGAGTCCTTTGGCCAGCCCAGCCTCGGTTACCTCATCTGTAAAGTAGAAGGCATAAAGGCCCCTTGTCTCAGAGGGTGGCTGGGCAGCTCCTTAAAGTGACAGCAGTAACTCTGCCGCCCTGCAGCAAGGAGGCCTGTGGTCCTACCCTGCTGGTTTCTGCAGGTTGACTGGGTCACAAAGTGCCATCTCCGAGCACTTGCCACATGCCAGAAACCCACCAGGAAGTCACTCTCCCTGCCCTCAAGGAGGCTTTCCCTACTTCCAGTTCACCCCCAAAGGCTTCATACACCTGCATACCACAACCAGAGGGGTCTTTCCAACATACAGAGGTGATTTCTGTCACACACACACACACACACACACGTTTACAACTTCCCAGGGGTTCCGCAGAGCTCTCAGTTTGCAGTTAGGACCTTCATGTCTTGGCCTCTGCCTACCTCTCAGGTGGGTGGCATCATCCCTCACTGTCCCTCCCACAAATTCTGTGTCCCAGCTGCAGGACAAGGTTTGCAGTCCCCCCAAGTTCCCTGTGTTCCAGCTTGCCACCCTGTTACTGGGCTTGCTGAGCCGAGTCTGAATACGGGAACGCTTGCTCAGCCCTCTCCTCCTTTCAGACTCAGCGCGAGGCTCCCTGCTTAGGATGCTTCACTGAGCCCTGCATCTGAGTCCTTCACCACTGCTCTTCCTCCTCCATGGAGCTGTAATAACTAGAGAGTGAGCTCCCTGCGGGGAGGGGCCCCCAAGGGGTCGTCTCCTTGTTTGCCTAGTGCTCAGTGGAGTCCATGGTGCAAAATAAGGGCTCAGGAAATGTCTGAGGAATGAATGAAAAACTCATTTCAGCCTAGGTGAACTGGAAATCTGATGGGGAAAGGAGAAAATTAAACAAGCTGTAACAATGAAGTTGACTAGTGCTATGATAAAAGAGGCCTGAAGACAGAGGAGGACGGACGTAGGCCCGAGGAGAGAAGATCAACACAGACTAGCAAAAATAGCAACACCTCACCAATCTGGAACTCCGCTAACTCACTTATCCAGAAAGTAGTGGGAACCCAGAAAGAAGGATTAGAGGCTACATAACAGCCAAAATATGTCAAAAAGACTGACTCCTACTTCCCTGAGTGCCTCTGACACACATGAGTCTTTGCCAAAACCTGCAGGTTGACCTCATTTCCCCCCACCTCTGCCCCCACCACATTTCCTACAAAACTTCTAATAGAACCCTGCGCATCTCACATTGGACTCATCAGCTATGTCTTCTCCCCCGAGACTGGGGCCTCCAAGGCCACCACGTGTGGCTTTTTTTAGGTCATGCACAAGGGGGCCATGATGTTGGTCACATGCAGGCATCGTTCATGTTTTGAACACTTTCCATACATTTATAATCCATATATTTATATTTTTTTACTCTATAACAAATGAATTATTCATAAAATATTAGTTATTATATAATATTTACATATTATCATAGGAAAAGGACTTATTGATTTAAACAAGGAATTCAAAAATATTCTGGCTCAGGAAACAAGCATCAGATGATTTTATTTGACAATTTTATATTTATGACGAGAATCTTCTGGCAAATGGTACTCAAGTAAGTGTCTTGTTTTAACAAGAAAATATGTATTGTTCCCCTTTGACAAACTGGATTATCAAAAGACTGTTGATCTCTCTTTTTTTTAATTTTATTTATTTATTTATTTATTTACTTATTTATTTGACAGAGAGAGAACACGAGTAGGGGGAGTGGCAGAGGGAGAGGGAGAAGTAGGTTCTCGCTGAGCAGGGAGCCCACCAAGCAGCTTGATCCCAGGACCCTGGGATCATGACCTGAGTCAAAGGCAGACGCTTAACTGACGGAGCGACTCAAGTGCCCCAAAAGACTGTTGATCTAATAACATCTAAAATAGACTGTGTTTCTAAATTAGATCTGCTTTTACATTGGATGTACAATTGGTGAGTACTTTTCATTTTTTTGAAAAACTCCTCATTGGTATTAATGCACTAGTTAAATCACAGTGCAGTTCAATTCAGCTGTTTGCTTCTTGTGCCAGAATATTTTTGAATTTTAAGTTAAATCAACAAGTATTTCATTACAATGCTGTGTAAATATTATCTAATAACTAATTTTCATGTATCATCAATAATCCATTTGCTGTAACAAATTCATCATTGAGATGTAAATAATATATTGACTCATCTAATATTTTCTTCCTTGAGGAGGGGTACCTTGTTCTCATTCACACAAAAGGATGGTATGGCCAGTAGTGGCCCTGGTTCAAGGGCAGGGATGGTGTCTACTTGTGTCTTTTTTTTTTCAAGAGCGAGAGACAGCGCGCAAGCAGGGGCGGGGGGCAAGGGGCAGAGGGAGAGGAAGAGAATCTTAAGCAGATTCCATGCCAAGGGAGGGGCCCACATGGGCCCGATCTCACAACCGAGAGCATGACGTGAGCCAAATCAAGAGTCTGATGCTCAGCCAATTAAGCCAGCCAGGCACCCCCCATTTTTTTTTAAGTAGGCTCCACACCCAGCATGGAGCCCAAAAGAGGGCTTGAACTCACGATCCTGAGATCAAGACCTGAGCTGAGATCAAGAGTCGGACACTTAACTGACTAAGCCACCCAGGTACCCCTAATTGTGTCTCTGTTGCCATTGCCTTGAACGAGGCTTGGGGCACAGTGGACATACAACATATATTTGAATGAATAATGGAGAACTTCAAGGCCTCAGGGTTTAAAATCATATATGTATGCTCTATTTCACTGTACTTCCTAGAAATACTTCTGCACATTCTAATGGAATAGTATTGCATAAACTCTTGAACAACCCTCCTTGGTGACCAGCTGAAGCTTATTCAACTGTCACCCAGCGGGGACCATTCCCCTCTCCCTTTGTTCTCTAGACACAGAGTACTTTTTCTGAGAAGCCTTAAGAGTAAGAAGTTTTCACAGCTATCACATACCATTAAAGGAACATCTTTGCAACCTGCCTAGACAGTCATAAAGTTTAGTAATTTCTGAGAAAGTGTCATAAAATCCAGTAAGAGGGCAAGGCTTTGAGTGAGTAGTTTCAAATAGAGCCCGAGGTTCCTTAAGAAAGAACAAGTGCACAGGCTAAAGAAAGCTATGTTATCATGGAAAGTAAACCCAGCCAAAACCGAAGACTTGCAGGGGCTTACAAACAGCTGGTTCTCTATTTCTGGCTTGAGCTCTGCGATGCCAGAGACAGGATGAGTTCACTGCCTGGAATCCCTTTATGTCATTTCCCTTTAAAGAAAATAGTCACTTTGAAGGTAGTCCAAAAACACAACACTAGAACCATTACTGATTACACAGTTCAATTCAATTAGCATTTGCTGAATGCCTTCTCTGTGCCAGGCACTGAAGAACTCAAAGACGAATAAGACAAGCTTCCTGCTACTGGATATCCACAGTCTAGGGGGAGAGACAGACCATCTCAACAGTCTTGCCCACCCAGCCCCATCCTGTCCCAGGCAGCACCATCTCTCCCGAGGTATAAGACAGCATCCTAACTTGCCTCTGCCTCTACTCTGGAGCTCCAATCCATTCCCCAGAGGGATATTTTTCAAAAGGCAGGTAGAAACCACCGTTCCCCCTGTACACAGGGAATGGTCTGTCCCCACAGTGCCTGCTGGCAAGGCAAGCATCAGATTAGAAGCTCCCATATCAAGCCAGGCCCTATTTGAGGCCACATCCTCACTGGGTGAACCAGAAGAAAGCCTTGTCTTGGGTGTTGGCTCAGGTAAGGGGAAAAGAGCGTCCCCTTGGAATGCCTAACCATACACATGCAAGTCTGGAGTCAAAATTTATATTACGCCTATAATCTTAAAAGTCTAAGATCAAAAATTTAGTTTTCAGTCTTCTAGGTTAGTAGAGCCCTCTGAGCCACTGGCACAAGATGAAAATCCTCACTTTAAACTCAGGTCTCAGACAATTATCAGAGACTAAAGTTCCAAGGAACGTGAGCTCACTGTCAAAAAAGAAAGGTCTAGAAATATCTAAATCGGAATCCCAGAAAGAGAGAAGCAAAACAATGGGTAAGAGAACACAGATGAGAATTTTCCAGAATTGATAAAAGACAGCAAACCTCAGAGACAAGAGTCCCAACAAATCTCAAGCAGAATAAATAGAAAGAAATCCTCACCCAGGAAATCATAATGACACAGACAACATTGAAGACAAAGAGAAGATTTTAAAAGCAGCCAGAAGGAAAAAGACACTTCGCAAGCAAAAGAAAAAAGTCACCTGAGAACTGACCTCTCAGTAGCAAAAATAGAAGTGAGTAAACAGTGGCATATTCTCAAAGTGCTGAGATCACACAATATCAACTTAGCACTGTACATCCAGCAACACTCTTTCAAGAATGAACGTAAAAGGAAGGTAATTTTGGACAAACAGAAACAGATAGTTTATTACAAATAGCCCCTCACCAAAGGAACTTCTAAGAGATTACTTCCAGAAGGGAGAAAATGGTCCCAGAAGGAAGGTCCAAGTTGTAAAGTGGAATAATAAACAAAGCAAATGGTAAACGTAGGCAAATCTAAAATACACCAAGGCTTTGTAAAAACTAATAATAATGTCTAATTTGTAAAGTTCAAAAAAAGGATAAGGTAAGAGAGAAGTAATATATTGGACAACAAAAGTATGTAAGTCAGGAGGGATGCAACCAAAACGAAATATCCTAAGATCCTTGTGTTGCTACGAGGAGAGGAAAGATACTAACTTTAGACTTTGTGAAGTTAGTTATACACATATTAAATTCTCTAGGGTAACCCCTAGAAGAATAAAAATAGGATGTATAATTTCCAGACCAGTACAGGGGGAAATGGGAAATGGAAAAGTCAATTCAAAAATATATGAAATCCATAATCATAGAGGGAAACACTAACATAACTCTTCAGTGGTCAGACAAAAATATCAGGGCTATAAAATTTGTATAATGCAATCCACAAGCTAATCTGACATATATATATACATATATATATATATATATATATGTATGTATGTAAAATACTGCATTCAGTAAGTAGAGGATACACATTCTTTTAAAAAAACAAATAGAACATGACCATTTATTAGGCTATAAAGCCAAAAATTGGAAAACCGAGAAATGCAAGTAAGGACCGAGAACAAGAGAAAGAGAGGAAAGAAAGAACATCCTTTAACCACAATGCTATTAAGATAGAAATTAACAATAGGGGCGCCTGGGTAGCGCAGTCGTTAAGCGTCTGCCTTCGGCTCAGGGCGTGATCCCGGCGGTCTGCCTTCGGCTCAGGGCGTGATCCCGGCGTTGTGGGATCGAGCCCCACATCAGGCTCCTCCGCTATGAGCCTGCTTCTTCCTCTCCCACTCCCCCTGCTTGTGTTCCCTCTCTCGCTGGCTGTATCTCTCTCTGTCAAATAAATAAAATAAAATAAATCTTTAAAAAAAAAAGAAATTAACAATAAAAAGATAAGCAGAAATAATCCCATATGTTTAGAAACCCTTAAAAAACCACGAAGCTAAATAACTCACAGGCCAAAGAAAAAATCTTCACGAAAATTGCACTAAAAGGTGATTTTTTTTAAAATGCTACATGGCAAAACTGTGGGTGCAGCCAAAGCAGTCCTTAGAGGCAAGTTTGTACTTTTTTTTTTTTTTAAGTAAACTCTCTGCCCAACATGGGGCTTGAACTCATGCCCCCAAGATCAAGAGTCTCATGCTCTACTGACTGAGCCAGCCAGGTGCCCCAAGTCTGTAGTCTTGAATGTTTTATTAGAAAAGATGATAAGCTAAGCATTCAACTTAATGTCAGAAACAGAACAACATAATAAGCCTCAAAAGTAGAAGAAAGGAAATCATAAAGAGCAGAAAGCCATGAAATAGAAAACAAAAATAGAATGGAGATGATCAATAAACCAAAAGTTGCTTCTTTGGAAAAACTAATCAAATTGAGATCCGTATAAAGTACCATAAGTGACTAAGCAAGGGTACTTAGCCTAGCCTGGGGTGTGTGGGAGTGGAGGGGGTCAGAAAGACTTATGGAAAAGAGGAGGCATGAGCTGATCCTTGAAGGATGTGTAAGAGTTAGCCAAAGAAAGGAAGGGAACATTCTAAGGAACAGGGAAAATATGACCAAGGTAAAGGGGAATGGCACAGCATGAAGGCTTAAGAGAACTGCACATAGTGCGGTGTTAGTAGTGGATAAAGCTCAAGCCCTGAAATATGTGAAGGAAGTCTAGAGAAGCTTAGGGCTCAGATATTAATAAAAAATACTCAACTGAGTCTTTACCGTACACCCAGTACCATAGACTAAATACATGATTATATTTTTTAAAGCTGGCAACAGACAACTCCATGAGGTACAATTGTATGATGCCCATTCTTTAAATAAAGAAACTGAGATTCAGAGCAAAATTTCCCCATGGTTACATAGTGAGTTATTTCAAACCCATATCTGCATGGTTCCAAAGTCCATGTTACACTACATCTCAGATCATGGAAGTTTTCCTCCTCACCTTTTATAAGGAGCCTGAACTTTATTCTTGAGGCAAATATTCAAATTTATCCCACCGAAACCAAAACTCACTCTTACGGTGAAAGTCTGGAATGGTGTTACAGCCACCACGGCTCTGCCACCAGGATAGAGTCCACTTCGGACAGGTGTCCAAAGAGTCGATGGACCAGTCACAGGCCATATTGCAATGCAGAGCGATCACAGGAGGCACTGGGCTGATGTGAGTTCCTGAGGCATATTTACAATTACGACCTGGGAGGCAAGTACTGTTCAATGACGAGAACTGGATAAGCACACGGCACTTTTTCAACACCTTTATTGAAATACAATTCACATACCACATAATTCACCTATGTCAAGGGTACAGTTCAACAGTGTTTAGCACAGTCATGGAGTTGTGCGACCATCAGCACAACCGATATTAAGACATTTTCATCACCCCCAAAGAGAAATCCTATGCTAGCAGTTCGCGCCCAGCTTCCCCAACAAAAGCCTCCCCCACCCTAGGCAACCACTAACCTACTTTCTCTGTACAGGTTTCTCTATTCTGAGCGTTTCATATAAATGGAAACACACTGTGTGCGGTCTCTGTGGCTGGCTTCTTTCACGTAAGATGTTTTCAAGACTCATCCGTGTTGTGGCAGGTATCCGTGCATTCCTTTAATGGCCAAATAATATTCCATCGCATGGATAGACCATGTTTTGTTTACCTGTCAGCTCATAGATACTTGGTTGCTTCCACTTTTTGCCTATTGTGAATAATGCTACCGTGAACATTGGCATACGTGCTTTCTAGTGAACATACATGTTCATTTCTCTCGGGTATATACCTAGGAGTAAACAGCTGGGATGTAGCAGTTCCATGTTTACCATTTGGAGGACCTGCCACACCGTTTTTCAAACGGCATTTTACATTCCCACCAAGACTGTATGAGGGCTCCAATTTCTCCATAGCCTCGCCAACACTTATGATTTGCCTTTTTAGACATCCTAGTAGGTACAAAGTGGTATTTCACCATGGTTTTGATTTTCATTCCCCTAATGGCTAGTGATGGCTGTGACATTTATACAACCTTTAATGTGTCCTTTTTTTTCCACACCAGAGATATTTTGACAAAACCCAAGAGATAAAGAAATAACTTGTTGGAACTTTCCACAGCTTCATTGCCTAACTGTATGCAAAACGCTTAAACCTTAGCCCATGGGAAGAAGATCCAGGAGCTAGATGTGGTGGGGGGGGGGCGGTCAAGGGTAGAGAGAAAGTCCAGCATGTCCACTGAGCACATTATCTGAAAATTTTAAAATTGGCTTTATATTCTAATGTGGCTATTTCAATTTAGACATAATAGCTACACAAAAACAGCCATATCGAAATGCCCTGCTTTGAACTAGGAATAATTATCAGAACTAGATTTGGCGAAGACAGGGGAAAGATTCTCCTAGTTCACTCTCTTCTCCAATATTTGTCATTACATCTTTCAAAAGCAGAAACTTGGAGGAACTCTCATATGCTGTTGAGTAGAAACCGCTACAATTCTTGGAAAGCAAATTAGTGATACGTTCCAGAAGCCTGAAAATATACATGTCCTTTCACCCAAATATTTCATTTCTGCAAAGTTTATTTTAAGAAAGTAATTTAAAATGTAGGGGAAAAGGACTCCAGAAATTTTTTTCACAGAGGAATCAGTCTAAACATTTACTAACATGAAAATAAATAAATAAATTTCACTCAGTGAGATTTTTTTTAACCATTAAGATAACATTTCTGAAAGTTTTTATAGAATAGGAAAATGTCTAAAAAAATTCCCAGCATCTGGTTCTAAGCTGTATGTGTTAGGGTATAACACCTCCGAAGGCCGAGAGAGCTGACACGGAACCAAGACTTACTAGGTAGTGGCTTTGGCATGCAGGTTATATGTTATTAAACATATGTTATTAAAATGGAACAACCACCCAATGAGACAAGCATGATGCCCCATGTGTCAGAACTAATAAATGGGGCGGGGGGAGTCCAAACCCAAATCTAACCCCATACCATACTGACCACTACCAAGCAGAAACAATGAAGTCTACTATACTCACTGCACAAAGTTCAAGTCAATTAGATGAATGTATGTAAAAGTTCTACATAAAACATCTAGCTCTGGGGTGCCTGGGCGGCTCAGTTGGTTTGGGCTCAGGTCGTGATCTCAGGGTCCTGAGATTGAGCCCTGTGTCAGGCTCTGCGCTGGGCGTGGAGTCTGCTTAAGATTCTCTCTCTCCCTCTGTCCCTTCCCTCTCTAAGAAAAAAGAAAAAAAACCCATCTAGCTCCATAGAAATATAAGACCCTAAGGTTCTCCACACAGCCTGTGAATCCATTAGAAGTTTAACAGCATCTGAAGATAGAATTGTGTGTGTTTTATACCCTCTTGAGCCAACAAGTCAACAGTTTAAGTAAGGACTGCTCTTAGTGAACAGGAATGAAAAAATTTTTAATTAGAATAAGGTAGATTATGCAAGGCAAATGATTATCTATTATATGTTTAAATAATCAACAGGGGAAAGGCTTACAATGCATATGAGACAAAAAGTAATTATCTATAATATTTATAAACCAAGAAGAAAAACATCAACATAAGCAAAATATAAACATAAACAACCCAAAAGATAAATGAACAAAGAATCCATTTAGGCATTCCACAGAGGAAGTAGGTACAAAGGCCTAGTAAGTCTACAGAAAGCCCGACCTCACTGACAAGCAGAGAAATGTAAATCAGAAGGACACATTTTTACCTATCGGTTGGGCAAAGGTAGAGAAGATTAATAGGAGACGGCACTGCAGAGGAGAGGAGAAGACAGGCTCTCTCAACATTGCTGGTGGCATCTGATGGTGGCCAGCAGAACACAAAGTGCGTATACCGTCTGACCCAACGATTCCTAGGAATTTATCCTACAGAAGTATTTGTACAAATAAACACTTACTGTCTGAACAACAATGTCCACCGTGTCTTTCTTTGTAATTGCAAGGAGGACGTGTGGAAACAATATCCATCAATAAATTTTATGAGGGCATACCCATAAAGTAGATAAGTAGATTGTTATTGACATGAAATGAACCTATACTTACTAGCAGAGAAAGATGTCCCTGCTAAAAAAGCAGCTGCCGAACACTACACGTATTGTTGAACGGCAGCACTTAAAATCACGTAGGTTTGTATTTATACCCTCTACACGAATCTCGGGCATCTCCACATATGATTCATAGTGCGGTGGTCGTCAGCACCCTTTGCCGGGTATTCTGATTATCCCCTTGATACCCGCGTGGTAGGACCACACATCCCCAAGCCCTGTGAGGTCAGCCATGCCATGTAACGCTTTGGTGAATGAAATGTGAGCACAGTCACTTCTGGGTAGAAGTCTTAAAAGTCAGTGCCCAACATGCCCATTCCCTTCCCCTCAGCGACTCAGTGGAGAAGGTGTTGAGCTGGAAGCATGGGTCTCTGGATAATCAAAATGCTGAGCACCCCCATCCCTCCCTCCCCACCAACCCGCACTGAATCCCTGAGTATGAGCAAGAAATCAACTTTTTGTTGTTATTAAGCCCCTGATATATTGTGGTTGCTTGTTACTAGAGCACAATTTAGTTATCCAGACACGTTCAGGAATAAGAAAAAATTCTGGAAAGATACATACCAAACTGTAACAGTGGTGTTGCCTCTTAAGGAGAAGAGTTAGAAAGGAAGGGGATGGGGTGAGGAGTGGGGGTTTAGGGGGCTTATTTTATATACTTGGGGACTGTATACATTTTGTATAAGCACATATTGCTTTTGGAAATTGAATGAATTTATTTATAAATAACCTAAGATGTCCAGAAAATTTACCATTGTTGCTTTTTTAGATTCCAATAAACCACAGTGCTGACACAAAGAGAAATAAAATTCCCCTATAAGCATAAAGAACAAAATAGGAAAACTGTCCTTCATAAGAGTTCTAGGCAGATGGACAGAATGGAAAAGTAACATTCTACGGAATCGGGAAAATGGGCACAGGAGAAAAACTGCCCTATTCTTCCAGCCCCATGAAGAAAGAGGAGGTTTATTCGGATGACAGAGAAGCAGATGGGGATAGAGAAAGAGTTGTCAGAACTGCCTGCTAGGGCTTACAAAGGCATTTATAACAATTACTAGATAATGGTTCAAACACACCCAGGGAAACAAACACGCATGCAAATGGCAGGCGAGGCAGCTGTTACAGCCAAGACACAACGATGTGACGATGTGACGTGAAAGGAGAGGTATTAGTCCATCTGGAATAGAGAAACATGATTACTGTTCTCTCCAGCAAAACACTGATCTTTGCAGAGGAATCTCAGGGACGTAACTTGGCTGCAGGGGAACAACCACAGGAAGGGAGGAGTTCAAAACAAATGAAAGGACAAGCAAGGTTATTTGCCTGTTCACACCATCATGTTTCTGTTATAAAACTTAATGGAGATGTCACAGAAATTCATTGGAGGGAAAGCCCAACAGGTATTCCGACTGGAAACACAGGCACTTTAAAGATTTCCTGATTTAACCCTCCAAACAACCCTGCCAAGTATGTGATGTTCATTCCTAGAGATGAGAAACCTTTGGCTCAGAGAGGTAAAGCAAGTCGTCCAGGGTCACAGAGCCAAGATTCAAACCCATGTCTCGCTATGGTCTTTCCAGAGTCACTGGGGAGGACTGTAGGGATGACAGTAAAGAATAAAGAAATCAGCCCAGGAAATCCGCATCTCGTCCACACAGCTAATGGGTATAGTCACAGACACAACCTCAATCCTCCCTGTGAAGTCAAATAGCTGCAGTAAGTTTCCCACGGTCATGTACCTGATGATTAATACACCAACGTGTGAGGAAAGGCACCAGGTTCAAACAGCGGCTTTAAGTTTTTCAATTAAATTCACAGAACCTTAAAAGTATAATTGGTTCAAAAAGTTTAAGTCCATGTTATTTTAAACATTTTAAACCTAGGCTACATCACGTTGACATTCATTTAAAATGTAACTGTCCTGGGGCACTTGGGTGGCTCAGTCGGTGAAGCGTCTGCCTTTGGCTCAGGTCATGATTCCAGCGTCCTTGGATCAAGCCCCACATAGGGCTCCCTGCCCAGCAGGGAGCCTGCTTCTCCCTCCCCCTGCTCTTGCGTTCTTGCTCTCTTGCGCTCTCTTGCTCTCTCTCTCTCTCTCTCTCCTTCTCAAATAAATAAATAAAATCTTTAAAAAATTAAAAAATAAATAAAATAAAATGTAACTGTCCCTCCTCCACAGAGAGCTGTGTGTGTTTTTGGTATTTGCTGCATCCCAAGAGCCCAAATATAGTCTGGCACAGAGTAGGTCTCAAAATATTTATGAAATGATTCCAATGAGCTGGTCATAGAAATTGTGGTTAACCAGTAACCTTTACATGCAGACTAAATTCTATAATCATTTTTTCTAGTTTTTACAAAGTAGATCAAATAACCAATGTCTGTAATTGCTCAAAGGAAGAAAAACGGCTAACATTTACTAACTACGGACAGTGTGTCAAGCATTGGGTTAAGGCATTTACATACACTCCCTTATTTAATCTCACAAAAATTGTGCAAGGTAGGTGTCACTTGACTTGTTACAGGTCAAGAAACTGAGGCTCAGATTCTATATTTAGTACACGATCGGCTGGGTCACACAAGTCATCGGTAGCGAGGATTTTCACTCACTGCCTGAATTCAAAGGCCGTGCTCGCTCCAGCACACAACGCTCTCCCCCTAGAGACGGCACATAAAGAGTGGGCAGTTACTATTCTAATATGTTCTTTTCAAAGAATAGATTTAGGGGCGCCCGGGTGGCACAGCGGTTAAGCGTCTGCCTTCGGCTCAGGGCGTGATCCTGGCGTTATGGGATCGAGCCCCACATCAGGCTCCTCTGCTATGAGCCTGCTTCTTCCTCTCCCTCTCCCCCCTGCTTGTGTTCCCTCTCTCGCTGGCTGTCTCTATCTCTGTCGAATAAATAAATAAAATCTTTAAAAAAAAATTATTAAAAAAAACAAAGAATAGATTTAAAAGAGAAATGAAATGTATGGCTGAATTTTTGCATTCAACTTCTGCTGGTACAAACCCAGAATCGAGAAGGCTACCAAAATTGAGGCTATTTACCATAGAGGGTATGTTTACATAACATGGGAAACAGCTCTAGCAATTATCGGCTAAACACCAAAATTTTAATTTGTACTAGCCATTGAACTTGAATATGAGCCCCTGGAACTTGTTTTTTAAAGACTGTTGGAGGTGTTAGTGTGGGTTTGTGAAGCTACTGCACATACCATGTTGTTCAAACAACGGCGGTAGGGAATTGTGATTTTTATGGCAATGACAGCCTCCACTGCAAAGGAAAAGTTCTGGTGGACTAGGCATTAAAATAGCATGTCTGCTGAAAGGAGAGCATTTGATGGAGTGGGATATAAACCGTTCTTACATATAATGCTGTTTTCAAAAAACGAAATGTAAACTGCAATGACTATCATTGAGAAGAGAAAGGGAGGCGAGATTAAACTACCCAATTTTTCCCTTTGTCCTCCACCTTCTTCCAGAAGGAATGAGATGCAGCGATTCACAGAGCAGATCACATTCCATCGAGGAGCAAGGCAACTCAGCTCGGCAAATGGCACCCGAACTGCTTCTCCTCTGTGGGCAGCAACAAGATAGGAATTGGAAGGTGCAGGCACCAAATGCCCCCCCGGCCAGGCGGGATATATTTCACCATGTTTTATTTTAAGTCCTATTTGCAATATCGCTCTCCTGGTTCTGAGCGACTCCACTGTCATTTGAGAGTTATGAGTCAGACAAATGGGAGGGTTAACGAGTGGAGAATTATAAAACACACCAACAAGTGTGCTTTGGAACAAGACAGACCACTATTTGAACCCTGACTCTCCCCCTTACTTGCTGTGCCCACCTCAGTGTCTTTAAGCATTATCTGGGACTAATAATAATAATAGAGTAACTCCTGGCAGGGTGGATTTTAGCAAAGGATTAGCAAAGAAGACAGTGTAGGGTTGCACACTGGTTCCAGACACAGCCCCTGGGTGGTTTCACCAATTGTTACCTGTGGCCTTGGACTAGTCCTGCACCAACCTCTCCCTAAGCCTCAGTTTCCCCATCTGTAATTTGGAAATGATAATAGGATCTACTTCAGGGGTTGCTGTAAGGATTACATAAAACAATCCATAGTAAATGTCTGATATAATTTTTAATGAGCCTAAAACACTTAGTACAATGCCTGGCACTTAACAGATAATTAATAAACAGGAACTAATATTATATAAGTTATAAATAGGACAATATAACAAGTGTAGGCATAGTCTAAAGAAGGGTGGACAGAGTTCAGAAAACAACCCATAATTTGGAGTCTCTGAAACAAAGAGCTCACACTTAATAGATCTTGGGACAGGGGCTTATGCAAGCTAGTATCAACAAAGGTCCTTCTATGGAACTCTCAGCGCCCTCGTTCATGTGAGCCAGCTGGTGGCCATGGCACCACTGTGCACGTATACACAACCTATATCTCCAAGGAGGGCAGCTCATAACAATCGTGGCATCTGTTCTCCTTGGTGTCTTTTCCCTAAGGTTTCTTTACTGATGGTGTCAAAACCGCAAACGAATACACAGGGGATGGAGAGAGAGACTCATGCAAGTGGAGGAAGCCCATACAAGTCCATAAACATTCACTGGGCATCTACTCTGGGCCAGGAACCATCCCTCTCTTTCATTCTGCAACTTCAACAGTGACTCCACAAACCTGATTTTGCTATCCTAAAATAAACTTTCGCCTTATCCATTAAGTTCACGAGCCGACATCTGTGAATTTTCCTTTGAGAGGCAAAATCAACGTCGTAGACACGGTTGGATTAGACCTGACCAGAGTGGATAGAACGGAAAACAGAATCATCAGAGACTTGGCGTGGTTCACCTGGGGCTGAGAGAGTGGGCAAGAGAGGCTGAGGCTATATATGGCGAGATCCTGTAATCACATCAGGCAGAAGCTCAAACTTCTTGGCGTGGCCTCCAACGTCCTCCGTGATCTGGCCCCTTCACCATCTCTTCTGCTCTCCCACACGCTCCCTATGTTGCCATCATCCCATTCTGCACACAAAAGCTGATCCATGCTCCCTGCCTTTGTTCCTACCCTGTATGGAATGGCCTTCACCCATTCAACGCCCAGGCTGGACTGCCATTGTGCGCACGACTGTCCCTCACAGTGGGGGCTGCTGGAGGGCAAGGAGTGAATCCCAGTCACACCTAGATCTATAACTCCAACCCAGGGTCTGCAGGTAGAGATCCAGTAGGAAACAGTGAGAAGAGCCCAAACTGAAGGCTGGTTTCAAATGGGGGGTCTGTTTCAAATGCTAGCTCCGCCACTAATCAGCCATATGACCTTGGATAAGTTAACCTCTGTGTACTTCAATTTCCTCTTCCGAAAAATGGAGACAATGAGGCACTTCAATGGGTTGTTGGGAAAATCAAATCACTGTAGATACGTAAAGCACTTAGAAGAGTACCTGGCGCAGGGGAAGAGTTATGTAAGTCATCACAGTTGCTGACATTCACGATCACTGTTGTTAAATGTACGTGTAATACAGAAAAGTGAAGGAGGAAGGGAGTCCATGTCCTGAAACGGAGCAAATGTTGAATTCGCACACTGGCTACGCGCTGCCCCTCACTATGCACTCACAAAGGAAACACTTCTACCCTGGTTGGTGTTCATGACCTTATTCTTAACCTGGGCTACCCGGCCACTCCTGCCAAAGCCGGCCAGCTGGGTACCCCCAAATCCTGCAGCAATAGCACAGCATGACACGCAGGGGACACCACACAATCCCTTGTGTCCCAGCCCCCAGGGGAGATATGCCTGCTCCTTGAACATCAGGGCTGAACGTTACAGATGATCTTGTCCAACCTCACCCCTGTAACAGATGGGGAAACTGAGGCCTGGAGAGGTAGTGTCTGCACTTTGTTAGTACCTGCTTTATATATGTTACTTGTCATACACTCCACTTTATGGTAGATACTAAAAATACCATAATCACAGTTTAAAGCTGGAAGGAACTTAAGGTTTACCCAGTCCAGTACTTTTGAAACTCCACATTCTAGGGTATCAAGATGAAATGTGAGCTCTGTGGCAAGTTTCATCATTCGGTGAATATTTATTGAACACTTACGATGTGCCCTAAGTCAAACACCATTCCTGCCCTCACAGGAGGGCCGGGACCTCACAGACCATAGGGAAGAGTGATATTAAATGAATAATCACGCATCTAATAGTAAAGTCCTATTGTGGTGAGTGAATTTGTTTTAAAACATACCAGAAGGAGCAACTCCACTTACATGCCAATATGCTTTCCAAGCGAGAAGAAAAAGGCAGGGCTGGGGTCGGGGGCGGGGGGGGCAGTTACAGGTACCGCCTGGAAACTGCCCCCTACACTGGGTTCGCCCGTGCAAGGGTCTCATGTAGACTAACATTACCATCATGCGGCTGCCACAGGAGAGCCCGGGAACCACTAAACTAGCCAGCCCAACCTACCCCCATTTGATAGGCAGACGGAGAGGCCTTACGAGTTTAACTCACTTGCCAAACTAGCAGAGCCAATAAACTGAAGAAACTTAAACTCTTGCAGCGGCTCTCACAGCCTTCCAAAAACAAGTTCACATCCCACAGCATGGCCCACGGTCTGACCCCTGCTCACTTCTCCAGCCTCACCTCAGCACCATCCTGCCACGCACTCAGATCCAGCCACACTGAACTACATGCAAAGCCCCAAATGTACCTCCGCTAGGCCCATACTACGCCCCCTACCAGAGATCCAAAGTCGGCAGCCCCTAAACAACTCCCACTCCTTTTCAGCACTCGGAAGTCAGCTTACATCTCTCTCCTCCAGGAAGCTCTTCTTGAGATGGCCTTCCTCTTCTCCCACAGCGCTCACACCTTTATGTAGGGACAGGGAGACACGCATCACATAATGTATTCATCCGTTCAACAAGTATTTATTGAACACCTTCTATGTGCCAAGCACCCGAGGATACAGCAGTAAGTAAAGCCCCTGCCCTCGTGGAGCTTACATTCTAATAAGGGAAACAGGTAATAAACAAACAATACACAACATAGTGTCCAGTAGAGTTTAGTGCTATGAAAAAATTTAAAAAATAAGAGCAAGGGTTGGAGGAGGGATCACAGGGGAAGGCTTCTCTGAAGAGGTGGCATTTGCTCAGAGATCGAAAGTGACAGAGGGAGCCAGGCAAATAACTGGGAAAAGAGCATTTCAGGAAGCAGCAGCAAAGACCCTATAATCACTGCAATAATTTTTTTTTACTTGTGTTTTATCCCTTCTGAACTATAAGGTCCTTGAGGGCAGAGGTTACATCTTAAGCATCCTTGATGCCCAGGGTCCAGCATCCACAGCCAACACTCACAGACTGAGTCCGTGAACCTGGCATGCATGCCTGCTGGTTTCTGAGTCCTGGCTCCATCTCTCAAGATCTAGTCAGCTGCATGTCTCTCTCCCCCACAGGGCTAAGCTAAGCACAGGCCCTCCTTGGGCCAGTCAGGCTTGCCTGGTTCTGTGGTCTGGTTTCAGTCCCTTGATTCTCATTAGGACCATGGCACTGACAAGTCCTCCAAATTTATGTTGCTCTGACCCTCATATCTCTGGCAGACCTGGGATCCTATCCAGAACTGGGAACCCTTCTTCCAGGTTTCCTAGGCATGGAAGTCCTCTTCTGAATCCCAAGCCCCAGGCCTGGAGACCCTGACACCAGGGGAATAGGGAATGCGGAGTCAGACTCCTCCAGTGGCTAACCCCTACCGACCTGGAAGTCTGTCCTGCCTGATTCTTGACTTCCCTCCAAACTACATGACTCCTTCCTGTTGGGACATCAACCTTCTGACCTCAACAGTCCTTTCTACGGCCATCTCTCTGTGTGTTCCAACTTCATAAAACCATTCCTGAATGTCTGCCATTGCCAAAGCACAGAGCTAAGCACCTGAATCTTCATGTTGCCTGCTGCAGAATCCTGTTCCATCAGCAGACCATCCGAGTCTCCCCTAAATCACAATCCCACCACTCCTGGCACCCTGTTAAATAGCCTTAGAAGCTGAAAATAAAGTCAAGTGGCTTTATCCAGTCAGCCAACTCCTTCAGGCACCCCTCTGTGTCACTGGTGCATCGCAGCCCCCGCCAGGTCTAAAATGGGTTCAGGGATGAATAACCCATTCCTTCATTCACCCTTTCACCCACCGCTTACTGACACGCACTATATGCCAAGCCCTAGAATGTAAAGTACAGCTCCTGCGCTGATGATGATGGTGGTGGCAGTAACAATGATGGAGGAAGAGAGAGGGGAACGGGTGGTAAGACGAGTTACCAGTTATTGCACACTTCTGCGATGCTCTAATAGGCAGTGAATCTTCTAATACTAACAAGAGACAAGCATTATTAGCTTCACCTCACAGAAAGGAAACAGGCATAAGAGGTGAAACAACTTGCTCAAAGTCACACAGCGAAGTGGCAGGGTGTGGTGAGACCCTAAGTCTGTCCGCCTCCAAAGTACCAACTGTTCAACTGCCACACAGTAAGTGCTGAATAAAGAGAACTTAGATGAAGAAGTGAAAGAGAGGGTCCCGGGCCCCCAGAACCCAAAGCTGGTGGAGGAGACAGACAGACATATGAGCTAAGATCTGCAATGGAGGGGAGCGCTGATGGTTAGAAGCCAGAACTGTAGGGGAGCCAGGGGAAGGAGTGGCTAACTTGACCTGGAGCGGGCTGAAAGCCTTCCGGAGGAAGTGACTTTAGGAGCCAGGCCTTGAAGGATGAGCACTTGGAGCGTGGCGCTCAGCAGCTCAGCCCTCAGCCCTGGCCTGGGCCGCGCCAGGTCCTCCGAGGTCGAACGGTCCACCCTCCCGCCGTGCCCACGCGGCCGGGCCGGACCTCACCTCCTTCCACTTGAGCTGGCGGATGCTGATCTTCAGGGCGTCCAGGGAGGTCCTGGCCTTGGAGCTGTCCACGGTGACCGGCCTCTGGGAGCAGTACTCGTCCGCCGAGCGGCCGGAGCTCCGCCGGCAGCCCCGGCCCTTGCTCCGGGGCTTCCGGTGGGGGCAGAGGCCCCGAGCCCGCGCCGGCTGCGGCTTGGCCAGGGGCAGCGTGGGCGCCGGCCGCGGGACGACACGGGCGTCCCCCTCCTCGGCCGCGCGGGGCTGAGCCGGGGCCCGCCTTGGGCTG